>NC_143095.1:11900897-12215630 GCF_061535455.1 Colias philodice | reverse complement strand
GTGAGAAACCTACGGACTAGCCTTGTAATATTATAAGGTATTATTATTGTAGGAACGCAAGAAATGACTATTATTAGAAGCCTTTGTTCAGAGAATGTTTGCCTAAAGGTTGATTGTGGAATAAAGGTTAAGGGTCAGATCAATTATTTTCTAGCTACTTCTTTTGTAGTCTGCATGAAATAATTTGTTTGAAAAATTATTCATTATATTTCTACTTCAGTTTAAAAATATTTCTTAAACAATTATTTATGCTATAGTTAATTTGTATGTGAACTTACTTTATTTGGCACTTACTTAATTACTTAAAATAAATGTCACAGCTTCCAAATTTCAAATTAACTATCATAGAATAAATAACTTATTTTGAAGATAGACACAGATGGAACAGGAGAAAGTTTTATCACCTATAATGATGAGAAAGAACTCATTTCTCTCAGTAAAAAAACAAGTAAAGCTTTAAATTTGCTGCGATGTATGCTTCCTTTTGATCTATGCTTGATGTATATTTGGATTTCGGATTTAATATTCTATTCAAGCTAGCGACGAAACATTCACCTGTTGTTTATGTACACCCTATATACTTTGCTTTCCTACAAAGATTTTCATAGAACCTTTCACAATATAAAATTGCTAACGCATTAACCACCAGGTATTCTAGGACACTTGAAGCCTCGTGACAACCGCTCATGTATTCCGCGCCTATAATCTCCAATTCCCTTGTTTGATAAGGCTAGGTGCGCTCAGCCCCGGCCCCATTCCGAACCGACGCAGTTCTGAAGACAATAACCCAATAGCTTTTATCAATATCAAAGGTCACTTATGCGAAATTCATTGACGCATCAGCGAGTGGGAGTCCAAAGGTCGTGGGAGGAGTTTAGCGCTTAATTATCGGCTTCTTATTGGAACTTCATAATATTACGGTGTACAATCTCTTCGAGGTTAGGATTATTTGTTATTATTAGACAGGCTTATCTAAGAACGGACACGACAGCTAAGAGCCATTGCTTCTGCATCTATAAGACGCGCTCCGAGGTTTCACCCGCGTAGTGAGCCACGCGGGTGAAACCTCGGAGTGAAACCTTTTGTTGGTCTTAGCCTTTAGCCTTCCTCCATGAATGGGCTATCTAACACCGAAAGAATTTTTCAAATCGGACTAGTACCTAGTTCCTGAGATTAGCGCGTTCAAACAAACAAACAAACTCATCAGCTTTATAATATTAAGTATAGATTTGTGATATGCTTGTTATGTATTCAATGTGTGAAGACAACGTGTTTGTTAATGCTTCGTGTTTACCCCCAAGTGGTAAGCATTTGCGACCAAAACAGTTTGATAAACTAGGTAAATGTGAAGTCACGGTGACGTCACAAGTATTGGCCTCTCGCTGTTATTTATGTATATCACTGGGACATGAAGCAATAGGTACGCATATTTTTGACGAAAAGGGCATGTATGTTATCAGTATTTGTTTTGTAGTATTTATTTCTATATAACGATAGCTTGGTAGTAGGTATATATATCTCTTACCTAGTTGTGATTGCTGATGTTGTTTGATGATGATTTGCCTGATGTTTTGGTTTGGTAGATTCAATCTTTTAAAATATGGTAAAAAAAAATCGCAAATAAAAAATAACTCGCCCGAGGTCAATGATCTTTAGTTTAGAAAACCATAAATATTATGTTTATGCTTGGTGTAGTAAAAACCTAATCGTATCTAGGTATGTTTGTTTGAAAAATTACCTCTGTAGGTGCAACTAATTTGAAGTCAAGACGGATCACTAGTAAATTAAATGTATAAGTCGTCTGAAAATAAACGTATACATAATATAATGGTTGAATAGTGTTGAGTGTAAAGACGCGAGTAATTAGCGCATGTGCGCCGGCGCCGCCTGCGTCTTGCCAAATTGATCTGGTCTAATAATAAGGCTAGGCAGGGAGATGACGAGAAATGTATTTAAGTAATGTGAACAGGTAAAAATAAAAAAATGTTCTAATATAAATTAATTTAATTTAATTTTAAACTCTACTTTTCGTTATTTTTTTATTATGTTGATGATAATATCATATTCTTGTTTGTGCAAAGTTAATGCCCAGAAATTAATGTCTCATGATTTTGTGCTTAATTTTTGAGGAAATGAGTCTTCTTAGGCGAATATTAGTCTTTGTTTGTGAGTATTTTAAGTGGGTGTAAAATTATCCAATAATATCAATAACAGTTTGGCGAAAATTGGAATTGTTCCAATATTTTTTTTATAAAACAAATGCCAAATATCTCTGCAAGTAGGTACTTTTCAGTTCATATAAATTATGATTATACTATGTTGAATAGAACATAAATATCATTGCTTTAATTGATTAACATAAATGCCGTAAAATATTAGGTAATGTAGTAAAGGTAACATCCGCCTCCCTGCCTATTCCTATACGTTGAAATGAAATACTCAGCTCTGCTAACCCAGTATCAGCTAGTAACTAAATGTTCGAGCTACAGGACATTTAGATTTTTATCTTTTATATAATAGCTTTTTAAATGGCACAATGAATTATTAGATTTAATGCGATTTGTGTGAAGTAAGGCATGGGGTACATTTGTTAATCTTTAGGTTACATCTATGATTGTTATCAAACGTTTTTAAAGATTTTTTAAAGCTTTCATAATAGAGTAAGTTATTTAGTTTAGCCTATTTTACTGAAACTGAAGGTAGTTATGTTTATATGGGTCTTTAACTCTAGGTATAGATTTTGAGCATTAACCAAAAGATTATTAGCATTCAGTAAATAGATATACAAAGCATGATTATTGTAAGTATATTGCCCTTTGATATTAATATAATTCATGAGTGTAATGAGTATAAGTTCGCCGACATCTGGAAATTTTATGTTATAAATAGGAAAAAAACTGTATTGAATATGTTTGCTAAGTCCAGTACAATTTGCTCAATTCAAGTGTGGTCTATTTAATCTTTGTAACCCGCTCTTATTAACTACCTGCAATCTGCATGTTGATATTAACCCACTTAGTTATATCCCGGACATCCCACGGGAACGGGAACTATGCGGGTTTTTCTTTGAAAACGCGGGCGAACCCGCGGGCGGAGAGGTAGTTGTTCATAAATGTTATAGTCGTATAATATTAAAGTTTTTTGTTAGTTTGCTAGTTGTCTGAGTAATTCTAATCATTAAATTATGTAGAGCATTGTACCTACGTCCCACCTACGCTCGGATGTTGATAACGAGTGAATTTAAAAGTTATTACTGACAAAAATGAACCAATTTTTACGTTTGTAAAATATTATCATTAAGTAGTTCAAAGTTAGTTAAAGATTGTCTTCGAAAAATAATAAAATTCTATTTTGTATAGATAATATAGAAATATAAAGACTGTTAATAATTTCGTGTTAAAAATATAAAATTAATCGTAATAGTTATAGTTAATCGTAATTTACATATTACCGAAATTGTATTAAGGCAATAGTTAAGGAGCCAACAAGTATATATGTATTTGTTTACTTTCCTATGAATCAAAAGCTAATTATTAAAGTTGAAAGATTAACAGCATTAATTTCACCGTTGTTCATGCGTAATTTTTTATCAGTTTTATTTTAGGCTAAATAATGATGAGTTGCAGATTATTGATTAAGTTAAACTATGTTATGTTTTAAAAAGAAAATAATTTGATTCGTAACAGTAGCAAGATAAATGTTGTTTTGTAACAGCATATTATCTCACTTTTCGACTAGATTTTATATAAAAGTAATTTTTTAACATTTCCTGCAATCTCAATAAAGAACGTATAGCACAGACAAATGCGCGTTGAATATCAGTTTATAAATAAATGGTACTTACTATAAAAATGCTAAATTATTGAACTCAGCGTGACGAAATAAAAACAGTTATATTGACTCCATTTAAAGATGGCGGCCACGGCGGTGAATGGCGATAAAGTGCGTGTGTGTGCGTGAGATAACACTTACCTTGTAATAACATCACTACGGAAATTATTCCAGTGTTGATATGATATTTTAATTTATGTTTTTTAACTCAGGGTCTCGTATTATGCATCTTTTTTATCATCTTATAGGTAGTATAATATTTTGTACTTTTTAATTATTGCTTAGTCACAACATAAAATATCTCTCTCTGCCGTTCACAACTTGCCGTTCGTGTGTTAGAACTCTAACGTGGACTTTCCAACAGTCACCTTTTTGTGAGGATAATTTTCAAATTGTGTAGTTTGTAAATGTACATAATTCATGTATTTTTGCTTATTTATGGTGAAATACATAAATTATTTTCTATGCATGATGAAATTATTTGATTAGCTCGATCACAAAGTATATTCTCTACATACATTATAATATAGAAACTCTATCTACCTCGATCACTACCTGTGATCTATTGTTGAGTATAAAAAAAATGTACATTTAATTAATCCTACTTATATTATAAATGCGAAAGTTCGTGAGGATACACATCCGTGAAAGAGTAACAAACACACACATTTGTGTTTGTTACTCTTTTACGCAAATACTACTGAACCGATTACAATGAAATTTAGCACACATATAGAGGGTAACTTGCATTAACACATAGGATATTTTATCCCAGAAATCCCCCGGGAACGGGAACTATGCGGGTTTTCCTTTGAAAACGAAGCCGCGGGCGGAAAGCTAGCATTATAATATAATATACTAGCGACCCGCCCCGGCTTCGCACGGGTGCAATGCTGATACTAAATACACTACAGAAAAACTGTGAACGTTGTACCTAAAAACATAGCGGCCCGGCCGGCCGGTACCGCAGCAAACGCTACGTCCCGCAATTTTTAAATCTGTAATATCTTTGAAAATATTCACTTAAATCATACGGTGTAAAGGGCCATATAGTTCTATATTAAATGAACAATGTATTCAAGGTATTTAATTGGTTAAAGATTTATTCTGTATTGGTGAAAATCGCTTCGAAAATTAGCTATTATTTGTCGTAAAAAGTAAATGACAAAAAAATGTTATTGTGGGTTATCCATAAGAGATAGACATATACCATCGCGGACTTTTCTGTAGACCTTTTCAATGTGTATAATACTTAGTACATTATTTTGATAAAACTCGTAGGGTTCAGCCTGCGTTTGCAATATAAGCGGAAAAAATGTAATTTTTTACGACATCACTTTAGAAACCTCAAAAATAACAGTACTTCTCTACTATTTAATGGATGTTATTATACATATAAACCTTCCTCTTGAATCACTCTATCTATTAAAAAAAACCGCATCAAAATCCGTTGCGTAGTTTCAAAGATTTAAGCGTACAAAGGGACATAGGGACATAGGGACATAGGGACAGGGAAAGCGACTTTGTTTTATACTATGTAGTGATGATATAGAAACTCTATCTACCTCGATCTACCTGTGATCTATTGTTGGTTTTTGTTTTGCAAGAGATCGCGTTTTTAAATTGTGTATTAATCAGAATGTGAAATAAAATATTATATGGTAGGTATGATGCTTTGATTGTAAAATGTAAAAGAATAACTATTTCTTTTAACATAATTTTATATGTTGATTGATCATAACGCAGTAAAAAAAGTAAAAAAGGGAAAAAAATATAACCAATCCGAAAGAATATGTAATTTTACATAGAAATTCTCTCTCTTCTAATGAAGATATATTATTTAACATACATAACGTAGGATTAAAAAAAATGCATTTTTTACATTGGTTTTTGTAATAATATAAGCTGCTTGTTCTAATTAACAGCCCTGGCGGCAAATGTCCTCAAAGCAGTGAAGAGAATGACGTATAGACAGATAAGGTACAAACGCACTGAGCGAGCCAAGGGTCAAGGAGTACCTTAGCCTCATGTGATAGCTTATCTGTACACGTTTCACCTCGCGTTATAAAACGACCATTATGAGTTCTTTGTGCAGGTATTGGAGGAAAAATTATAAATGGCACTAGTATAAAAGATATTATTATCGTAGTCACATAAGGGGACTTGAAAATGCCGCTCAAAGGTCGAAAAAATTTTGCAACTTTTTATAAATTCTTAGGATGGTTCTCATCAATGTTTGTCAAATGTAAAATAGTTATTATCGACGATGTTACTTAACTTTTTAATCTTTGATATGCTTGACTTAGTTACTTTTATGGGAAAATAATCTTCTTTCAAAGTCGGTTAAAAGTAACACGTACTTGTACTTAAATATGACGTAAAATCTGTTATTTCCGTATGTTACGTATACGTGCGTTCTAGTTAAGCGGCCGATATCGCAGGTTCAGAGGTTACAATAACTCGCTGTTTACCTACCTTGTATATAGTATTTGTGAAATACATACTAATACGACGTTTTTGCTTATTATAATTGTGAGATTTAGAGGGAAATAATTCGTGGGTAAATGTTTTTCCTTGATGCTTCTATTCAATGAAATAGAAATAAATAGAATTGTTTTATGAACCAGTGTAATATATGAATTGAGCTAAGCTAAACATAAGATCGTAATGATTATAATATGATAGGTACTCTAGAATGAATCAAAAGTTAAATACAATTGATCATACGTTCATTATAGTACTATTGAGATATTATTGCTTATAGCTAATGTTGTTACGAACAGATTATGCCTTAAAACTTCCTTAAAATCTAAACATAAAATCAAACAACAAGCAAAAAGTAAAAACGGTACAAGTAGTAAGTTGTAAGTAAAATGTAAAAGAATGACGTATCGGTTCCGTCCTCAATGGGCGCACAGTAATGATGTTGAGCTGATTGCACTCAATCACTATCGCTCGCTGCCTGTACACGGACCACACGGGGGGATTTGTTGTTGGTTATTTTATTTGTGTATGTATAAAAATTCATTGAAAGTAAAATGTTCAAAATAAATAATTTAAAAGATTTGATAATGATGTATCTGTTGAATTGTATTGATCTTTAACATTTAGGAAAATATATTTACTGAAAATATTATATATGTACTTAGAACTTAAAGTATGGTAGACGAAATATCAAAATAGTAGTCCCACTCATGTCAAACTGTTACTATTAAAGTTAGAATGATACTAAAAATTTAAACAATTTGGATTATTTTATTTGCCTTTCTGAACTAGCATACTAATTACCTTGTAGTAAAGATTACAAAACCATCAAAATATGACCCACATATTAAATTAAAACTTCACAAAACCACCCCGTGTGACAACACAACAAAAGCGGCGTATTCTTCCAATCTGCGTAATGTCTGGTGATTCGCGTTCCACTTATTATCGTACGGCAGCATTTGCATAAGAATAACAAAGAGGATTATTGATGTATTCCCCCCTCCCCCCTCCCCCCGGTGCTTCTCTTTTGTGGCAGTGTGGCGTAAATACATCAATATTTAACATGAAAGATTAATGTTACAACCCTAATCATTAGGAATAGATATTGAATCTATTACGACTGACTGTGGTAGGTATTTTTATGGTAAGTAGTGTTTCGTTCTATATTTGATTGTAAGACGTAGCCGGTATGTTTTCTTACATAAATTTAGATCCATTGGTTCAAACTATGTAAATGACTACAAAGTCACAAGATTTGTATCTTTCAAATCTCGTGCTTGCTTCAGGTTACGATATTTTTTAATATTATAATAAATATCATATAAATATGTGTCTATCAATGATTATATCTATTAAACCATGCAACATTTTAATTTCTCACCGCTCCCGCTTCCACCTCTAAACGAAATTTGTAATTTGTCAGTGATGTTTGCTCAGCACACATTTTGTCTTATTTGAATAATTGAATGTACGATTGATGCCTGTAGGCCGTACACTTGTCTTTTTGCTAAAATGATTAAACAATGACTATCTGTAAATCTATTTAAATTAAACAGAACTGAAAATCAACGGTGATTGGCTGATTGCTGATTTTGTGATATATTTGTTAACGCCGTTAGTACACCGACGCATTCGCGTGCGGCAGCGAATCTCTGCGAAACTACTGCGTAGCGAAATATCTGCAGAACCTTAGTAAACAGCAATGTTTTCGCAACTTTTTCGCAATGCGTCTGTGTAATGGCCATTTCGCAGTTCCTTGCGAAACAATACTGACAAGGACGCAACTATTTCATCTATCTATGTGACATAGACATATCATATGCGAAAACCTGCCATACTACTGACAGATTTTTCGTTGTTTCGCTGCCGCACGCGAATGCGTCGGTGTACTAACGGCGTCATACTCAAAAACTGACATATTAGAATTGTAATATCCTTTTAAATAGTTAAATTTAAGTTGTCTTTTCACCTTTTCCTCAAAGAACCTTTTCAATTATCTATTAAGCTGTTAAAATTAATAAGGCAAATGAAAGTTCGAATTGCCATCAAATCCCAAATACTAAAAGCTTCGACGACAAAGTAATTAACAAAAATATTAAATTAATACAGATGAACAATTTGTGTAATGGAAATACGGAGGGTCAAGTTGTATCGAAGTTATCTAAGTGGGAAGTTACCGAGAAGTTAAGCACCTTTCGTCGGACGTGCTAACGCAATTAACAACCTTCGTAGCACGTGTCGTAGCTCGCCTACGCTGCAGATGCTACAAAGTGCTACGGGTTTTATTAAAAATTATATTTTTTATACAATGTACATACATACATATGGATTTTAGATATTTTATATGGTTTAATTATACTATATTCTTATTTAAGTAGGTTATGATTAGTTTTATTATAAATAAACTTATGTTATAAAGCGAAACTTTTAGACGATAATAATTGCAGACGGTTATCATCACATAACATTTAAAATAAACTGTTTTCTATTCTACTATCGAGTAAAATTAATAACAAATCCGAAATTAATTCAAAGTTGATCCAACATTGATATTTTGGAGAGCGATCGAATCAATTGACCGGTAACCAAAATTAACCTTAAATAAACCCGAACAGTTCTCGATTCCCACGATTAAAATTCCTAAATTGCGACCGTTTTTAGGGTTTTCACGGCGAGCACAAAGGCCGTGATTTAGGTGCAGCCCTTACTTAATTCAATCATGATAACTGCGGTCCCGGCCGGCGCAAGAAATAAATTGACCAATGACCGCCCTGGCCTGTGTTCAAGGTTGTGCAAAATTAGTTTCTACAATGTTTTGAAATGAAAATGTATCATGTATGTATCAAGATTGTAATTAAAAGAAGAAGAAGTCTTGCTGTGATAAATCAATGATAAATTTTTGACTATTTCAACAAGTAATAAATATTTAATTGCTTGTCATTTTGTCAATTCTTACGTCAAACAATCACAACATTCAATATTTGAGCTTCTTATTTTGTTTCAAATATTTACGTTGCTATTGAGGTAATAATTTCAGGGCTTTCCATTACTGAAACATGGGCTATTATAAAAACTAAATTTGTGTTAAACGATAAAGTAAAATAACAGGAATATTTACAATATCAATGGATTACTTTAAGTAGGTACACAATTGTGGACAATTTCATCTAGATAAAAACTTATATTTTGTTTTGCTTTGAAATCCTTATATAAAAAAATACAATATTTTCTTATTTCCATCAAGTGGCAACCCTACGTTAAAAGAAAGGGCAGTCTAGTACCTGGGCCATTCGACCTTGCAGCGACAGATAACAATTGAGAGTCGCTCGCCGCAAATTCAATATCCCGAGGTGTCCCCACCCCCAGGGGGGGCCACACCTTGTGTTTAGTGTCCATTCTACCCCTCTAAAGGGGATATAACCACTTAACGGCAAGTCCTATGTTCAATTCAATTTGTGTACCTCCTGTCGCCTCTAAATAATAATTGGATAGTCTGTGTATTTAGATAGAGAATGCATTGCACTTTTAAATGGTATAGGGATAATGTATGAATGATGGGTGAGTATAATTTATAATTCAGTTTTGGTCTGAAGCTATTTTAGCTTATGATTAAGTTTTTATGATCATATGCAACTTATGCTATTATTAAGAGGATGAATACTTTGGCTGATAATGAATGATTGCGTATTTTTTATTTATTTACCGACCGCTGTATATTTGGATATAATATTACAGACTACGACAGTTCACGATAGTAAAACGTTACAAGTAGATATGCATAAAGCTTGTATTTGAGCAATGAACAGCATATTACTTTCATAAGACGATGTTACAGGACTTCATTCATCATGTTATATTATAATAATCAAAAGGAGACCCTAATCTCTACATTTTACAAAACTTTCAAACTGTTTTGAATAGCCCACGTGATAATTAAATGTTTTCATCAGTCATTCTCTCAATTTTCATCTTTATTAATAGAAGTAGAAAGGCTCATTTACGTGTAAACGTCATTTATGAAAACCACATAAAATTGTGAAACTCGCATATCCGTCGCACAAGCGTCATAGCGTCACCTTATCTCGGTCCTAATTGTTGTTTACAACTTGTCAAGGTGATATTTCACCGTCCCACATTTAAATGTAAATGGGAAAACTTTCACTTTTGATCACTACCTACATAATAATTTCCGGAGGCCGCAATTTTAATCGGAAATTAGAATTACGCACAGAAATCGGAGCGGGTCAAGATAGGGCACACGGGGTCCATAAACAAGCGGCGACCGGCCCCAATTAATAAGCCTGAAGTAGTGCAATTAATTCAGTGCCTTCGGAGATTTTAATAGTTCACATAAATCAGGAGCCGGTGGGTTAATCACCGTTTAATATGCCGGACCCTATCGCCGAGACGAATATATCGTGATACGGCACGATACGTGATCCGGAAGGCTTCATTTCGAGGGATTTTTCTTATATCTTCCCTTTGTGTAATTCTCGCGTTGCCGTAATTTTGGCCAACGTGGGGCCAGTTTTATCTCACAGAGCTCACTTATCTCTCACTTTTCATAGTTTGCGCTGATTGCTTTTTGTTTTTGCGCTCCTTTTGTCCGTTTACGTGCTGAAGTTTTCAAATATGTTAGATAAAAACGACTTTTTCTCAAACATATTGTATGCATTTAAAAGCATGTGTAGAAAACATCAAGGATCACAATAAATGATCAAAGTGTTAAGATGAAGTGAAATTTATGATAAAAATTTTTAATAATAAAACTAAGACTATATTATAGGTATCTACTGGTGAAATTTAATTTCTGATATTGAAATAAAAGACGGCGTAATATTTCTACTACATGTTAGTGAACTAAGCAGATCATTTTTAGCAGATCAAAAAAAAAATGTGAGTTCTTATCGCGTGCAGTTGAGTTCTACAGTTCCTGACACTTTTTAGAAATAGTTCTGGCGTTTTTACCTTAAAAAACGACATTTGAAAAAATGATCTGCCAACTTCCCGTAGTAGATAATTTTTAGCAGATCAAAAAAAATGTGAGTTCTTATCGCGTGCAGTTGAGTTCTACAGTTCCTGATACTTTTTAGAAATAGTTCTGGCGTTTTTACCTTAAAAAACGACATTTGAAAAAATTTATCTGCCAACTTCCCGTAGTAGATCATTTTTAGCAGATCAAAAAAAAATGTGAGTTCTTATCGCGTGCAGTTGAGTTCTACAGTTCCTGATACTTTTTAGAAATAGTTCTGGCGTTTTTACCTTAAAAAACGACATTTGAAAAAATGATCTGCCAACTTCCCGTAGTAGATAATTTTTAGCAGATCAAAAAAAATGTGAGTTCTTATCGCGTGCAGTTGAGTTCTACAGTTCCTGATACTTTTTAGAAATAGTTCTGGCGTTTTTACCTTAAAAAACGACATTTGAAAAAATTTATCTGCCAACTTCCCGTAGTAGATCATTTTTAGCAGATCAAAAAAAAATGTGAGTTCTTATCGCGTGCAGTTGAGTTCTACAGTTCCTGATACTTTTTAGAAATACTCGCGTAAAATGAAACACTAGAAAATTTATTTATGTCATATTTCATCACGCCGTAGCACCATGCCGTAGCAGCATGCCATAGCATCACGCCGTAGTATCATGCCGTAGCATCATGCCGTAGCTTCATGCCGTAGCATCATGCCGTAGCATCATGCCGTAGCATCATGCCGTAGCATCACGCCGTAGCATCATGCCGTAGCATCATGCCGTAGCATCACGCCGTAGCATCATGCCGTAGCATCACATCGTAGCATCACACCGTAGCATCACGCCGTAGCATCACAGCGTAGCATCACGCCGTAACACATGCCGTAGCATTACGCCGTAGCATCACGCCGTAGCATCACAGCGTAGCATCACGCCGTAGCATCACGTCGTAGCATCACGTCCTAGCATCACGTTAAGCCGGGTCCAGGTCGGGTTTTTTCAAATGTCGTTTGTTTAGGTAAAAACGCCAGAACTATTTCTAAAAAGTATCAGGAACTGTAGAACTCAACTGCATGCGATAAGAACTCACATTTTTTTTTGATCTGCTAAAATGATCTGCTAAGTTCACTAACATTTCTACTACCTCATTATGTAGGTACCTACATCAAACGAGGTTAAGCAAATTTAAAAAAAAATTGGTTTCTGCATTATTTCCTATTCTCTTCTAATCTTTAACATACTCAAATCACACCGATCTATTCCAACATGTTTAACGTCTCAGTTATATCAAATACACGCATTTAATATATATAAGCATACTAATATTATCCCTACATATATATATAGCATACCTGTAATGTATTCGTGGTTACGAGCCCGCACCTGCGCCCGGTCTTGCCCTATCAACCCTGGCTATGATTTATACTGTGTTAAGTGTTCTAGTTTATTTTGTCCCTTCTTATATCAGGGTATGGAGAATCTGTTTTGGTTAGAGTTGTATGGAGTGGGTTACGAATATTTTGCTGCTTTACAATGTTCGTTTGATACAAAATAACATAAGCAGCAATGGCTGCTTTAGTTATTAGTTTAAGTTTAATTTTAATTCTCTTTTATTTAATTCAAATTCATAAGCGAGGAATAATTATTATTACAGAACACACCTATGACCATTGATCATGTTTATTTTACGTATCTATACTTATAATATTAAGGGCCTTATGTACGCTCCTAAAAGCATAAACCTGTACAAATTTGTCGAGTAAATCTGCTTGGAACTAGAAATTGGTTACCTAAAATACCTACAGTTCTATAGCAGAAATAAAGAATTGTACATATATTTTAACCTTCCTTCGTATGTTGGGTAAGAAGTAGTTTCTTGGTCGTCATACTCTCAAGATATCAGTAACATCTGAGTGTCGTTTTATTAAGGTCCTTTTATGATCTAGTCGGGAACTAAGGTAAGCTGCTGATAAGTTTTATTGTAAGGCGTATCTGTGTTCACTGTGATGGAGCTAGGTATGGTTATGGAGTCTTTGTAACTTTCTTTGTATTAGTTTAAAAATCTTGTTATTTATAGGTAAGTGTGTATGGTGTGTGCCTTGTTAAACTTAGTAAAACATAAAAAATAAATATTGCTATAAATGGTAGGAACACATAAAAATATGATTGGAAACATTTTCCAAAAGTACAAGTAACTTTTTTGTTTGAACCAGACTTTTACCCACGGCAGCACTCGCTAACACAACTAATAACTCGCTAACGCTAACATAAAATTAATCATTATTGATCCAGGTGTATTGCCTTAAACATAAACAAACATACGAACAAATTATAATTTATTATATAACCACGGATTATGTATATTTATACTTAATTTATACATAGTATATTTCGATAAATCAATGATAATTACAAAGCGATTAAACACTTAAATTCATACGTAGTGCTATGAATGGTTGATAATCTCACGGTGGGATCAGGGGTCTAAAAACATGTTTACTGATGCACAGCTTATTGAAAACATACGTAATTAGCTTATAAAAACATATTAATCACTAACCATTCATTATTTATGTAACGTACGCTTGTTTTGTGTTCGTTTTTATGTAGTTTATAATTAAATATCAATCGTGTCATAAATGGTATATAGAACAATGACTTCTCAATTTTAATTTTGGTAATCTCCAGTAATCTCCTTTGGAATTGTATTCGAATTTGGCTGGATGAATTGAATAATATCTTCTACATAAGTTTGATTTATGCTACAAAAATACAAGATGATTATTAGAAGTATAATTAATTAGGTACTGATAGAGAAGGCTCTAGATAGAGTTAAATTTTGAATTATAAATTGACAATATGAAAAACATAATGATTTAATAGTAAGTGATGATGTTAAACAGCAGTTGTGATACACTTACTTATTTATAATTTTTAAAACTACAAAAGAATGAAAATAAATGTAAAATACCATAATGCAGTCCTCAAATCTTATTATTTGCTTTTCCCCATTATTGATGAAGAAAAATAGATAGTATACGAAATTAAATATCTTTTATTTACCGAATGATGTTCTTGAATGCTGATTCGTAATAAAGAAAATATCGAACATTCAGTTCTCTTATTAAGTCCCTAAAAGGTTGTAAAATAAGTTTTTATAAGACGTTTTAGGGACGACATTCGGTGACGGTGGCCCCTGGGAAACAAAGATGGACGCCTTGGGCGCTACTTAGGTTGATAACATATCGTAGATTTTATAGGCTATACCTGACGGTTTATAACCTATGAGATTGTTCTAGTTAAAGATAATGTTTTAATAATATATCTAATAAAGTCAATAAGCGTACATACATACTGGAAGGGATTTTTTAAAAACTTATTCAAACAGGATAGATTAGGTATGTGATAACTTTTTTTGGACCATTTAAAAATAAATGTGCTAAAGTTATAACGGAATTACAATTAATAAATAAATTCTCAATTAAACCGAAGTGGCGGGCGTCACCAAGTTAAGGTTCTTTAAAGAAACATTTTTGAATTTTGGAAAAGCTCAAAAATTACTCGATCAATTTGCACATTCATCCACCTGTAAAAATGTACTTAGTGCCAGATACATCCTTTATCTTAATTCTTATGTTACATTACAGCGGGTGAACCCAGGCCAAATCTCTAGTCTTAAAAGCTTTCAAAAACTGAGTACACTTTTATCGTACCTTATGCATCAATTCGGAGCGGTCGCCGCGGGCGAAGCGTCGTCGATTCCGACAAATGGCGAGATAGGTGTCCTCCGGGATCGAGCATTCGGCTATTCCTTGCATTTTGTGGTATTACGATATTATCTGCTGATATTCGAGTAAACGGTTTTGGTTGAATGGTGCAATATGTGGATACGTGTTTGAAGAGGGTTTTTTAAATATTGTTTTTAAGGTAGGACCAAAAATTAAAATATATAAAACCTATTTACCTTTAAATGCTTTGTTCATCTTTTAAAATCAAATACATATAATGACTCATATTTAATTCGCATACTTAATTTTTGGGTAATAAACATCATAGGTAATATCACAGAATACATAAAAGTAGCTAAACGCTAGTAATAATTAAGTTCTTGTTGTACAGAAATAAGCTCTTAATCCAAAATAATAACCACAAAACTTTCTCTGTTCACAAACAGCATAACAAAGTAAAAAACTGTATGACATCTCTACGATTACAGAATACTCAAAGGCCAATCAATAATTATTATCAAAGGCACAAACAATCTCAACAAGCTAATCTCATTACAGCCGTCTTTGTATCGACTTTGTTTTTTTAAAGCCAGCTCTCAAAGACGGAGTTATAAAATTGTTGGAGCGTTAATTGTGAGCGAATATTAAAGGGTCCATAGTTAGCTTTAAACACAAGTTTCTCCGGAAAAAATAATATTTAATTTGCAAACTCGTGTCTCTTTCAATGTAATTATGGTCCGTCCGTGTTTTTAGAGCGGATAAAGTTGCTGCCATGAATATTGTATGTGCTAGAATGTTCCATGATGTACGAGAAAATGGAAGAATTTTTAAAGATGAATTTTAGAGCGAGTTTGTTTTATGTGATGACTGGATAAGGAGCGTGATTAGGTAGAATTGATTAGACTAAATTTTTTTATGAAATCAATACAGTAAAAAAATCAATCACATATTTATGGAAATGGGATTTTGTTAATGTAGAGCTTAAAAATTCTAACATCTAAAAAATATTATTTTTTATTGCAAACAGTTGATGTCAAACAAAAATCGATAACAAAATGAACCGTACTTTTGGTACTATGAATAATATCAATAAATTTGGTTACAAGTTTTCTATCTTCTTCTTCTTATATATAAAAATGAATCGCAAAATGTGTTGGTAAGCGCATAACTCGAAAACGGCTGAACCGATTTCGATAATTCTTTTTTTATTATATTCCTGGAAGTACGAGGATGGTTTTTATGTAGAGAAAACGTAAACATGTACCACGGGCGAAGCCGGGGCGGACCGCTAGTTATATATAAAAATGAATCGCAAAATGTGTTGGTAAGCGCATAACTCGAGAACGGCTGAACCGATTTCGATAATTCTTTTTTTATTATATTCCTTGAAGTACGAGGATGGTTCTTATGTAGAGAAAACGTAAATATTATGTACCACGGGCGAAGCCGGGGCGGACCGCTAGTAATATTATAATACTTCATATTTATTATTGACCAGTTACCTAAATCTTAACCTTTAAAATTAACTATATCTAGATCTCAAAGACGCGCAACATTTGGCTGCTCAAGATCCCAAAACCAGGTAATAGATAATTAAAGATCTACTCAGCTGTGCAAACAATTACGGAGCTTAGCAAACGGCAGGAATGTCGGACAAACAGAATAATTCATCTGCAGCTTCTACAGCCTCAAAGAACTACTAGCGAGTTTTTCCGCTCACTTGGCCGTGGTGCGAGTGACGAGCGAGTGAGATTTTTGCTTGAAGTAATTATTTTGCAAGAGACAATGAAATTATTGGGTATATGTTTCCATTTGTAAAGCAGGTAAAAAGGCTTCAGGGGATGTGAATATTTTTGCTAATTAAGAATTTTGATAATGCATTAGATAGTATTAAAAATAAAGGTTTGTACATAGGTGATAATTTAACAAAAAATCCTTTTTGTGGATTTTTGTAGATTAAGTACAGATTCAGGTGTAACAGATCTTTTTGTAAAAAAATATTCCCGGGAATATAGCTAGAAAATCATGAAATGTTTACACATGAAGTTAGAATTATTTCACTATTGAACGGTCTGCAGCATATCTAAGTTACGGTTACAAATTCAATGACTCCTGCAATCCGCTAGCGCTCATCCCTTGCTCCATCTCAAGACTTCTATCTGAGACGGGGCAATTACTCGGCGGACTGGAACCGTGGCCCTCCGCTAATTAATTCTCCCGCTTTTAATGTTCAAAAATCGCGGCCTCTAATTAGGTTTTAATTCGTTTTATTGGGCCCAGTAATGAAATAATGGCTTCCAGTGCGCAGGCCTGCTTTATTGGCAGCATTGAACCCTTCGAGTGGCGACTAATTTCATAAGTTTTTGACCCTTGAGACTGAGTGTTGTATAACTGATTATTTATGAGTTTTAAATTTAATATTTTAATTGAATTTGATTATATTATTTTTTTAATGTTCCACACCTCTATAAATTTGCCTCGTACGCAAGAAAACCCTTTGTAATGTTGCTCAATAACAACGTTAATATTCCGGTTAATGTTAATTGTAGATTTTTAAGGCTCTTTTATAATACTTCCATTATTTATTTATTTATTTATTTCATTAAGGATCACCAACATGACATACACTGATACATAGATAAAAGCATTACAGTAATAACAATCGTAGACATAGTGCTGTCACAATTATAGGCAACCACCACTAACAATTAATATAACATTAAATCAAAGACACACAGTCTGCAGCTAGCTGCAGATTAGGTAAAAAGTATACATATACATAATACATAAATCCAATTTTGACGGCAAAATAATCAATTAATGTTAAAATAAAACTACATTTGATCAACTGGGATATCGATAGTTGAAATTCAACTTCTTAACATAAAAAATATTACCTACGTCTTTTGTCCCATTTTATGTTTTCTGCATATTATATTAAAATAACGCGATACATACACTGTTATAATATATTTTCAATATAACAATATATAGGTATATTGTAATATGTAGGTAGATATAAAAATCATAACAAAAACAGCGGCTTACTGGGCAAGCAGGAATGTGACAATCTCACAGTTTTTTCTGTGATTGGTAATCGCTTCAGTCATTAGGGACTCTTTGTTTTTTACGATCTGAGTAATGGCGCGAAAAATATCCTTTTCGATTTAATGGAGTTCAGGTATAGATTTTGTTATATGGATCTAATTGATCTAGGTTTCGGACTTCGGTATAGATTGGGTGGAAAAGTTAAGAAATAGTAAGTGCGAGTAAAAATTGTATACAGCTGTTGCAAATATTTTATTGTTGCATAATACAAATTATATTGTAACAAATAAACTATATAAACTTATTTATATTATTGTACATTATGTAGGTATACCTATTAAATCATAATATTGTGTGGATATTCGACTACGAAATATATATTTTGGTTGTTTTTATCCTATCTTAGAAAACTGAAATAAAAATATCTATTGTATCAAATAGTATCGTTTACATTCAATACCTAATTGTTTGCTATAAGGAATATATTTTATGGAAATAGAAAACAATATTTTCGCAATTTAGAAGTTACTTTGCAACGGCACGGCAAGTTGTAAATAAATTCCGCCATTAATTCATTAATAAACGAAATCAACTTCCCTCCATTATCGTTCTTTCATAAACACCTTAATTCTCATTAAGGGCCGGTCATTTGGAGCCAAACAAATTAACTTTTAGGCGGCGTATACACGAACGTTAATGATGCTGCATTTTCCAAATCAGTGATCATAATTTGATGACATTATCGCCCTAAATATTTAAAAAATATGCCATTATTATGTTATACGAGGACGGTATAAATCTATATCCTGAAATTATAAGCAAAGCAAGCAAATTTCAAGAATCGTTGCTTCGAATAGAAACATTTTTGACCTATTAAATGTCGTAAAAGGTATGAAAAAAAAGTAAGAAATCTAAGTTTAGAAATAACGTTCCTATTTCATGTTCTTTAATCTTCTTGTATGAGCCCTGTGAAATTAAATAAATGAGAGCAGACGAATTTGCAGCTAGTTAATTATAAAATCTATAATTTTATTGCGCAAAAATATTAAAGCGAGTAATAAGCGCAAGGCCCTAAAGGACCCTTAAGTTTGATGTAATTATTCCTTCGAATTAGAAGGTCCCTCAGAATTGTCGCGATTCTTGGTAATCAAGTCGAGCAATCACCAACCCCTTCGAACAATTTATTTTGCTCCATTTAAATGATACACCTTGATTGTTTGACGATTTTTTTATATTGCTTTGTAGATTTGGTTTGTAATTGTTTTTTCTAAATAATAAAAAATTACATTAGCAAAGTTTATTCTAAACATAAATTATGTATGTTTAATAGCTTTCTTAAACGAAGACCGAAGTTATTAATTAAAATACACATGAAAAAAGGTACGGTAATGCTGTGTGCTGCCATATACACAAAAATATTCCACATTACAATAATTACAATTACTTATTCTTGAATTTCATACCAATTTCCAATTAGATACCTATAACATATATGTTGTAGAAGAGCGGACAAAGAGACTCCTTCCATTTTAACATCAAAAAAAGAAATAAAATGTTATTATTTGTATCTAATCATTGTGTCATCATTATATAGGAAATTTTCCGTCTTCCACGCTGGTGTGACGTCACGTAATAGGGGAGAGCGGGGATGAAAGTCACATTTTTAACTTTTTTTATGTAACTTCCAAAATACGTTGTTTAGGAATGATATTTGTATATCAAAAGATAGTGTAATTATTCTGTTACAAAATAAATAAACGTATTTTTGTGTAATATTATCAGTTGTAGAAATATTTTGTATTTTCACTCTAAAGAAAAATGTGACTTATAACCCCGGGTCAGGCATGGTTGTCACAATGCCTAGGGTAGGTAGTCACGTACTAAATAACAGGCAATTTATAAATAGAAAGTCACACTTTGGTCTTATAATTTTACGGAATAATTTTTAATTAAGAACTCTTAACCAAATGAAACCGTGTCTACGGTCTTTATTTCAGTCTGAATATTAATAAATCACAATTTTAGCAAACAATAATAATCGTGAGTCAATATAGAGTCATCAAGGACAGATGGACTTCCAGCAGGTTTGTTAGGGTGATTTTCCGGTGTTGATTGAAAATTTACGGCTAAAACAAACAACCTCAAAACGCAATTAAAGTCATCTCGCATACAGGGTGCTGGTTGATAGGTGACAACCAGCCCCCGAAAATTTGTGACAACGAGCCCCATAACACGTTTTATGAAAATAAAATTGAAAATAAATTCCGATCAATGAATATCTAAAAAACTATACTACGATATTATAAAACACATTTCATCATCATCAAATGAACTGAAAGATTATTACTGTAAAACAAGAACGTATAATTACGAGGTTCGACACAGCAGCACAAAAATTTACTTTTGCTGTGCGAAAACAATAAACACGTGTGAGGCCCTCACGGCAGATCGGAGCGGTCTGACGCGAAGTTGGGACAGCGTTTTCACTGTATCGCTCTTGCCACGCTGTTCAACAGACTTATTCGATAGTTCAGTTTTGTGTTAAGACCGCTGTGACAAACAACCCGTGAGACAACCAAACCCGGTCTCCCCTACCGCCCACAATCAAACAGGGCCATTTCACAAATTAGTTTTCATATTTAAATTGCTCCCGTTCTTGGCCTTTACTTTATAGGACACGATATTTTTATTTTTTGTTTCTTTTTAAATTAAGTATTTTATTTGTTGCGAGTACACACACACATATATAACACTTCAGTCAGTTAAAATTAAGGCTAGATGTTCGTTATGAAGCAATAACTTAAAAAATATTTACACAGAGTGAGTTGCTTTTTTACAATGTTCCTTCCATGCATTACAATTCATGGGATAATATTATTGTTAACTGCAAGGTAAAACGGTAATATCTATAGTAGTTCAGATTCACACGCTGCACACGTCACGATAATTACACACGTCATTTAAGACACACGATATATCGGGTGACGGGTCGTGTGTCCTAAACGTCCCGCAGGTTCGGTACGAGATTGATTTCTCTTCCACAGTTCTTCCTGACCTCCCCCCTCACCCCCCGGCCTTTGATCGCGTTATTTCTAGAGATAAACCCGTTAATTGGCCGGCAGGTTCACTTGCTATTGATCTTAAAAGTTTCACTTAGAGGAAATGTTTTGGTAACTTGCTTTTAGTGGGATGTAAATGTATGTAGGTACATAGTATAATAGGTATATCAGCTAAGGTAATTGAACAAAAAGGATTTTTTTAATATTGAAACCCTCTAGCTGTTCTTTTCGGACTGAATATGATCAGAGTTATACTTTGAGATAGCTAATATTTGACAAAGTTAATCAGAGTATTAAATTCTGACCTAAGTCTGACGCGTGCTAGCTAGTTTAGTAAGGAAATGGATAGGTTAGGTTACCCACAAAAAACTCGTGTAAACATCGTAAACACGTATAATATACCTATTTAAAATTTTCAAAGCGATTATTCCGCCTCGAAGGCGGTCGCTAAACATACAAAATAATATGTAGGTACATATAATATGACAGTATGTATCTCGCTTCAGGTTGGTGAATAAGAATAAAAGTCGGAAAAGTTGCCATTGTTCACGAAACAAAGTGAGAGGAACCGCGGGATAAAGTTGTGCCATTTTAAATACTGTATTTATTTTAGCCATTGTCTTGGACCTTGCTTAGATTTCTTTGTGATTGTATAGTATTTGTTTAATAGGACTGAATTTTAAATATTATAAAATTTATAGTGTGAGTAAAAACGGTGAATAAAAATATATTAGATTTAGTTATTTGGTAGTCTACCTCCTCCTCCTTCTAAATGACTATCAAGTATCAACTAACTACGTTTCACTGCTGCATATGCAAAAAATATTACCGCCCATTTTTTTTATTTTGTTTGATTATTTTGTGCTAACAAAGTACTTACGTACATCTTTGAAATAGCTCTCCACGTAAAACGCCACCCTGAACTATACACAAAGGTGATAAGTGAACGAAATCGTGACCAGTTGCAAGTACGTTTCAACGTTAAAACTGCCTTATATCAAAAAAGCGTATTTGTAACTCCAGCAATTATTTATAATAAATTACCACTTAACATTAGAAAATGCACCAGCTTGATGTCCTTCAAGAAAACTCTTTTTACCCGACTGCCAAAGAAGGAGGGTAATGTTTTTCGAGTGTATGTAAGTATGTATGTATGTCTTTTCCTTTGTGACCACCTGTAGCCTAAACGGCTTGATGGGTTTTGATGTATGAGGTATCGTTAGATTTGTCTTGATTACGGGAGTGTCATAGGATACATTTTATCCTAAAAGTCCCACGGGATAAAGACATTTTTACTCTTTTTTTAGTGTGCAGTCGGGTATTTTGTTTTTTTAATAATAATTAGGTACTTGTTGACTATTTAATCGAAATGACTTTCTATTCACTTACAGAATTATATTTTAACAATTAATTAATAAGTAAACTGACATTACCTACATTTTCTAAAAACCCATGACATTTACCTATTTCAATTTTAAATATGGACCATTCAATAATATTTTGTGCTTTTTGTTTTGTGCTTGGTATAAACAATAATATATTAATAATGTTATAAATGTATAATCGGTTTGATAATTATTAATAATCCTGTGTAAAACATTTTTAAAAATTGTACGCCACATGGCTGATCACAGCGGATCACCTAATGTAATAACTAATAACCCATAATACCTGTGACACAATAAATAAATTTTGAATTTGAATTTGAATTTGAATTTACTACGTACCTAAAACGCTAAGCGAGTAAACATGTTTAAGTAATAGCTGTGTTTTACCTGAAAATAAAACACATATTAAATACTTACCTATATTTGAAGCTTACTTATCGAGAAGGCACCTAGCTTTTTCCGCCTATTTTTCCCTCTCTTTCCGTTGTATATATGCTATCTCTCTCGCACACCTCTCCACCAGGTGGCGGGGCGCACGATAATGTTCAGGCGCTGGATGTTTTTCATTGAGTCGAAATCCACAACAGGTGGACGTTAAGTGTAAGCTTCAAATATAGGTAAGTATTTAATATGTGTTTTATTTTCAGGTAAAACACAGCTATTAAACACTTGACCGTAATTTGAAGCTTACTTATTGAGACCTGTCTGTTACCCACCTGGTGTACAATATATGGACGCCAATGTGAATTTGAATACATAAGTAATTACTTATTTCTTTATTTGAAAGAGTAAGGTGTGCAGATAGTATACCTACCAATAAATCACACAAATTTTTATATTATATTAACAATCCCAGATGAAAAGTTAATCAAATAAGAACCAAAAAGTTAATCATAATGATTAAAAGTATTAGAACTTATGAGATTGGTTCAAGTGTACCTTAGTTAACCTTTTGGGCTTGAAAAGTTAAAGTTACTACAATTTCCACTATCTATAGCGTAAATCTGCGAAAGCGCCAGAACGACTTTCAATTACGCATTTAGATGTTACTTACAAAATGAAGCAACAGCTGATCCCGACGAGGCAAAAATACCTCAAACTCAAACCTTTATTTATTCAATTAGAACTCTGCAGAAGCACAATTGAATCATCTTAACATAGAATTACCACCTGTCTCAACTCACACAGTTTTAACCCAACCTGAAGAGACCTTTATCCTTACTTTTGGGGTCAGAAATAAATTTAAAAGGTCACCCCTTGAATAAGGCAAAAAAATATCAAAACAGGTAAACGGTTTTAATTATAATACAGATTTTTAACATCCAACCAAACCGTGCGGTATCTATTAATGTTTAGAGCCAACGCCACCAATCATAATCTAAACATGGCTAGTACTTTCAGTACAATGCATGAATTATTTATTTAAAACTGATAGGTCATAAACTCTGTACTGGAAACAAATATACTGAACTCAAGAGACTAAAATGATAAGGAGCTTATCTGTGTCCCAAAACTGCAATTACTACAGCCAAGTACGTTAATCAATTCGGTTTAAAGATATAATTATGATTTACATCAAAACTATATACCGAAAGCCTCGGGACTACATAACGTGACTTATTTATAATAATTGTGTTTGTGCATAACACTAGGCAGTCAACAGCTATAGATTCAGCAACGTCATATAGGAAAAGAGCCAAATTTATCCAGTCAGTAACAAAGGATTTTAACTATAGGTATCTACTTATTCTAATTCAACCAACTACTACTAGCTACTCCGTATGTCTTTTGGGTAGACGGAGGCAAATAGGATTTTTATTCCAACTATATCATTTGATATTTTGAAAATGTACTCCACATTTTCATACCGTCAGAGTCATTTTGCAGATTATAGTGGTGGAGCACTGAACACTGTCTATTAGGTGGCTGGTGCTGCTGACCGGGCCTTCAGTTCCGCTTTCCAGAATACCTTCACCCCACTAGGTGCTACTCCTACAGACTGAAATAGCGGTACTCTATCGCGTCGTTCAGGTCTCTAACTGACAGGATTTCTCATATAACACATGTAACAACCTCGCTCGTTCTAACGAGAACAAATTATCGCCAAGGAATTCTGCTGCAGGATAATGGCAAGAGAGATTATAAGCTTAACTATGCATTATTATGTTCAGGAATATGGTGGATTTTAATACTATCGTCGTCTGAAAGTATCTCCTTTCGATTAACTTCATTAAGGATGCAGATCTGATCCCATCTTTGTTCCGTAGGAATGCTACGACAGTAAACGTTACACTGGACAAAGAAAATTGCCCTAAATATAGTCGGTTGTTCCAACATCCGTAATATGGCTAGCCTACCTTGCTAGCCCTTGATTGTAACTGCTACCAATGCAGGCATTGCTCTTGTGTTGTCCACAGTTGTGCGAGTGCAAAAATGAAGAACTGAGCTCGTGGGGAGCTATGTCGAATGAATCTGTGTTAAGATTATGACAGTATAGGACAGTTAGCTGTGGATGCGAAGACAGGACATTACTTTATTCATCCGTAAACACGCGAGGCAGCCACGGACAGCGATATAGCAAGAACTAAACTAGCAAAGTTTAGTTCGCTTACCAGACTTTGTCATGTTTTAAATGCAGTATATCCTCTGTATAGCATTGCATTTATGACTATTGATAAACTTAATTCACCCGTAAACACGAGAAGCAGGCACGGATAGCGATATAGCAAGAACTAAACCAGCAAAGTTTAGTTCGCTTACCAGACTTATATTTTAAAAGCCGTATAGTCTGTACTGCATTTCATTTATTGCCCCCCCCCCCCCTCAAAGCAAAGAAATGAGAAGTCATTTGGCAGAGCTTTCTCGTTAAGGGTAGGGGTTCCAAGTAATATCTAATAATAAGAGGCTTTTGATTGGAAAGACTTTCCGTTATTTATCCTCTATCCTATGTAACTCAACAGTCAGTATTCTCAGCATTCGTTGAGTACTTAAACGTTTTACGTTAATAGTTGTATATAACTTTATTATACAATATAATAATCCTGGTGGGATGACAAGAAACTTGTCTAACAAACGATTATCCTAATCCCTCAGCGATTTATTGTTTGAGCCCTGAAGAAAAATCTCATGGGTGCAAAAATGAGGTCAAATGGGTTGAAAAAACGAGTCAAATAAATTGCCTACAAGAACGGGCAACTAAAATAGGCCTATGAGAGGTCAACTATACGTAATCAATCGTCATTTGTTACATTCAATCGCTTTGCGATTAAAAAATCTCTTCCGATGTTTTTATATGAAAATTGGTTGGCTAGTGACATTGAATTACGATACCAAACATACCGTTGACACAAGGCTTGGTGACAATCCTCGAAACCACCGCCACAAATCATCTGCGAGATGATATTTGATCCGACTCGCCTTCCTTTGTTGTGAATAGGCTTTGCATTGGTAAATATACGATTTGTTCAATTCCAATTTCCATAATTGGTAAACCAATGGTGGTTTCCTGATTCCTGAAGCGTAAACTTTTAGGATACGAAGTATCAATTTCATGCGCCCATTATTTGACGTCTCTAACCTTTATTGTATTTATTAGGTCATATTACTATACTGCCCACTGTGAAGTAGATTTCAAAACCTTTTTCTACCTACCTTAGAAGAGTGAAGATCCGATACGGTCATATCCAAAACTTCTTTCGTGGGTCCTCGTTGACGAAAGCAAATATCTATGATCATTTTAATGATCAATCCTTTGTATATTTGCACCAATCGCCATCAAAGCCCCGCGAGGGCCGATATATATTTGCACCATTTCCCCGTGGGGACGGTTGTTATCAAAGCCCCGCGAGGGCTGATATATATTTGCACCATGTCTCCGTGAGGTACTGTTGTAATCAAAGCCCCGCGAGGGCTGATATATTATGTTTGCACCATTTCCCCGTGGGGACGGTTGTTATCAAAGCCCCGCGAGGGCTGATATATATTTGCACCATGTCTCCGTGAGGTACTGTTGTAATCAAAGCCCCGCGAGGGCTGATATATGTTTGCACCATTTCTCCGTGAGGGACGGTTGTAATCAAAGCCCCGCGAGGGCTGATATATATTTGCACCATCTTTTCCGTGAGGGACGGTTGTAATCAAAGCCCCGCGAGGGCCGATATATATTTGCACCATTTCCCTGCGAGCGAAAGCTGCGCGAGGGATGTTTGTAACTAGAAATAAGTAGGGCCTGCCAAAAAATGCTTAAGAGACACCCTGCGAGGGTGGATTTGACCTGGCTAATCCCTGCGAGGAGTAGTGGCCACATTTATGTATTCTGCTTCGAGCAAGAATACACCTTAGTGCTAATATAAAATTAGCAGTAAATAATCTTTTAAATAATATAGCAATTAACAAGGTCCTTTAACTTATTTTCCAATGTTAGCGACAACTGTCCAGGATGAATTAATAAGAATAATAAATTCATAATTCAAATCAATTCACTAAATTTTAAAATGAACTTCGATTCATATTTATTTTTGTTCGTGCATTCGATGTAACATTTAGTTGCTTTATATCCGTTAACATTCCTTACGAACGCAACCATACCGTCGTAGGACGTTATATTTAATTGCACAAAATAATCTCCACTCACCCGCAATTTTTTACTTTTTGTCAAGGTGTACAAGTTTATAATATTATTCTAAAACGTTAGAAGTGAATTGTAAATCCTTTGAAATAAATGTATCTGAATCTAATTTATATTAAGGTATCTCGATAATTATTATACGATAACCCTTTCAGCACAAGTTCAGTAAACCAAAGAATTTAATTGTAAAATTTTGGTACTTACTCGTTTTAACAAAAAAGTTGCATCATTTGAAACATAGGAAACGTAATTTTCAATCAAATTAGCCGTGTGTAATATGTCTATTTTCACATAAAAACGGATCAGAATAATACTCATAAAAGGACACGTATAGACTACGGATAGTTTTGAATGTGTGGTACATTCATGGTACGTATCTACTGTACATGATCGAATTCCATCATTATTCAGTTGAGCGGTAACTCCCGTACGATTTATAAAATAATATCACAACATGTTCTGACATGTCGTGACTTCTTGGAGCTGACTCATCTCGTTCGATAATTTTTAGTAATAAACTATGGTAGGAATTCCGAACCGTTCCTAGCGATAACGACAATGTAATAAAGTCGTAGCAATGGATTGTATGCCTGTAGCTTTGAGTTGGTTCATATCCATAATAAGTATTAATTGAAATTTTTCCACGAAAAATTCACTTGTAACCTTGTAATAAAAACACATTATTAAAAATGAAATAAAATATTAAAAATATCTATATACAAGAGAGGGTATTTGATATATCTAGTAATATCAAATAATCACAAAAGTAATATTAACGATTCGAGTAAAGCCGAACGGTAACACCGTTAAAATAGCTTTACTCACAGTATTAAAAATTCAAATATGAATTAGTACATATTGCATAATGAAATATTTCAAAAGAAAAGTTACTATTTCAAGTAAAATGTAACGGTTGTATCGTTAATTTAAAATATCTTTATTCATGCTATTAAGTATTTAAGCATATTGAAAAATAAACTATTGCTGAAGGATTCATTAAAAAACCTCAGCATTTTAAATAAAGTCCAACGATTATACCGTTGACTTTAAAGATTTTTACTCATTTTTAAGTAAAATATTATTAGAATAGATGTAAAAATAACTCACTGTACCGATCCGACGGGATACACTTTTTAACACTTTTAGCACTTGCTTTAAGCAATACTTAATAGCACCAAGGTTGTAGTCTTGTAGACAACCTTCTCGCGGCGGAAGCTAGACGCCAATGAAAAACATCCAGCGCCTGAACATTATCGTGCGCCCCGCCACCTGGTGGAGAGGTGTGCGAGAGAGATAGCATATATACAACGGAAAGAGAGGGAAAAATAGGCGGAAAAAGCTAGGTGCCTTCTCGATAAGTAAGCTTCAAATTACGGTCAAGTGTTTAATAAAATAATATTTCTCTGTAAGGGATTAAAATGTAGGTAATCTTTTTGAGAAATAAATGTCTTAAACCGTAGGGTATAATCAATAAATTTTCGTTACAGTATGGAAACTATGATATATTTTTTCGATTTCCCTGTGATGAAGAACTTTATATTTAGCCTAATAAAATTAAAAATATGAATAATACAATTGTCTGTAACGTTATTTGTTTAATACAATAATCAACTTCTTTACGATTTCTCTCATTGGAATGCTAATCTATAATCCACTTTTTGTTTCAGTTTTTGTTGAATAAATTAATGTAACCCTCTCGCTGATTTGAGGAGATTCCTTTATATATTTAAATTTAATTATATTTTATTTTTTAAATTAAAATAAAACCATATTATTATTAATTAACCTCTTAGATACAATATTCTGATAATATGATTTAAAAATAAAAGGAACTTAAAATGGTTGTCTCTTGTCTTTTAACATAGGTAATATTATCTAGTAATAATATTGATTTTTTTTTCAACGATTATTAGGTTCCTAGTTTTTATTAAATCATAAGTAATCAGAATAAATTCTAACAAGCCGTTGATTGTATTTGATTGAAGTTCAAGCGAAATCACAGTATTGTGTGAAAATTGGAAAAGTTTCCTCGTTATCCATCATCTTAGGGCGCGTGTTCATTTGTAAACATTTGATCGACACCACGTGTGTTATATTATAATACTTATCGTTTATTGTCCTTTGAAACTAGTTACATTTAGAAATATTGGAAAGACCAGATAAATTTGATGCAAAAATCTGTCCTATATTCTATTTTTTGTAAAATAATATTATTAAACTTAAATTAATACATAATATGGTTATAATCATAATATAAATACCTTACGTTACGTTTTCGAACATATAATGTTTTTTTCTAGTTATGCTATTATTAACTAACCATTAGTCTAACTACTAGTCTACTAATGTACCACAATTTCTATTAATTTTAGTAAATTAAATTCATCATTTTAAATCATTGATAGAAAGTTGACAAGTGGTCCCGCACCACGGAAATCAGATGCATCCCTCCGAAGGGTTCACTTATAAAACTTATTATAAAACTCGGCGAGTTGTTTTTAATAAATTAATTTTATTATTTTTCGAGCGCCGTCTTGGCTTTATTGGCGGAATTTCTCGAGTAATTAGTCTTTTATTATTATATAATTTTTGGAAGGGTTGAGGTGCTTGCCAGATGCTCGGTTGTAATTAAATTGAGCGGTGTTGCCAGACCAACGGAAAGGTACATGGTTTTTTAAACGTTTTTCCTTTTTATTTCGTAGTATTTTATTAC
This sequence comes from Colias philodice, assembly GCF_061535455.1. Taxonomy (NCBI): domain Eukaryota; kingdom Metazoa; phylum Arthropoda; class Insecta; order Lepidoptera; family Pieridae; genus Colias; species Colias philodice. The sequence continues at coordinate 12,185,781 of NC_143095.1, read as the reverse complement.
ATTAAATACTGAGATTTTCTGTATCTTCTTCAAAATCATATGAACCTTAGTATTCACGAATGATTAGGTAATTGGAATAGCATGTATTTTTTTTATTTCTCTTTCAGTAAAAATTATACGCAGGTATATAAAATAAATTGTAACAGGTCAAACGCAGTTAAATACCAATAACCGAATTCATGTACCTACTTAATATTTTGTTATTTTAAATACTATGGGATATTAATAATAGAAGCATCTACAATGAATAATTACCCATTTACGAACGTGATTTAAAACTCTACCTTCTACTTATCTCTGACAATTTGCTTTCAAATTCAAATTCAAATTCAAATTATATTTATTTGCAAGAATGTAGTTACAAATTATAGATGTTATAATTACTATATTATGTGGCTAATACATTCTACCCATTGATTGGGTGTGCAAATATTGAAAAAGAAAGTTGATTAGTCTAATTATTTAAATGTACACACAATTCAGTTTTCACAATTACGCGAACGCACTACGATAAATTTCACTCCGATAAATGAAAACATCAATACCATGATTACAATCTGCGGTTATGTGCTGTGACGTCATTATCGTGATTAGCTGCCCTGATTCTTATGTGTTTGTTTCTTCTGTACTTGGTACCTACGCATGTCGACTCATCAGGGTAATTATATAGTAGCTACTTAGTTACCTATGTAGTATGAAGTTAGGAATTTTCAACGTAGGGAAAGGTTATTGTAATAAATAAAAGCTACATCAACGTATTTTAGTGGTATCTATCGTCTGTAGGTATTTAAAAATATTTCAGGTTCTGTACGTTAGCTTAACGTACGTTACGTACGCTTAACGTAGTTAGTAGTAGTTGAAGTAGGTATAACAGCAATATTTTCCGTCAATATTCTGTTAACAAACACTCAGTAGGTTCCTATACCTAATCCCACATTATGTTTTGTTGCTAATTAACACACTTTTAGTGTGCACTTCGCGAACTTAGAACGAACACGTAGATTATTATTTCGTATTAAAAATTCGTGAATGATTACGGAGTCACATTAAATAAAAATAAAATCAATCTATAAACCTACGTATAGGTACATTATTACAAAAAACAAACGATAGCTTTCCCTGTGTTATTTACAGTCATTATTCAATATAAATTCAACGTTGTAAGGTGAAGGCTTCGTAGGTGGGCGTGTTCGCAGGTGTGCGCGGCAGGTAGCGCCGCCCGCGGGCGGGGTCGCACCTGCAATTGGCTCTACCTGCGCCGTGGCTCTACCTGCGCTATGTGGCTGTACCGGCGTTATATGACTCTACTCGCTATATGTAGCCCTACCATTGTAAAAAGTGAGGCTCTACCTGTGTTATGTAACCCTACCCGCTCTATGTGACTCTATTTACTATACTCTACCTGCTTCATGAGACTCTAGCCACAGTTGACAGATATATACGTACTCTAGCTGGCTTTTTTATTGCACTACCAATGTATTGTGTGTTTGCATTGGTGGAACTTGTTAAAGGCTCTATGTTTACGTTGATTTTTCGAAAAGTGATATTTGATAGATATAATATTATATAGGATTATGTATTAGTAGATATATACCAATCGTTTTTTCTTTAGTATTCTGTTGAATGAATGATCGGGAAAGCCTTGTGTATACCTATGCTATTTTTTGAAATGTTTATAAGGATGGAAAAGAGCGAGAGGTGGAATTATTATGCATGTAGAGTGGTTATTATGTGTTTCATCGTTTGTTTATTGGTTTGTTATGTATAATTGTGGAAGGTATATTTGTCGTGTTCTTGATCGTTTAAAAATGAGAAGAAATTATATCAGAGGGTTAAAGGTATTTAACGCATTTAATAGAGCTCTTATGTGTACGAATAATATTAAAAATAGTTGTGTTTTAAAAATAACTAACGAACCGATTATTCTTTACCTTACGATTTCTTAACAGTCTTTTTGTTTATGTATACGGTATGCCTATTCAGATAACGTCTGAGTTTTAATTAAGAAGAAAGGTAACTAATTGATCAAAGGTAATTCAAGCCATTGTGAAGTTAATCAAAAGCTTGTCATTGAATCTACTATAATAGGTACCAAGTTGCATCATGGATCGACAGGGTAAAACTTAACCTTTTTCCCACTGCTGGGACACGGGCCTCCTATGAGGGTACAGGCCATAATCCACGCTGGCCAAGTGCGGGTTGGCGGATGACACAATATGTCGTCGAACGTAGGTATTCCTTCGCCGTTCAAGCAGTGGTGTTGTTAAAACATAAGCAGATAAATTGAAAAATCAATTTATTTCCTGCGCGCTAGCCTGGTCTCGAAACCGGAACTTATCGATTCAAAGTCCGAGGTCTCACCACTGAGCCACCACTGCTCTAACCTTTTTAAATACTTTATATTTAAACTAGCATTCCGCCTGCGGCTTCGCCCGCGTTTTCAAAAAAAAACCCGCATAGTTCCCGTTCCCGTGGGATTTTCGGGATAAAACCTAGCCTATGTCACTCAGAAATGATGTAGCTTTCCAACAGTGAAAGAATTTTTCAAATCTGCCAAGTAGTTTCGGAGCCTATTCAATTCATACAAACAAACAAACAAAAAATCAAACCTTTCCTCTTTATAATATTATATTTAAATATGTCATTTTGTAGACTTGTTGTCTAAGCAGAAGCTTGTATGTAGGTTCACGCACTAAATTCTAGTGGGTCTACGCCTACTACCCTCTAACATTTAAGAGGGAATATTTTTTGCGCAGTTAACCCGACACGGAAGGGGAGGCGCCGTCTCTGCGGCCGAGGGTTTACCTCTTTAAAACTGACCTTTACGAGATTGGGCTTTTCCGTGTTCCACTTGGGAGTGAAAATAAAAATATTTTTATTTTTTAAACACGAAAGAATCTATTTTATTAAAGGTAGGTAAAAACACAACACATTTTATTTTCTATTAACTCAAAACTACACGTAGGTAATATTAAATCAACTGTGACGTCAATAGATCATTATTCGCCTGATCATTTATCTTATAAGCAACAGGACAAACTATTTGTTAACTAGAATATTATACGTATTGGCTGCAAATGAAAAAAGGCAAGACAAGATTAGCATCTCTTTTATCACGTAAATAGATATCAAACATTTTGTTCTAGATTAGAAACCTACATTGGGGACGTATTAGGTACATAATTGGTAATCGTAATTATTACCGTGCATCTGTAAATTATTATCTATAATGCAATAGGGTAACAGTCACAGCATTAGAACACTGTGTTGATCTCTATTTTATTTGTTAATAACCGTAATGTGATGTTTATCGTTTGTTGAAATGAATGTTTTTTTTTCTTACAGGCAAATCTATACTAATATTATAAAGCTGAAGAGTTTGTTTGTTTGTTTGAACGCGCTAATCTCAGGAACTACTGGTCCGATTTGAAATTCTTTTCAGTGTTAGATATCAGTGTAGTAGTGTTAGAATTCAGTGTTAGATTATCGAGGAAGGCTATATATCATCACGCTAAGACCAACAGGAGCAGAGCAATGCGGGTGAAACCGCGGGGAACAGCTAGTGGGTGTATAAAAATAAAGTGGAGCATGTACACAGCCGTGTAGCCGTATGTTTTGTACCGCATGCGGTTTCGCCGACGCCTTTATTCAATGCGATACGTTTTTATATCCGACCTTCGGACCTCAACCAATATCATTTGCAAATATATATCGGGAAAAAACCTTATTCAGATGCGCGCTAGATTCTTCTGGCATGTTTAGGCATAATTTTGATCAGCGTTTGTATTGTTTTTTATAGGTTTACCTAAATTCGTAAATCAATATATTATTCAAACTCAAACTCAAACATTTATTTATTCAATTAGACTTCTTAAAGAAGCACGTTTGAAACGTCATTACATATTTTAAAATTATTATTATGTAGATAGCTACAGGTTTTAATATAAAAGCTTGTGATGGGTATGTTTTATAGATAGGTGCATTATGCATTATTAACTCAGGCCCCGGAATCACAGACACAATAGAAAATCTATTGTGTCGTGGACCGATCGGGCCGTTCGGGGCTCAATGGGTTATGTAAGATAATTTTATTATAATACAAGTAGGTACCTTACTTACAGACGAACGGCAAGTGTGCAAGCTAGTAAAAAAGTTTTATTTCAATTAATGTTATTGTATTCGGGCAAATATAATATAATAAGTTTATTATGTATACCCTCAATTTTTATTTATTTAAATAAACTCAATGATTAAATTACACTTTGTCTTATTTATTTACCCTTACAGTCTTCCTGTCTCCCCACTCTATATCAGCTGATATAATTTATATCGACTATAAACAAATGGGGTATAAACTGTAACCAAAATAAACATCACCCGCCATTAATTAAGAAAACAACTTGTATTTACCTCAAACTCATTAATTATACCTTACAATACATCGACTCACTGGCGCCAGTAACTTATACTGTGATATCAACTCGTATCATGGAAACATACCCTTATAATTTGACCGAGTATTTCAAACTGTTAAGCGTACATTGCTGATCTTGTTAGCTTTGTGATTATTGTGAATCGAAGTCATGGTTCAATGTATGTTATACATAGTGTTTTGAATGAGTGTTGTTTATAGCATTTGTGTCAGAGTAATGGTCGTAATGATAGGGTAGTTGTGTAGTCAGGTGGGTGATGGAGGATTGCTTTTCATGATATAAACAAAACATTATGCTGTAACATGATGTGATTTTTACTAGTAGATAACTGTATTTCCCTTAATCTATTTTTACTATCAACTATCTATATGGAGCAAAATTTAAATAATTTTTATTTCTTCAATTCTCGAGTACTAACATTTTTTCTATTAAAAGCCTTTTGCTTCAAGTTAGCGATGCCATAGGCAACTAGATCATTCTTATTTAATAATTTTCTTTGTAAGATACATACAATACCTATGCTATCACAAAACAAAAAATACTATAAATAATAATGTATAATGGATAAATAATTTTGATAACAATTACCTAAATAATACCTACTACTACTAAAAGTTAAAACTCAACAAAATAACTATCCAGTTTTTAAGTATTTTCCTACATTTACGAAATAAAGTCGTATTTGTAACATCTTCCGCAAAGCACAAATACGAGGAAATGTGTTTACCGTCTCTCCCTCGTAATTGAAATTTTAATTGAACAGGTGCGCTAGGTAAGAGTGTGCAGGCGGACAAATAAACTAAATTGGAACTGTAGTAGAGTCATTTTGATTAGTGTTTAGTTAACAATATACCAAATTCAAAGTAACAAAAAGTAAAAAAAATAATATTTATTGTCTGATTTACAAGTATATAAAATATAGGGAACTATGCTAGTAGATACCAAAAAAACGATTTTTGGAAAATTTATAGTTTCTTTTTTCGATGTTCGACGATGTTGTATGATTTTCATGTTTCAGTATGAGTTTCTCTTCTTCTTCATAATATTAAATTAAACAAATCGATATTTCAAGACGTTTCAATTTAATTAAAACGCATCTACAGTGAAAACTACAACTGCACTTTATGTTTGGTCTGATAGAGCCATCGACCACACTGGTCGATGGATAGAGCCTTTGAAAGGTGACCTACGAAACTACCTATAGAGAAAATTTTATCAGTAAACAGGTTTATCCCTCACTAGCTGCGCTCCGCGGTTTCACCCGCGTGGATCCGCTGCTGTTGCTCTTAGCGTGATGATTTATAGCCTATAGCCTTCCTCAATAAATGGGCTATCTAACACCGAAATATTTTTTTAAATCGTACCAGTACCTAGCTCCCACGATTAGCGCGTTCAAACAAACAAACAAACAAACTCTTCAGTTTTATAATATGTATAAATACCTGTATCTCACAAGGAAGATACACAAATTAAATAACGTTAAATCAAAACATCGTATCGTAATATTGCGAAATGAACATAAACGCAAAAGTAGGGGTTGAGATCAAATATTTGGGGATGAGTAATAAAATCATGCACGAGTACCTGACAGCATACTAGCTGTCGCCCGCGGGTGTACTTGTTTTAATTAATTTATTGTCGTGTTTGAACGAGATTTTGATATTATAAATTATTGATTACTTTGTATCAAGTTTATATAAGTCAGTAAATTATCGAGCGGGTTTGATTTGATTGGTTATAACATAATAATATTTAGATTGTTGCTTTCAAGGTGTACTAACACATTAAAAATTGTGATTTTAATAAGATACATAGAGCATAAATTTTCTGGTGATTAGTTACTATAACCATGATTAAAGGTTGGTATTACTGTTTTCGCTTGTTACTTGAAACTACACTCAGTTCATCCAGATCAGTGAAGCCATTTTTTGCGAAAGAATAGCATATACAATATACGTATCTATAAGCACTTACAAACTGTAAGTTATGGTTTAAATTACATCATTTCTTTACGTGGCCTCATCGACGATATGTATACCTATCTATTTCGTCCCCATTTCATCATGTTCTAAGGAAACGCCGAGAAATTTCCTCACACTCGCCTCCTTTACATTCTAAAAATAACAAATCAACAAATAACTTAGCAGGCACAAAGGCGGTGGGTATAGCGCGCAGACAGTCTAATAACGATGCCATTCCTCAACACATCCACGCGAAATAATTTGATTCTCAAAGAAGCTGTTTGCCGACGTGCAAATTTCAATCAAACGCGTCTTATTGTCGGCAAAAATGGCCGGCAGGCAAGCGACCTGGATTGAAGTGTAAATGGAGTAATTTTCGAGGGAGCGTCTTGGAATCACAAACATAAATTTGATTGCCGCAGGTTCGACACGTTGATTGTGATGAATGGTTCTACGCTTTATTTTCGTGTACAAGAAAGCGAGCATGTTCTTGTTATGAAAACCTTTCAATATAACGTACATGGATTAATAGCTTGTATTTTCGAATGTTGGTGGTAAAAATTGAGCCTTTGATTTTTTACCGATTTCATCCGCTGTGTGTATGATAAAAAAATTCTAACGTATGATAAGGCTAATAATATTATACCAAGTTTACAAAAAATGTTAGGTTCCTTCTCATAATTATATCCTGTAGCTGTAAAATATATGATTACAAGTGATTGTCTCTCAAGTTAGTGTGAGTATTTCGCAGGCGACTCGACAATCAGAGTTTAATCCTCGCCTCCTGGTCACCCCCTGTGACGTTCAACTTTTTAATTCGTTCCGTGTGTACAGAACCTGTAGGCTAGCAGCTGCATATAAATTTTAATGTTGTTTTTAATATATTTGGAAAATATGATCAATAAAAAAAGGACGTGAGGCACTCGGGGACTGCCGCGGTAAAGCTATTGCATAGCATGCCTTCAAGCCACACCTGGAGCGTGAGGTTTTTTTCGTTACGGATTTTCTAGATTCGGTCCCCGCGCTCAAGGCCCGCGATAGAAGCTATGCAATAGCTTACTAACAGTTTCTTTGTGTACATAATGATATTCTGTGAAGTTGATGTTAAGTTGTATGATTTATCTGTTTCTTTTTTTAAATAAACATGTATTTAAAATAGGGATTGGTCTATTTAATTCATTTACAAAGTTGAAAATATAGTAAGAGTCGTATTTTTTACACAGCTTTTCAGATAAGTGTAATCGGTTTCTATCTTATTAATATTTACCTGAAATACGCTACGAGTAGGTCGAATATGAATGGTTCATCATGAACTAATACAGATCTTGCAGAAACTGCAACGGTATTGTTTTTCAAAAAATAAACAATATGACTACACAATTCATTTAAGTAAATTCCTCCACTAAAATCGTCCAAAGTAAACTTAAATGAATAATTATTTGCACCAAAATCCAATAAGTAGAAGTAAATTTAAATCAATAATAATTTACCAATGGTTTATACATTAAGCTCTCGGACTACGTGGTTGCAGGAAGGCACGGCGGGCGTGGTCATTCACGTTTTTAATCCAGCGTTCAGGACAACTTCATACTTCACTTTAATGCCTCCTCTGTGACGATTTGTAGTACATTGCTGCTTTTGTTAGAGTGGTGTGTTATGTTTATGTAGTTGTGGAGTGATGGATTAATTTTATTATGTACTACAAATATGTATTGTAACCCTACGTAGCATAATTTCTGAATTATGCAACAAAACTTAAAAATTATTGTATCTCCAGTAACATGGATAGTCTGAGTTCGAGAATTTGCTTTAAGTTCATTTAAATTTTAAAACGTAAGAAAAAGCTATTGAATAATTGTGCAGCGTATGCATAAAGATATAAATAAAGGCAATCTGTATATAGAAAATTATAACATTGCTTGTTACAGATGGCATACAAAAAAATAACGTAAGCCTATGTACGATTCAATGTTTTTAAACATCATTTTAACTACATAGAATCGTGGTATATTGTTTGTATTCATTGACAAATTTCCCAAAAAAAAAAAACAAAAATAAACCTACAAGTATCAAGATTGTTAATAGTTTTACACGCGAAACAAAAGTTCCAAAAATATTATGTTGTTTTTGAAGGGGAGAAATTATAAACATCGTGTTGTAAAGTGATAAAGACGCCAAAACTTTGACATGGGGTTCACGAATCACTTGGCTGTTGTAAAAATGTTTTGTTTGAATGTCTGTAACGCGAGAATCGGTGAAAACTTTAAATGAAATTATACCAGAGGGAGGTCCCTAATGTAATCACTAACGTTACATCGAACAATAGCTACATAGCTTGAAAACAATTATTCAATAGTTTTAAGTGTTAACGAAACTACATTTATTTGAATTAAATTATGTATGGAATGGAAAAGGTCAATAAAAATATTATAAAGACCCCCATCTCGATAAATTGACTAAAAGCTATCATTCCACCTTCGAAGACACCTATTCTTCGTATAATTACCGAGGATAATGATGATAAAAATATAATAAAAAGTCGGGTAAATAAAGTTTCCTTATATTTTGTTACACTGTTAATTACATTCTTAGCTTAATCTAATTAAAGCGTGTTAAAAAGTCAGTGAAGAAATCGAACCAAACGCAGATGAAGTAGCAAGTTTCATTGATTACAAAATTATAATATGAGTACTGAATAGTAGAGTCGTTAGCTCTACATAATATATATCTATATGTGTAGGTATACACCCTTGTGTAGGTATACATTCTGCATGTTAATACGTAGCTCGGAGTAAGTGCAATCAAAGTTTCCTCATTCATATGTATTGCTGGACATCAAATTTAAATTAGCCAGATTCTGGTTGTATTTAACGAGGAACATTATGCCAATGTTCCTCGTTAAATACAACCAGAATCTGAAGTTTGAATGAAAATGAAGAGAAAATGAAGTTTGAATAAAAATACCTAACTATTGTAGAAAGCTGTTCAAATAAAATGTTCTAGTATTTTTTTGGATATTTTCTCGCCCTTATTCCATGATCCAAATGATTTATTGTTTAATAAATAGTATCTGATAATTTAATCATCACATTATCACACCATTAATAATTTATTACCTCCTAAATTCTGACCACCTAAATTATTAAAAGACAGTCACTAAATCTTCTACGGTCTTACCACAAAACAATTTAAACACAGTCTAACTTTAAACCAGGGATCTGTCACTTTAATAGTTGTCTATGTGAAATACGACAAAACCAGATTGAAGAGAACCCGCGCCATGTCTAAAAATTTTTGTAGTAAGACAGCTAACGATATTGTAGAGAAAGCATACCCATATTATCTCCTCATTAAATATAATTGTATTGTCATTATGAACTATTGCGACGTAACTTCCCAGGTCTTATCACAGAGGTACCTATACTTTGGCGCCTCAGTTAACCTTTAACACTGATAACAGTACCGCGAAACGAAGATAACTACACGTGTGAATAAATAGCTTAATTACTAGATAGCTAACTAATATGTACTTGTTGTGACACGTGTTTGTTGTGGAACGTGTAAGATAGTTAATAGAATCAAAAATATTTGTGTTTATTGATACATTGTTAGTGATGTTATCTATAGTGAAATGCAAAATTGTTTATCTTTACAGTATATAAAAGAAAGTCGTGTGTCACGACAACTATAGTAAGTCGAGCGAGCATTTAGTACAAATAATAATGTGATACCTACAAGAATGATTAGCAAAATGATTAGTGAAATTGAAGGTGAGGTGAAATAAGCGTATTTGACGAAATTACTGAGTTCTATTCCACAGAAATTCGGAAATAATACTGATAACTTAACAAAAATTAACACAAATACCGTCAGTTAGAAGGAATATAAATTAAAATACCAAATATAGTGTGTTATAGCTTATAACCTGATCACTATAATAAATAGATTTTTAACTGACGTAAGACAGCGGTACAACTCTGGTATAACTAGTATATATATGACACTCAACATGTAAGATGTAAATATAAGTGTACACTATCTAAGTTACGAAGCAAGTAGTCACGCCGGTCCGCAAGTTTGTCCTTGCTTGCACAACTTGTGTCCAAGTTGCCAACTTAAGTCGAGAGGTCGCCAATTAGTCAAATTGACGCTAGACGGTATGTGCCATTCGTTAATGAATACTTTATGAGATGTGTTCGTTAACTCATTAATTTATTTACGATTAAAGACGTAATTGTAAACATTATGACGTTAGTTGAAGTTGACAGTTTGGTTTTTTAAGCTATTGCATAGCTTCTATCGCGGGGACCGAATCCAGAAATTCCGTAACGAAAAAACCTCACGCTCCCCACTCCGACGGGCACGGAGGTGTGGCTTGAAGGTATGCTATGCAATAGCTTTACCGCGGCAGTCCCCGAGTGCCACACGTCTTTTTTTATTTATTTACTTTAAGTTCGTACGATCGTGTGTAATCTTATCTGTAAAGCATTTACAACTACCAAATATAATTGTAATGAATTGTTATGTTATATATCTACGCTTAAAACTGACGAAGACGCAGTAATCAATAAATACTTTAGCATCGTATGTAGAGCAAATTTTTATCACTTTCTTATATTCCCACCTAGTTCTCTTTAAAATTACTATAACATTCTGAAATTTATTATGTTTAGAATGATTATCGTATAAGATTATGCCCGTCATAAGTCGTATTCTACATAAGAAAGCCTAACAAAACAGATCCTACGAAAAAGAATCACGATCATATCTCTACTGAACTAATTCTTGTCTAAAACTTTATGACTATTGCAAAATTATACATAGAAAAAAAATATAGAAATGGTCTTTCAAGCTGGGTCACTCTGAGCCCAATCCGAGAGCCTCTTCGCGAATGTTAATGATAATATTATTCACAAGAATATAACATAGAAATAACATGAGATATGAGCGTATGAGATTTTTTATAGTTGTTTTGCTGGACGCTAACAAACATTGCGCTAAGGGTGGTTAGATACGAAGCGATGGATTTAGTTTTATTTGATATTTCGAAAGAACAACTACATATTAACCTACATAAAGAAGAACAGCTACGAAATAATTACTTTGAAGTTTTGTTGCTTGAATTAAATTGCCTGAAATAAACACAAGAAAGCCTATTGTATTAATAAATAATCATCCAACTTTGATATAATAATATTTAAATCAAATGTACACACTTCTACCTACATAATTTCTGCTTATAATAACGATGTTTCAATTCACTTGAAGTCTTTAGCAATAGCTAAAGGCACTTTTTACCTACGGTTATTGCCTCTACAAAAACACTAATTTTCAATAAAGCCATTGTTCAACCGCCTCGTATGTAAACACCCTTAGACGTACTTGATATGCATGAGATATGTAACCACCAGTTAAGTCCTCTTAATATACTAGTCCGTATTTAGATATGAACTGTGGAAATGCTCTTCTATTTTATTTAGTAAAGTGTATGTTTAGCTTAATTGAAGAAGATTTAGTTCTAGTCTGACATATTTTTTTAGTTGATTAAATTTTGTAGGAGTTTTTTCTCGACGTAATCCATGTATATTGTATAATCTTTGTATATGAAAAATAATCACAGAAATTGTAATTTTTATTATTTTACTAGCGGTCCGCCCCGGCTTCGCCCGTGGTACCTACATGTTTAAACTATCCTATCTCTCAAGTTGGATCGAACTGCACATGGTGTGCGAATTTTATTATAATCGGTTAAGTAGTTTAGGAGTCCATTGAGGACAAACATTGTGACACGAGATTTATATATATTAAGATTAAATACTTAGAACGCAGTATAAAAAAAGGATGAGAGAGTGTTAACTAATGGGATTTAATAATATAATGCTTTTTTATTCTTATGTATAATTAAATACATTGCGGAGATTTTGTATTAAACAAAGCTATTAAAGCTATAAAAATTTTCCTATTACAATTTTTCCTATAAATTAATAATATTGTAGAGTTCTAACAATCGTAGTGTAGTGTGATTTTTGCAAATAAGAACTTGCTTTACGAGTCACTTGTATCTTTATGAATACGAAATGACATGCAGATTCAATTAGATAATCCTCCAAATAAAATACAGAATATATGAGTTAGTTCAATATATTATTATAGTCATGTATGTGCTACACAGTAATAAGTAAAAATTACGTATGCAAATCGTATAAGACTGGATATGAGATTCAATGAGTGGAATCGAATGAAGGTTCACTAGCATCGCTCGCAATCAGGTGCTCTTTTATTATAAGCATATCATGCGACACCCTTGCGCTGTGCTACGCTTGTAGAGGCTACGAAATACGCGGAAAATGTTAGTAGATTCTAGTAGTGTAGTATTTAGTTGAGCGTATATTAGTGGGACTGTTATATCTTCATATGAAACAACTATTTGCATCTAAATGTTAATATCAAAACAAAAAATTCATTGTCTAGTAATTAAGAAGTAGGTTTATTGTGTTTAAATGAGCTCTATGTTTTTTAAACAACATTCAAATACTACAAATGCTGTGTCATTAATTTGTACTAATATGAAATCTGACTTTATAACCTAAGCTAGTGTATCTTCTTATAGGTAAGGTTTTTAAAACTTATAAGTCTTAATGATATAGAAGATATATTTTTAGATCAATTTTTTTCTTTTCTACGGCCATTGTAATCATTATAATATCTTAATAATGGCTAAATTTAGCGAACTAAAATAAATGTCTAAACATTCCGTATGTGTCATGGCCACACATACATGGAGGCCTCCGTCACGCGCCATTCCGTCAGCAATACTGTCTAAAGCAATTTGTATGTAAATCAATTGTTCTTAATTCTATTTATGCCGATGGTTATTGAGCATTACTATTTACTTTCTCCAGATGCAGCTTGCACGCGATTCTTGCCCTTACATTCTGTAACATAAAGGGTAGTTTTGCGTATTCTTTGTAAGTACTTAACAAAAAACATAAGAAGTGAACGTGATGATAGGGAATTGTTAATAAGTCTGCATAGCGGTTATAAATTTTATTGTATTATAGATAGAGGATTTATTGGGCCGTTCGGTTGCTGTTAAATGTTATTACCTTGGGCTTCGGGTTTAGTTCGTGTGCGTGCGCGAAATATTTTGGAGGTAATTTAAGATTTTGTTGAATACCTAGTGTAAGATAAGTTGAGCCATTATGTATGTAATATGGTATGGATTAAGGCTATATGTTTAAAACAGACACCATAAAAGTTATAAAGGTGCAGGTCTTATCTAAAAATTTATGTTATTTTATTTAAGTAGGTATGCATTAATGTTACTAAAATATAATTGTTCTATTTTTATGTATAAATTTAAATTATTAGATACTAGAGGTCCGCCCCGGCTTCGCCCGTGGTACATATTTCGCAATAAAAGGTAGCCTATGTCCATTCTCGGGTATCAAAATATCTCCATACCAATTTTCGCATTTATAATATTAGTATGGATTGTAAAAAGTTAGTCTGCCGTGGTTTAACATCCCAGTTGTAAAATCAATTTTTATTCATACTACAGCATAGAAGAGCACAATCAAACTTAAAACCGAAGAAAAATTAAAACAGAAAGCCGACCAGTCAGAATTTTTTTCCCAGAAACATTTTTATAATTAACATGTGTTCAGTAATGCCTAAAGCTTGATTAAGCAACTAAATAAGTAAACATAAGTAAATAGGACAACAAATCACGCCAGATCCGATCGCCCTATAAGATATTTATGTGAGCTGAGTTAGCGATACACAACGATATACGCCTTTTGGATATGGCATTAATATCCTTAAAATATTTCTTAACTTCTTGTGTATTTTAAATAAGATATATATGCTTAAAATGCTCTTACTATGGACAACTGACTGAAACCACTTGAAATACAAGATCTAAATCACAATATTGTGTTTATATTAGAGGGAATCGAGTCTACACTTTTAGCCGTTTAAACATTTTTATTTTTTACGTTAAAAAATTATCGTATACTTCTAAATAGGGCTAGCATAATAAAGTTTAAATTCTGTAGTTTATAGAGGCAATTTAGAATTTGGCTAGGTTGGTTATTTTTGTATTATCTATAATTTCGTAGGTCTGTGTCTATCGGCCTCACCGCGGTATCGCGACGCGGACATATCCGATACAAGCTTAATTAGCTACCCCTGTCTTGGCGCAGATCTTACTAATTTTAGACACGAACGAAGTCTATTATTATTATTATTATAAAATAAAATAAATGTACTCTCTGTAAAACTTTCTTATATTTAAGGATACAGTAAAAGCATACTTTGAGTAAAATTTTAAATTCGAAATTGATTTTTGATTTTTTATTTATAAATTGAGCTGTTTCTTGATTATTGCACATACAAATATTTTTATTAAGATTCGAATTAAGTAAAAACTTTAAGTTATCAACATTATAATAAATCTAATACAGTCTCAAGTATTTAGCCTACACGCACACCTATTAAGCTATCAATATTTTTTACTTATATATTCATTCCACTCTAAATGTTTATATATCTTTAATGTTTTCTTAAGTAGTGTATACGTGCTGTTTATTTCTATAAATCAGGCGCGGACATCTTGCGGCCGAGCCTGCAATCTTCAATTTATCTGCCCTATAACTATCCAATATAATGTTTACAAGTCATTGATAGAACTACGTGAGATACATATTATTTAGTGAAGGGAATGTCTATTTAGTATTATGGGAACCTAAACTTATTATATTGGTATATTTTTTTTAAGTTTCTGAAGCATGTATTCAATTGATATAGGAATTCTATTAATTAACGTACAAGTAGATACAATATATTATTTATTTACTCGAATTTTTCTTTAATTAAGTATCTTGACGACCTATATGTATATGTATAGGTAAGGCTGTCATTTTTCCACACTGGAAATTATACTGCTTTCAAGGGCCCCATTCACAATGGGCAGCGTTGGGCGAGTAGAGGCAATCACGATAGTGTAGAGGGCCTAAATGTCTGTGATTGACCGTCATTGTTTATTCATAATCGCCATAATGGCCAAATATTCTTGGGCCAATGCTGCCAATTGTGAAGGGGGCCTTTAAGACATCATGGTGGTTTTAACTGCACATACATTACACCGAAACATATAAATGATACATGTACCAATAAAGATTTCAATTTGCTCGCACCCGCCCGCGAGTGCAGTTTAGTGCGGAGTGAAGTTAGCAAGATGGCTTGTCATCGTTTCGCAGTAAAGAAGAACTTGGTGTAGGGTGGCGGTACACTGGGAGAATTGTTGGAGCTTTTAGTCACCAGTTCTCATATCGTATAATTAATGTTACTTAAGTTAGTTCCAATAATTTTTATGTTCTTACCCAAATGGCGTCGGTGAAAAGCATACAGGTTTATTTTTCTCTAGTGTAGTATTTTTGTCCGTTGTGTTTACAATATCCTAATTTCGTTACAAGTCTCTTTTTGAAATGAAAGACCACGGTTCAAGAGAAAAATAAAGCACAAGCGTTGTGAAACGTCGGGACAGAGATTTTAATAAATAAGTAGCGTTTAAAATCCATTTAAAAAAATAATTTCAAAGTCTTTGAAGTAAAATAAAAAAAATATATTATAATTTCTCGCCACCACAAATTCTAAAATACTCTACAAATGCCACATCGAAAACTCTTTTTAAATATGTGTCATAAACCTAAGAAATCTCACTGTACCCCAAACCTTACCACCACGTGAAACAGATTTCATATCTCGATATCGTGTGCTGATTTATCCGCTGACCAGCCAGCCATGTGCTGCTGAGACGAGTCTATTGGCTTCAGCTGATATTGAGAACTTTAATTTTGTTCTATATTGAGATTAAAATTAAACAGCTTATTGTATTTAAAGTACTTAGTTTGCTTGTGTAATTTTTTTGAAGGGAAACTTCTTTATCGGGGTTGGAAAAAAATTTAGTGTAACATTTTTTCGTTACGCGTGACATTTTTCCGTTACGCGCCATCGTTTTCTTATCCCTACCGCGCGTGATTCGACGTATTTCTGTAAAGTTGCATATAGTAAATTATTTTTTGAAAAATAAGGTCATAAGGAAGTTTCACTTCTTACGTGTTGTATACTAGTACACGCAAACATTTCTTAAAATAATGAAACGAAGTTATTAGAAAAAATATACACAGAACGAGCAGCATCGCGAAGCAATTGCTGTGCGAAGCAGCTCTGTTTATGGGCCCAACTAACGAATAATAGTGATTTGGTGTAAGATATTTTTGGGTTGTATGTATAATATTTAAGAGTGGTACTTGAACGATATAACATACTAGCTTTCCGCCCGCGTTTTCAAAGAAAAACCCGCTAGTTTAACGTTCCTGTGGGATTTTCGGGATAAAACCTATCCTATGTGTTAATATAAGTTACCATCTATATGTGTGCTAAATTTCATAGTAATCGGTTCAGTACTATTTGCGTGAAAGAGTAACAAACACATACATACACATCCATCCTCACAAACTTTCGCATTTATAATATTAGTGGGATCAAACCCTTTTTGAATAATTGTATGTGTTCTATGCAATCATCGCGATTTCTACATTGAGTAGAATAAGCTAAATGTTACCACTATATTTACATCTAAAAATATTTATGTCATTTAAATAAAAATGAATTCTATAACCCACCTCATAATAATTATGAAAAGCAATAAAATGAAGGTTTATTACCTCATAAGCTCAGTCATTGCGACGAGAGGCGACACTATTGAATGTTAACGAGTGCACGTGATGTACTTAACAATACTACAATTTACAATATTAGTTTGTAGTTTTAATTATATTATAATATACCCGAAAGGCCCAACTACTTTTTATTATGATCATCATCGGATATAAACTTTGAATCAATTTTAAGCACTAGCAAGTTGTCATTTTACAAATAAAACTATTTGTAATCTATACTAATATTATAAAGCTGAAGAGTTTGTTTGTTTGTTTGTTTGAACGCACTAATCTCGGGAACTACTGATCCGATTTAAAAAATTCTTTCGGTGTTAGATAGCCCATTTATCGAGGAAGGTTATAGGCTATATTTCATCACGCTACGGGCAACAGGAGTGGAGCCACGGGGGTGAAACCGCGCGGAGCAGGTAGTTATTTATAAATGTAATGCTTGAGCATTTCATTTCATGCAATTTTTGCAATTTTTAGTAGATTGGACTGCAATGTATATTATTTTTACAATTTGACAATATGTACGAGTTCGAGTAAACGAGCTTTTACAAGCTTACGTGAATTAAAACATTGTGAAAAAAACATCTTTAATTAAATAATTTTAATACCTTTCATATACAAAATGTAATATAATCTCAAGTGGGTTTGTTCCTAAGGCATGAGGTGCGAAGACTGCGGTTAGAGGGGGGGAGGGGGGGGAGATTAATTACAGTACAATCGGAAAGCTGACAGTATCCTTGTAGCTAGGACATGTCTGCTCTATGTATCGAAATGGTCTTGACTGTTGTATATATTGTTATAGCTTATTTGTAATATCGTACAGTATTAACTGTTGAGTTAAAGTTCAAATAGGTATAAATGCTTTAATATATTTAGCCCCTACTTACTACTCTATTGTGATGTAATATTTGTTCTACATTTAGGTTCTACGCCGTAGCCGTAGCATACATTGTAATCATACATCTAAAAGCTATTTGACATAGGCCAATGATTATTTATCGCTAGAAATATGATTATTATAATATGGTCCACATATTTAAGTGATGTGATTTTACTTTTTAATCTATGTTTTCTCTGCTCTGCTATAATAATGATATTATTGAGATACGTAGTGTCTTCGTCTTTATCTGTATGTATTTATTTTTATTATTGTAGCAAATGAAAGCTAGGTAAAATTACAAATAGAGAGTTCGTATACTTCTTTTATCATCTTCTGTACGAGTTATAATTTTCTAAGACAGTTATTTTATTAAAATCCAACGAAACTATAATCTTCTATCCATGTAACCTGACGCTGACAGTAGGTCGTGGTCAGGTGGGCGCCGGTGGGGGGAGACGTGGGGGGAGTGGCAGAGATTAATTGCTGTTTGATCCGACAAGTGCACCCCAGGTACCTGACTGATTTACTGACTGGCAGCTAATGTAGTTGTAGTCATTCTAGCTGTAATGGATGTGTGGAGGGAAATATTTTTTGATTAGCTTGTATACTGTAAAAAGTATAAAGCCTCATTAAGAACTATGTGGTCTAGTGAGAGAATGTTTCAATGCAATGTAATCGTAATCAGATTGTTTGTATTTATTGATTTATTTGTGTTAAAGTAAAAAATTCAATAGTTTAGTCTTTGTTTCAGCGAAGTGTTAGTTTCAAGTCAATTTTAAGAAGATATTATACTGATTTTTTAAATTGTTTTTAAGAGTTATAATATATCCTTCTAATCTAATCACAGGTTAAGTTACAAATAAAAAAGTAAGTTATTGTTAACGTTTCAAAATAAAAACCTGAAAATTAATAAAAATCCCGTGCTTGAAAAATTATAAAAATTCTCCCAGCCTTTTTTCAGTACCATGTAAAACATCTCCATAAAATAAACCAAAACAGAGGCTTTTCAGCTCTCCCAGGGTTGCGTTAAAAATTGATTTTCCCCGCGCTCCCACGGGCCGCCACGTGGGCATTAATTGCTGTAAGTAATGACCCTTGTTCGTTTGACAGCCCTTGACACCTGATACGATGTTAATACTGGATGAATCTACCTTTATTTTGATTTTTTGTGTGGTTAGGATTGTTTAGTTTAGTGAAGTATTTTGTTCTTTTCGATTTGGAGTTAAGCAGGGAAGCAAAAAGGTGCAATCGGGACGACTTTCCGTTCCTCGGTTACAGAAGCTTGGATACTAACTCAATGATCACTTAAGTATCAGTGTAGGAAAGTTTCAATAGATGCCGTTTTCTACATTTCTTTATTCAGATATAAATACGAAATATATGTAGAGTTTAAAATATTTTAATTAATAATACCTACGATTATTACGGTTGTCACATCAAAATTATGTACTAGCAACATGAAAAATGCGTCCAATCCGTGTAATAAGCATCTGTATCTCATCCAGCAAGTTGGACGTGATGTGCCATTAGTGCGATATGAAGGAACAGGTCAGCGCCGGCCCTAATCGACGCCGCAATCCATCACCCACGTGAATAGGTGAGACGGTAGCGTCAGCAAAACATACGGGATATTTGGAAAAAATAGTTGATTTTTTATTGAAGTTATTGAACGTGGAAAGACTGTGGTTTTATTATGCTTTTATTTGATGCGAAATTTTTGATTCATTAAAACGAGCGTTACTTTGTGAGAAACTAATTAATTACTGCGTGACCTGCGTGGGTTTAATATCGTGCCAGTCGATTGAAACACTGCTTATTTCATAAATAACCTATAATACATAATAATGAAAATGATTGAATTATGAAATATCCCCATAAAACGCATCTATAATTCTGGCACACATGAATAGTCTCGCTATATTTCATACAAATACATATTAGGTCAATTTTTTTGCCAAAAACATTTGACATGTCATCAATGTTTGCTGACGGTACGACGAGCGTCGTGCAATTTGAGTGTGGGCGCACGTGTTACGTGTAATGACGCCGCCGCGCCGCCGAGTCGCTTCTGATCGATCATTACTAATACCTTTGCTTGCTTTCGATTGGTGTAATGAATGAAGCTGTAATAGCCTGTGAATAATAATGCTAATTGCTATAAATATTAGTTTATGAAGCCGTCTCTAGTGTTTGTTTTGAATGATATGTGATGACAGTAGTTCATATTTTCAGGATAAATGCTGGTGATGTTGGAAAATGGTAATAAAATTGAACGTTGAAATCTGAGGTAAGGAGTAGGTATGTGTCTATGTAGGTACTAAGATTGTGATCAATTAATAATGCCTGACGTTGTTTAGTGTTAGACTAATCGGTAAAACAAAACCTTTTATATTTAGTGTATAATATTAATTTCCCCAAATTTTAACTGTATTATTTTAAAACTTTTTCAATAAAGATTTTTTCTATTTCTATTTCTATTTCAAATAAATATTCACTATTTCGATTATTCATTAGTAATGATGGTCGAAAGCTCATCTCTCTATATCAAAGCTCTTAAGGCTACCTATACGTATTTCCAGTGAAATAACAGTATAAACACGGTAGCGGCGAGATGCAATGTGCACATATCCGATTACACATAACTACATCACATTTCCATTTACCACAGGCACATCTGCTGGATCTGATTGCGAGGTGCCTCATCTGCTAATCCATTACCTCGTCCCATATTTAATTCCAACCTTGCACCCTCGAAAGTATAGCAATTGTCCGCGCCGGGCGCACATGTCGTTGCCCTTGGTATAAAATTTGATATATTGCACCGCCAACATGTGAACTACCCTCTTGGCTTAAACGGTGAGCACTCTGTGACCGAGAAACTGGGGACAAACGAAACTCAACCGCAAGCAGATACAATAGAGTCGATAATGCATCGTGTAGAAGAGATAGTGGCACTTCGAATACAGAAGATCATATTGGCGAGCTTGAATTATAGCCCCTAAGTGCAGAGGCTGTAAGATTGTTCTTAAGAGGCTGGACGAGGGCGAAATGGCAAATGCACTTCGCATGCCTGTGCAACTGATTGTGAGGGACGCAGAGGTAAGATAATGCAGATGTTTCGGAGGGAAGGTAGCCACCCTCCGAGAGATATTGATGACGGCAACAATTTCGCTTAACGTTTTCAATTAATATAAATGCTCGCCAGATCCTATTACTGGATTATAAGAATGGTTTTAGTGTTTAGGTACTGGAATAACTCTGTTTAAGTTTGCTAGGAATTTTTGTTACGAAATTCACTTTATTTATCATATAGTTTTCTTCAGAAGAAAATGGTTGATTCATGATTTTATGCAAAAATGTTCAGAGGAATTCATGAATTGAAAATTATAATTTCGTACTTTCGTCAAGTAACTTTTTATATCCTTTGGTAATTTTTTTACAACTTTCTAAACAACCAAAATGATTCTATTCCATTTTATATACTAAATGTAAAAACAAATGTGAGTATTCCAGAATTTCGATGTATATTTTATAGCACTTTGCAAGACAAGAAATGAATATTGTTTTTACAATCGCAAGATGGAATTACGCGGTCCGCAAACCGGTGCGTCCATAAAAAATGGAACTGGCAACTTCGCAGTTGGAATCGAATAAAAACGATTCATCAATTCCGAATCCCGGTGAAAGTTTCACCGTCTGAGCGAAATCGATATGAAATTAGCTAATGGAAACTTGATAGCCGACAAAAAACTGAATCCCCGCAAGCCCCCGTGAGCGCATTTCGCGACAATAAATCTCTGCATTGTCCCGACGACAGATGGCGTGCACCCCCCGCTACAGGTAACGTTATACCCACGAGCTACAGAACGACCCCAGCACCAAAAAGCGCTGCCGAAATTAGGGTTCGGAGAGGAGATTTAAATGAAAGCGATGTAAGCGCTTGTCAGGTAACTGCATTAGACACGTACAATAGAATATTCAATTATGTTAATGCGCACGTTTGAGCCATGTGGGCGATTGTCCGCCATTTTTGTTCAGTCGCGTGCACAATGAGTTCGGATTAGGGTTGTAACGGAGGCCTACTTAGCGGAGGCGGAGGCGGATGCGGAGGTGAAGAGGTTCGCCTCCGCGGATGCGGAGGTTAACGGAGGCGGAGGCGGAGGTGAAATTTGTTGGGAAAATTTATAATTATCGTCTACTTCTACAAAGTACTGCCAAATTTCACTAGTTTTCGGCTTCATCACGTTATTTAAATAACAATCCTTACTTACTAATATTATAAATGCGAAAGTAACTCTGTCTGTCTGTCTGTCTGTTACTCAATCACGCCTAAACTACTGAACCAATTTGCATGAAATTTGGTATGGAGATATTTTGATACCCGAGAAAGGACATAGGCTACCTTTTATTGCGAAATATGTACCACGGGCGAAGCCGGGGCGGACCACTAGTACCTAATAATTACGCACAAAATTACTTAAAACAATCACGGCTCAATTGCAACTATCGAACGCTTTGACAAGTTGATTCCTGTTATTCATTCACTCACACTCCCACCACTCGCTTGGCCGCGGCTCTCGACCATTTCACTTGAAAACACGCAGCCGAGCAGCTGCGTCGCCTAGCATCGCTCCTTGCGCGTTGTTTGTGATCGTAAATGAACTTCCGATATGACTCCGCATAAATTTTGCGGAGGCGGATGCGGAGGCGGAGGTTAAATTCTTTGCGGAAGTTCCGCAGTAACGGAGGCGGAGGCGGAGTTCCGTTACAACCCTAGTTCGGATTATGTCGCCCGTTTCAATTGTAACGGTTGGATTTTGACGCATCTCTTTCTATTCTATTTAAACAAGCATTACAAATGTATTTTGTTTGATTCGCTTTGTTTCTCTTTTTTGTTTACCCTTCAGATTCCGTTTAATGTGTGTTTTATTTTATTACTCAACAATCGATTGAGAATTTCATTTCTTCAACAAGTATTAGATAATGTAATATATTCTATTATGACATATATTAATGTATTCTATTTCCTTGACAATTTGCCTATTCACTATTATATTTGATAAGATATGAAAGATAGATCTCAGGATTCATAAAACAATCTTCCTTTTAAAATAAAGTCACATGCGAACGCAATTAACGTCGCGCCAAAGTTACACATGGGATTACATCAGTACAAGTTTTTCCTATTTTAATTAAGGCTATGGTCGGATAGCGGCAGATCAAATTTCAATTTAAACTTTTCGCATTAACTCTCGTCTCTCAGTACAGAGCTTTAAAAATACGCTTCAGGGAGTAATCGGGCAATATTCTAATGACACTTAAGGTTGATGTTCCGACCGTCCCTCCATACATTTTTGATTACCTCTAAACACTTAACACAGACACTATTTCTTTAAAACTAATCATTTTATCACTTCTCTATAATGAAATGTGTGCGCGTTCGACCTTTTTAATCAATAATTTACAATATTTACTTAGAAAAACAACAGTAAAATACCGGAAAAATTTGACACTTCTACAGTAGTGTGCGTGACTTTTGCCAAGCGAAACACGACATAAAGCACGACATCTAGCGCATAGACTATATACTTATTACAGATCTAGCGCGTCAATGTCTAAACGAAAGGCGATGTTTAGACATTGACGCGCTAGATGTCGTGCATTCGCGTTCGTTATCTTATGCATAATGAGCATAATTCTAATAAATCAAAGTTCTGTGTAAAAATTGAGTAATTTCATTTCCAATCGTTCAAAGAAAATAACAATAAAATAAAATAAAACTAATGACCTTAGAAACTATGTTTTTTTTTATTTATTACTCATTATTGTTCGTCCGTCGTAGGTCTGTAAACTGTATTGTACACTGAAGGTAAATGGTACTGTAGGTACTTTAGTTCGGCGTCGTCGCTCGTCGGCTTGATATAAAATTACATTCTTGATTTCATTGACACGCGCTATGATTTGCGCGCGGAATTTCTTGTGTTGTGAATTTATTTTTGATTCAAATTGCAATGTTTCTCTAGTATGCATTTGAGACTATATTGTAAATTGTAATAATTGATCGTGGGTATAGTAATTAATTATTCTAATAACGCAATTAGTAATATATGTATTTTCGGTGGGATTCAAAACAAAAAATTGGCCCGTGATTTTTATGAAATTTCACCACATTGCAAATCACATCAATCATAGTTCATACACATGTATGACGAAAGTGATTAGTATTGTGGCTAACATTGACTCATCAGTTCATCACTGAAACCAGTGATAAATCAGTACCTATATCATATTGTGTTTGAATATTTTTAAACAATGATATAAGTATACAATTATTATAAATCGGTAAACTATCAAAGTAATCACAAACTTGCAAACATTGGTAAAATGTCCAGTAGTTTATGAACCTATTCATTACAATTTACAATCAAACAAACAAACAAAGTTTTCCTCTTTATAATATTAGTGTAGACAAACACTATGAATACGATCACTAATGCAAATTCGGGGATTTTCTAATTATTGCTAAATAATAATTGAATTCGTTTTGAAATACTCTATAATTTTTAGTGTATAAATA
This sequence comes from Colias philodice, assembly GCF_061535455.1. Lineage (NCBI taxonomy): Eukaryota > Metazoa > Arthropoda > Insecta > Lepidoptera > Pieridae > Colias > Colias philodice. Next base: position 12,161,194 of record NC_143095.1, on the reverse strand, counting down.
GACATTTATAATGTGGTGCTCATTTTTTTTGTACTGCTAACGCTATTGTAGGTACCTATTTTCGTTGTTTTATTTCAAGTGAACACGGCCATACAATTTTGTCACGAGCCGCCTATGATTGTAGGTACTTTTGTTAGGCTCCTTCGTCGTCCGCGTCGGCTCGAAAGTTCTTGATTTCATTGTCACGCGCTATGATTTGCGCGCGGATTTTCTTGTGTTGTGAATTTATTTTTGTATTATTATTATTTTTTATTTATTTTTTTATTTTATTGATTCAAATAAAATATTTCACTAGTATGCATTTGAGACTATATTGTATTATGTATAATTTATCGTAGGTATAGTTATTCTTATAACGCAGTTATATTTTCGGTGGGACAATTTGACCCGTGATTTTTCTGAAATATCACCACGTTGCAAATCACATCAATCATACACACGTATGACGAAAGTATAGTGGCTATAATTGACTCATCAGTTCATCACTGAAACCAGTGATAAATCAGTACATATATCATATTTTATTGTGTTTGAATATTTTTTAAACAACGATATATACAATATTATTATAAATCGGTAAACTACCAAAGTACTTCCGAATTTTCAGACAGACAAACAAGTAGTTTGAACACGCAGTTTTCTTATACTAGTAGCAAAAATCAAAACCATAATATTATGTTTCCCTACTATATTTTACTAAAAGTCGAGTGCGTCGAAATCGTAAATAATAATATGTTTTTCACCTTCCTGGTTATTTTCCCATAGTAAATAGTGTTTTAGGTTTGTTGTTGTAGGTAGGAATAATAATAATTTTGTAATAATTTTGTCACGAGCCGCCTCTGGCCTCTGGGTGAAATAAACAAGTCAAATGATTTTTGTTCTAATTGTATTTTGGTAGTAGTTTGTTTAGAATTTACATTACCATTGTTTAATTTTTATTTTGTATTTTCAGTAAAATAAAAAGATGAAAAACTTCATTAGGTATATTGTACGACACCTCACTCTGAATCGCGCTAGCGAAATTTTTTCGTTATAGAGCACATATACAACTTTCGGACAATCTTCATTGAGGCCGGCCGGCAAATCGAGTATGTCGAGAAACTTCACTTATTCGATGGAGGTATTCTACCTTCCTTCCTCCACAGTTGTGGGACCCCGACGTGCATTGAACACGCAGCTTTCTGATACTAGTAGCTAATATCAAAACCACAGATATGTCTGTGATCAAAACCATAATAATATTTTTACCTATTATTTTACTAAAAGTCGAGTGCATCGAAATCGTAAATATGTTTTTCACCTTCCTGGTTTTTTTCCATAGTAAATAGTGTTTTTGATTTGTTGTTGTATGAATAATTATTCTTACTTGTTGGTTATGAAATGTATTTTGAAATAATTTACTTTTACAAATCATTAGTGATATTAGTTTTGAGTGAAAATGCTTGGATCAGCATAATATCATATTTGCTACTTCAAATACATGTTTTGATAAAAAAAAACAATAGTGTAATGTAGGTAATAAAATAAAACTGCGTTTTATTGTAGGTAATCAATTTTGACATTATTTATTTCCCAAAATTACAATAAAATAGTTTACGCCAACAAATATAACTTTTATTTTTATAACAATCCTACTTCCTACTAATGCGAAAGTTCATACATGTTTCAAAAGAAAAACTTTTACTTTTACTATTATTTCAATTTATCCGGTTTAATTAAGACTTAATATTGATACATATGATCATTATAAATACAAATAGGAATTAACAATATAACGAATACGTGGCACAACTAAAATTTTACCGATACCACCCGTGGTCATTCTCCTTTGTGGGTCATTTGTAACAGGATGGCGGTTCTACAGCGAAACAAGAAAAATGATGGTCAGAACGCTGATACCGGATACCTTAAGATACTGTAATATAAAATATTACTAGATTAGATAAAATATTATAGGTAGTATCTTCACCGTGTGTGACGCGCTTTACATTCACGCCATCTAGAGTTAAATCTTTATCATTTTTGTATACGTCTGTGTGTGTAAACGACCCTGTATGCAATGACAGATGTTAAAACGCATAATTTTACCGAATTGGGTGGATTTTAAGGCAATGATATAACATATTTCAATAAAATATAATATTCAGTAACCGCCATGACTATTCCTAGGTTTGATGACTATTCCAATTACGCAAAAACTCAAATAAACTAGAAATGTAGAATTCAGCGCCATCTAGCGGGATATTGGCTGGGAACAGATCGTTGCAATCACCTTAAGCTTCGAAAGTAAACCGCGGAGAAACGTGCCCGCAGTTGGAGCGGGCGTTTTATGTGTAACATGAAAAAAGAAAACAAAAATTATTTAATTTCTAGTAGTATTAAATATTATATGTTCTAGTAGTAGTATTAAATAGATTTTAATCCATTATTGGCAACGGAGTTAACTTTTACAAAATAATGGATGTGATATTTTTATAAGAAGAAAAAGAGAGACCATTTTTATGACAAGGAAAGTAGTGAAGTAACCGTCTTATGATGTGGTCTCTGTATTATGAATTATTATGAAGTCATTACTCATTATAGGCATAGTAAAGGGTGCATGTTCATTTTCCTATCAATACGCATAAAATTCTTCCGTTTCTGAGTAACGCAAAGCCGAAAGGACTGAGCGTAGAAAGTAAAAATTTCTGTGAAGGTTTCTTACGTTTTGCAGGTGTACATAATATAATATTTCCCAAAATTACCTACCAGTAAATACAATAATTTAAATAACCAGTATTAAATGCGTTTATACTCTCAAATCCGCTAGCAGTCAAGTAGTTATATTACAATAGAAAGGTTACGACGCGTCATTTTTGCGAGCGTTGATATTGCGCGCGTAATTACGCGGGGCCAAAAGTGAATTATATTTTTACGAGCAGAGTGTTTTACGCAATTATTGTCTGTCGTTTTGTTACGTTTATGAATTGACAACGAATTGCTGGACAATTATTGCTGTTTAGGTAGAGCAGGAGGTCTTTTAAATTACAGGTTAGTCAAATATTGTACGAACTTAGTACGTTTAAAAATGGTGAAAGCGGGTTTTATTTTCAATATCATACTGAAACAGTTATTATACTAGATTTGCATTATCAAAATACAGATATAAATTATATATCTGAAATATATTCTATATTCCGGAAAGCCGATTATACGTATAGAGAAGAGCGGAAAAACCTCTGCAACATAAATATTATGCTTATCAATAGAAAACATTAATTAGGTAATGCACAATAAAATAAAGTGTGCAAATAAACTTCTTATTCATATTAAGTTTCACAAGGCATACACAATATGATGAAATTAAATTAGAACAGAATGCCTAATTAACTAAGTCAATGAGAGAAAATATAGCTATATACATTCATTTTATAATTTGTGAAAACCAACAAAAAGAAATCTTTTTCCTGAATCTACGAAATATAAAAATAAAAGAACGTCTAAACAATAGGTAATTACCAACTACTAACTCATTAGTGTTTGTTGCGATCAGGAAATACGTGATTCGCGCGCTTTTCCACAGATAATAACAAATCCACAAATAATAAATACAGATTATAGATATTAGAGCTGAAGATTGTTTGTGGTGTGGATTAACGTTAATTGTTACAAGTTCACCTAATTGTTTTATTGTCTGAGATTAGGTGGTTATTATTTATTATTAAAATTATAAGATAATGAATCACATTTTTTGTTCAATATAATCAGTTGCAGAAAAATAAATGATTATTAAACTAATTTTATCCTACAATAGCTACTTAATATTATGACAAGTAGAAGTAAAAAATAAGTAATTAAAATCTAGCCAGAATGCAGTACATAAATAAAAAAAACAATTTATGGCCCATGAGGGGATCGAACCCGCGACCTTCGCGTTATTAGCACGACGCTCTAACCAACTGAGCTAATGGGCCGATGGAGGACTACTTGAAATTAAGGTATATTTCATTTTACCATTTATTTATCATGGATGATTTGATCTACGAATACCACATTTTATTAGGCAATATATTATTATCATAAAATCGATTATAATAAATTATCACGAAACTCCAATGTAAGTTGAATAATTCATTCTTAGTTTTTATTAAACATAGAACCATTTCTGCACTAATAAGACTTTTCGATTACAAAAACCGCATCAAATCTGATCATCTCAAATTCAAACTTTCATGTACATTTTTACAAGTATTTATGTTTAGTCCTATAAATTTCTTAAACTACCACTGAGATACTTAAAAATATAATTTATTAAAAATAAAATTTATTTTGCCAAAAAAATGTATCGTAAGTATATGAAATAAACCTTTTTTTAATTTTAATTTGAAATATAGCTGTTATCTAGCTATCTACCATACCGAGGTCATGTAAGCTAGATTCTCAGGTGAATAGTCTGTTTATGTCAGCGTTTAGCAATAAATCAATCAGTTTTGCGGAGGGGCGGAATGGGCTGGGTTTAGAAGCGGAGTTGGTATGGAGAGCTTCGCAAAACTACTGATATGGGACAGAAAACTGTGGAGACTATCAGGATTTTTAATACCAATTTATTTTCAATATTTTCAAAGTTGGCTGTGATTTCATCATCGTCATCGTCAGCCCATATATTTTCCCACTGCTGGAATATAATTATGCCTCCTATGAGATTTGGGATCTATGATGCGTTATTATAATATTATTAATAATAAAGTTTTTGAGGTTGTTGTTAGTAAGTGATCATATAATTAAAAATTTCTTAAAATTAGATACATCTTCAGAAAGCCTAGCTTTCGGTCACGCAATAGGCTCGTTATAAGCCCTTTACCTGTTTCTTGTTTGAAAAAAAAACCCTCAAAATAATAATTTTATAAATAAATGTTCTATGTAGCTCCATGGTTTCCGTATTCTGGTGCGTACTGCGTGGCGAGTGGCGCGGATATGTCAAATTGACGTGGATTGTTGTCAGAGCTGTGTGACGTCACGGTACATCGGGCGAGTCGAGCCGTTCCGGGCTTGACAAACATACGCATTGTGGAGTTTTGCAGGGAAATTCAGGGAAAATTTTTGAGGTGTAGATGAATGTTGAGAGATTGTTTGTATAATAATTATTAACTAAGTAAAAGTTTTGTATATAAGTAAGCATATTTGTTTTATTTTTTTGGTGAAAATCATTCTCATCAATCACATAACAATATTTTTTTAATATTATGCTATACATTTTAAACAGACTTAAAGGGATACTTGTCCTAAAATTACGAATCTGGCTATTTTTGCTTCAACATTAATATCATCATCAACCTATTTTGTTTCTACTGCAGAGACGGTGAAAGCAATGAATACCTTCGTCACTGGTCTTGCCTTACTGTTTCATTTTAATACCATAAATAAATTATAACGTATTATATGACGATATAGATAAGCAAGATGATATACAAAACCTTAAACTAAGAAAATTCTTAAAAACGACGAATCCTTATTGGTCAGAACATAAAACACACACCACCATACACAGCGTTCAAGACGATACTGCAATAATCCGTTTACTTTTATCTCCAAGGCTTGTTTCAAAACCAAGATATCCAGCACCTATCCCAGGCTTTATTACAAGGGGATAGAGTTGATTTTCCCTCAGCAATGTGTTAAGCAAGTTGGTTGTGTCCATCAAAGAGGTTATTACCTGAAGGATATAAAGTCCAAAGCGAAATGCAAATAGAGGAAAGTAGAGATGGTCTCCATTTTAGATATGATCGGGTTTGGAACGTCTAGAATCTAGATATTAATTTTGATCAAATAGTGTATTATTTTAGAATTTAGAGCATGCAACTGGTTGTGGAAATAGACTTTTCCGAGTGCATTTTTAATTTAAAGAGTTACTTATATTTTAATCAATGGAATGCTTTTTATTTGGTTTTATATTAATTGATCTATTTTTTGTTGAGTTTCAGCTAAGGAATACGTATAGATTGGTATATTTGTATATTAAATAGCTATGGTAATAATATGGCCTTAAAGGATATGAAACTGTACTATATTCGCGATAATATCTAACATAGTTAGTGCGATAGTAAAATTTATTTTTTTTAAAGTTTAAAGATAGTTTTCTTTAAAAAATTGATTTTCACCGAAATATTTATCAATTTCCATCGCAAGGGACCATCACTAGTTTAAAAAAACGCTGACTGGTCTCGTCTTGTCCGTTTACGAGCCGTTGTAAAGTGTAAAAAGTGCCAAGTGTTTGTTTATCGTGGGCGGGATTGGGAAACATAGCTTTGAGACCCGCTCGTTTCTATTTATGAGGAAAGTAAAAGTATATACGGATTTCCATTGATTTGTACTAGACGTTGTGGAATTGTTTATGTATTTGGTAATTTATTTAAATCACATTAAAGTGCAATTTTAAAATTTTGAAGGTACATATCTTGACTTTTTAGATTTTGATGTTCCGCTTCGATTATCATAGCTTGCAAGATTCCTATCAATTAATTACTTTAAGAATAGAAGAAGAGATAGAAGTCTAAAATGTCCAGAAAATGTTTTTTCATACTAAAGACATTATTATCATAACAAAACACATACTTATCTGGAGTATCTCAAACTTCCCCACCTCTGGTTAATAAAAGTAATTCTGATAATTATCGGCGGACAGTGGCCTGCGATATATCGCCGTGACTGATAACTGTCTTTAACTATTCAGCGGTCTAAAGGACAGGCGATTCGGCCTATTGAGGAAATTCTATTTATACCTGGCAATAAGATTTATTTTTGAAAAAAAACAATCTGGAAATATGTATGTATAATTATTTTACTGAGACTAGTGTATTGTTTAAACGAGAAATCTGAATAGAAGTAGAGTCAATATAATAAGCTTGCTCTGTAATCTTAAATAGACTTTAATGAAGATAAAGTAGAGCTCTTTCTGTCTTGTAACTACTTCTCTTCATCTGTAGGTACGTTAAGTATGTTAAATATGAATTCAATGGCGATAATAGAAGTACAGTTACTTTTATCTCAATTTATTTTATATGTAGGTATATGTATTAAAAAAGCTATGTCTTCAAAAGCGAAAATTTTTACTACAGGAAAAGAACGATTGGTATTAATATTACAATGTAGATGACTAGGTCACATCAAACATTAAAATAAAATAATTCCGCTGTTCTCATATCCCTTTAGCCACAACCGGCCGAGGGTCCACAAAAAGGACCATCTTACCTTCCACTAAAACTAGTAAATAGCCGGCTTAACTGCTCGCATAAATCAGAGGTACGTAGCTGATAACAATCTCCGATATTGAACCTGTTACCAACTTCGTGATTGAAGGGATATCGTGAGATATGTGTTTATTGTTTATTTTTTTCAGCTATGAATATTATGGAAGAATGTTTTCGGAAGAACTTTCGTTTTAGTCGAGAATGAAATATTGGTAGAGTTTTACCAACGTATTTATCTGCATAGTTATTTGAAGTTGTTTCACCGTATTAAGGGCTTGGTCTAGTAGTGCAAACAAATGCATCCTGTCATCCTATATGTAAATAATACAAATGTACTAAGGGAAAGTTGCTCCACTTAATTTTTATAGATTAAATCATTCGTATAATTTAATATTCGTAATAAGTACCAAAAATGACAATTTGAAACAATTTTCGTGAAAATTACACCGGGTGATTTTTTTTATCAGTACACAAAATTTGCGAATACTTTCTATTGATATCTTCAACTTCATGTTTATATAACTGATCAACTTTTACAAAGAAATTTGGACGAAATATAAAAAAAAATAAGCTTTCCATACAAAATGAATAACTCTATACATTTTTTTCGACCTAAATTTCTTAGTGAAAGTTGTTCAGTTTAACTAATAAAACGGATAAACAAATTTTGTATTTAATAAAAAAAATGTAATGTTTGTGTTAAAAAATTATAAAATAGAAAAATACGCAAATGAAAACAAAAGATATTTATTTCTGACTAGCTTCCGCCCGCGACTCCGTCCGCGCGGATGTCAGTCTTCGCGTCTTCTACAGATTTATTATAGTATGTATAATATATAGATTTATATTGATAAACCTAATAAATCTTTTGCTAGCATTCTGATGCTTTATCGGTTGCACTGGATTTATCTCTTTTTTTTCAATCGCTTGAATGATATAGGATGGGTCCTTGATGGGCATCGAATGCTGAAGTCTCGAATCAATCAATTCTGACAGTAGGCAATTTATGTAAAATCTTGATAATGGTCTATCATTTTATTTTGCCTAAACGTTACATACTTTTTTATATATTCTATTTTTAACGAATGATTCACTCCAGTCCAAACAGCAAATAAGCAGACTTCTGCTTCTGCAACGTTTAGTTGTCCCTGAATTTGGAAAAAATAGTCATGATTCTTATCTATGACAAAAGTGTTATTTTTTGCATTGTATTTCAAATATTAAATTTTTTTTAACCGCATCTTCCGCATTCATGTCTTTTGCCGGAATTAGACATTTAACTTCTACTAGTCCCATTTTCCCTTTTTGATATGGGAGTGTATAAAGTAAATTTTTTAGATATTTCTCGTTATACTTTTAAAAAGTTATTATTGTCATTTTGCTCATTAGGTAAAGTAATTTCGATATCAGTTTTAAGTTTTTTGATACCTGCAATAATAACGTCATAATCGCCTGCACATACTTATCGATTACACCCTGTATACAATCCACCATCCACATTCATAATGTTTTCCTGTCCTCCTCTCCTTTACGCTGTTCACCGATACATTTTAAATGAGTAAATCTGCTACCACTGAAGGATATTTCATTGTGATCAGCAAATTTTCACCACTGTTGTCGATTATTTGTTTTTCATTTTTAATCAGCAATTGGGAATCATCAGTTTTGTTTTTTGCAGATTGGTGATGTACCCTAACAATACGTCGAAAAGGGAAAGCATCAACGAATTATCGTTTTCGTCCTCTTTTTTTATTCTTCGCGTCTCTGTTACTTCTGTTTGTTTAGTTCTCAACCCCACTGAATTTTGATGATGTGATGATAATCCATTCGTTTTAATATTGGTACTTAGAGTTGGTAGACTAAACTAGAAATGGTGGACTAAATTTGTCAGCGCGTCTGTAAGATCAGAATATAAAACCAACATCCTGTATTTAAGTTACAAAATTAATAATCAAACAACATGCCGCTACGTTGAAAATGACTAGAAGAAAAAATTAAAACACCTCGGATCAATTTTGGAGTAAACAAATCATTTTCCCCGTATGGGGATTTCCCCGGATGAACTTGCGAAGTTCAAGTTCTCAATACAAGTTTATATTATATTTCGTATTTCTTAAACGAAAAATAAACATTTTTGGAACTTCAAAAAAATTATATTATAAGAAAATTTATGAGCTTACTTTAGTTTTAAAGAAATATACATCCCTTTACTGACACCCCGTAAAATAAAGAAATTGTTGCCAATAACCTTTGCAATCTATTTGGTTTCATTAACTTTATGTTCGAAGATAATTTTTTTTTCTAGTAGTTACACGCGTATTTTTTTCGTTTATTTTCCATATCGAACATTTATAACAACATATATTTAAACATTTAAAAATACGAATATTTGCACAAAACTAAGATAAAAATAATCAATTAACAAAAATATTAAATTTAATGAAGTAGAGCAACTTTCACTTCGGTATGAAGGAAAATCGAGCGTAGAGCACACGTCAGAACGCTCCGGCCCAAGGAGCGCGACTAAAGAAATTCGCTAGGATTTTTCCTTATTATTTTAAATATTTTTTTAATATTTAAAGAATTATCAAAATTCAAAAAAAAAAAATTTTTAAAGGATTAATACTCATTGGTCTTCAACCAACTCGAATAAATTAATGGAAAAAATAACTTTTAGCAGTATTTATCAATCGATTTTGTAAGGCAAAAAATGGGAAATTTAATGAATTTATAACGTTCTAATTAAGAAAATCATAAGTTTTTCGGCAATTGTATTCAGCAGTTTTTAATAACGACTATATAAGGATAATAATGCGCTGATCAGATTGTGTAAATTGTAATCGGTTACAACGTAGTGAGTGCACAAACTTAGCTCGAAATGATTTTGGGGGAAAGAGACTTATCTTGAAGGCCTGATTAAGGTAACATAAAGTAACTTTATAAATGTGAAAAAATTCACGCGCATTGCGTATATAACACTAATTGATAAACAAGAAAAAAAAATTCAGTTTATCATTTCATTAGCCGGGAAAAAATTGTCAAATAACTTGTTGAAAACGCAATTTTGCTAGACTGCAGCCTTAATGTTATGTTTTATCTAATGTTTATATTACCCAATTAGATGTGCGGTTCCACCAGCGAACCAAACTTCACTACATAGTATAAAACAAAGTCGCTTTCTCTGTCCCTATGTCCCTATCTATGCTTAAATCTTTAAAACTACGCAACGGATTTTGATGCGGTTTTTTTTAATAGGTAGAGTGATTCAAGAGGAAGGTTTTGGTATATAATTTATTATGTTTTAGACAAAGCGGGCGAAGCCGCGGGCGGAAAGCTAGTATACAGGGTGTCCCAAGAAGTATGGATGAAATGAAGCCAGGAGGTAGAGGACCTAGAGGGCTATCCGAATCACCACCATGTGTGTTATGCGATTTTTCGTAGTTTCGGAGTTATGACTCTTTTTTCAATTTTTCACCTATCGCCGAGTACGATGATATTTTCACTCATGGTGACGTCAACTATTGCGCTAGATGCTTGATTTTTTTTGTGTGCTAAGCTGAAAGATAGGTCAATTCAGTATGGTAACACTTACTATCGTTAGATCTTCGAATGGAATAAAAAAAAAGAATTAAATGCCAAGAAAGATAAAATTACCCAGTATGTTCACAACTTCAAGGGCCCATAAAAAAATAAAATCACATAAGAAAAGTTTTCCGTTTGCCTTTTAAAAACTTGCTCTATCTATCAGGTAGCTACCCTGAAAATTTCATTTTATTATTGAGAAGGCTTCAATCGAAAAATTGAAATCTAAATGTGGTAAGTGCAATAATTTTATTAACATGATGATCATTAAAACCAATAAATAGGTGTTTAGTTACCAGATTTTTTTTTAAATAACCCCGCTGTTGCTCAATGCAAGTGCGACATCACCGTAAAAAGTTGTCTATTAAATGTCTTTATGCCCTTTTATAATTTTAAATGGTTTCTTCTGCTACTATGAATTTCCGGGCTATTTCGTCCAAATTGTGGCATTCTCTCAAGTAGCCGAGGTCTATTTAGTATCCCCATTGAAACAAATCAATTGGGTTTAGGTCGAGGGACCGTGGAGGCCAGGTTTTAAGGCAAGCGTCACCGGCGCATGCGCAGGCTGCAACGACCAATCCATCTTTCAGGGTATCTTTACCCTTTAGCCTGGCCTGAACGGTCTCCGGACATAAACCATATTGATTTTTTTCCGTGGGGATACTACAAAGACGAGAGACTGCTACAATTTGGACGAAATAACCCGGAAATTCATAGTAGCAGAAGAAACCATTAAAAATGATAAAAGGGCATTCAGACATTTAAAAGACAACTTTTTACGGTGATGTCGCACTTGCAGTGAGCAACAGCGGGGTCATTTTAAAAAATTCTGGTAATTAAACACCTTTTTATTGGTTTTAATGATCATCATGTTAATAAAATTTTTGCACTTACCACATTTAGATTTCAATTTTTCGATTGAAGCCTTCTGAATAATAAAATGAAATTTTCAGGGTAGCTACCTGATAGATAGAGCAAGTTTTTAAAAGCCAAACGGAAAACATTTCTTATGTGATTTTATTTTTTTACGGGCCCTTGAAGTGGTGAACATACCGGGAAATTTTACCTTTCTTGGCATTTCATCCTTTTTTTTTATTCCATTCAAAGATCTAACGATACTAAATATTACCATACTGAATTGGCCTATCTTTCAGCGTAGCACACAAAAAAAAATCAAGCATCTTCCGCAATAATTGATGTCACCATGAGTGAAAATATCATCGTACTCGGCGATAGGTGAAAAATTGAAAAAAGAGTCATAACTCCGAAAATACGAAAAATCGCATAACACACATGGGGGTGATTCGGATAGCCCTCTAGGTCCTCTACCTCCCAGCTTCCGTTCATCACTACTTTTTGGGACACCCTGTATAATAAGCATTAACATCAGTCTCAAGTTTTGGAGTAAAAACACCAATCCAAATTCATACTATTATAATATTACTTTTAACATTAAGTACAGGTTATACTATCAACATCTGCACCAAACTTTAGAAAATAAAACCCAAAAGTCCAACCAATCAAAACAAAGAGCCATTTAAAGCTGGTCCCCACGCAATTACGAGCAGATCGCTTGCCATCTCAGAAGGTGATTCTTATTATTTTTCCCTCGCAGCCTCGTTAATTGGAGGAGTATTTTATTAGAGCCAATTTGTTGAGAATACCTGATTGCCAGACCCTGCGAGATGCGATTCGTTTGAATTTTTCCTGAGATTAAATTGGCTTAAGTCTTCATGATCTTGATTGATGTTTGAGAACTGCTTTTTTGTTGGGATGATTTTAGCCGAATTTTATACGTTTGAAATTTGCTTTTATTGGCGATTTAAAACATTGTTGATATAATTTTTTTAAGTGTACATTTATTTAATACTTCGACATTTAATACAACAATTACTTAACTATATTATCTACAGGTCTTATACGATTCACAATCTTGACTCAGCGCGTATAAAAGCATCTTAATCAAAACGCCACAGCACATAACAACAACATAGTTACCGTCGATTACAGATGTCGGAGGTGAGTCAGTGGGTTCTGTTCCCACGTCGGGCAATTGTCCGAATTGGACGCTCGCGACGCCGTATTGACCTCTACCACTGTTAATTGTGCCCACCTAATGGAACAGGGGAGGTGTGGAGTCGACGATTTATTGGAAACATAATGGTCTGTGTATTAGAGAACTGAAAAGTGGACACAATTCGAAATGGGAGATTAAAAAACTGGAAATTACGTTTTAAATATTTTTAACTGATAATTTATAAACGAGTTTATTATTAACATATCTCTGTAAACTTGCAACAACACATTAAATTTATATATGTAATACAATGCCAGGGAAATTTTTATTGTAATTAACTACTTAAGCATAAAATGATGCCAAGTGGCTGACGTGTTGTCTTTATGCATTACGAGTATACCTATCTCATTAATGATTTTCAATTTAAATTTTTGTAAATAATCTTTCTGGGCCCTTGAAATGATTTTAAGAATTTTAATTTATCTACATACTATTTCCATACTGATTCCACTTCCTTATTTATCCCCTATAATATAAAGACGAACATCGACTCCACAGTTTCCCAGTTCTGCGTGTAAGTGGACAGTCTCAATGCCTGACTCACTCTAATCAAGGAGACGCTGTATCATTAGCAGCGACTTTATGTTTACTGTACACGCCACGCACATGTGTTTATAGGTAACACACTATATTTGTTGTATTTACTATGAAAATTTGGATAGAGCATGAGATTATACATCTATACTAATATTATTAAGCTGAAGAGTTTGTTTGTTTGTTTGTTTGAACGTGCTAATCTCAGGAACTACTGGTCCGATTTGAAAAATTCTTTTAGATTAGCCCATTTATTGAGGCTAAACATCATTACGCTAATACCAACAGGAGCGGAGCCACGCGGGTGAAACCGCGAATCGCAGCTAGTAGTTAATAGGTTTTTTGTAAATTGCGCATTGTATAAAAAGGTCTTGTCTGTAGAGTATGTTTTCAAAGTCAGTCATGATTGCTTTGTGTGTCATTCAGAAAGGCTTAAACGAGTTAATTTAATTAATGATTTAAATAAGTAAACTAGTTACTGTTATATTATCGTATAAACAGTAGATATAAACATTTTTATTAACCAAGAAAATACATATTTTGTAGGTACCTAACTTTAGATACGATATTATATCGAAAAGGAATTTATACGATACGTGACTACATGATTTAGCATGTATTCAGAGTGCAATATCCACAATTTTTTACAACTTACCTAAGGCTAAATTAACAGGATAATATAAACATTTTAATTGATACACCTATTACTTTAAAACTAAACACTAGTACAATTTTCACAAGTTCTATGTATGAAGAAACACTATGTCCATACATTATGCCATCTTGGAGATATTTCGAAACACTTAAGCTGCGAGTGCAGTGAGAGCGATCCTGTTGAAATCATGTTTTAATTCATGTCCAATTAATGCGTTTATCGCTGTTTGTGTCGTATGCGGATCGACAACGAGGTGAGTGTAGGGTGACTATACTTGTGGAGATTTTGGGACGCTTTAAATTGATAAAAAGTTGAAAAAATTTGTTTTAATTTTGTTGTGTGGTATACACAATTATACAATGTAGTATATACCAGAACTTCACACATAAATATTTAGGAGAAGAAGATACTTGTTAAGAAGTTACAGTTAAAATTTGATTTTTATTCACCTTTTCTTTGAAATATTTTCCTTCTCAATATTTATACAAACAGTGTTAGGTAATTCATGAATAGTGAATTCTAAAGAAGTATTTCAATATGGAGAGACTAAAATTCGATTAAAAAATGCACTAAAATATACAATCCTGGATCACCAGCTAAATATTTTGTTTGTTTGGATTCTTATTGCATATCATATTGACACTTATTACCCATATTTATTGTATTGTCAATGTTAATGGTACAAATATCTTTCATTTTGTCACCTCGTAAAGTAGCTGGTTGCTTCTAGTTAGCGAAATTCTCTATTCCCAAGTATCCCATAATCCACAACATCATAGTGCTCCTAGTTGCGCGTGCGTCGGTCATTCACTCCGTCAATTAGTTAGAGTACGCTTCAAGTGCCTGTCATGAGGTCTATCTCTCGAATTCATTTAACGTGTACTCAATTCTACTTGCCTTCTTCTCACTGGTGTTTTATGAGCTTTCACACGATGTTAATGATTATTGGCCTCGTGGTAAGCAGCTTAGGAATAGCTGGCTACTTTGTATTGAGTATTCTTTAGTGGTCCTTATAGATATTGTTTTGACGTGATAACGTTTTTAAAATCGTTTTAGTCGGGTGACATGTTCAGAAACTTGTGTCACACCAAAACCTCACGAGCGCGATCGCAGGTATAACGAGAGAGAGACGGACCGATCTCCCGTCTCATCTCGAGCGCTGCCACCAATAAGACGTTATCACGTAAACATCTCGATCGTAAACCTACTTTACAAACAACCAATTTTTTTAGGTGTTCTCTTGGCAAAGCACTCCTGGTACAGAAAAAGGAGTTATGTGTATGGGCTCATTTAACAATATTAGTTAGAAAAAATTAGTTTGCTATTAGCCTTGCCTGAACAGATACTGGAAATAGAATATTTATTGATTTAGGTACTAACTAAACTGGTAAACATATTTCTGCCAGAACGCCCCTCAGTTATAAGTCATGAAAGAACAAAATAAGTTGACGACCTACTGAATATGCATTTAAACAAAAATAATAAATCGATCCAGCCGTTTCAGAGGAGTTTGGTTACTATAGGTAAACCAGAATCTGATGGCAATTAGGGAAATCAAAATTTTGGGTGTGCAACCCTAGGGAAAATGGACTGAACGATCTTGATACTGCGTATTTTTTATTTTGTCCTCAATATCATTAGTTATATTACACAAGTGGATAATACTGTATTTAATAATGAGATATCCACGTAATATTATGTAGGTACTTATTTCATGTATAATATACATATTACTTTTCTAAAGGTAATACATAATATTATGTATTACACACCTATATTTGAATATAATATATCATTATGGCATGTGAAAATATGGATGTAAAGATAATGCAGATCAAAACTTATTTAATATATTTAACGATTGTTTATAATTTTTTATAAAATAAAACAATAATAAAATAAAATCATGTTTATTTTCGTAAGATTTAAAACATTATAAAATTGACTTGTACACCTTGGACTTGACAAATAGCCGAATTGGAAACTCCTGTTATAAGTTTTCATAAAATTATATTTTAATCAACAAACAATATTATATACCTATTATTAACATTTTTAATTTAAAGTATCAAAACGGGTAAGTCCAACTTAGCAATAAAATCTTTCACGCACTTTAAAATTGAAAATTGTGATGAGTTTGACCCTTCTTCATCGAATATTTTTCTATACACATTGTAAACAACACCTCTTGCTTGTGATCGCAGCGGTTTTATCGACATTTAGAAGATTTTGAAGACAAAATCCTAAAAATTTATCATCAAAACAATTAATTTGACAACCAATTTGATAGTTGTCAAATTAAGTTGCCACATGAAAATCTTTAATTTTTTAAATATAAATATGCCATCAGATTCTGGTAGACCTATAACACTGTGACACGAGAGATTTACAGATGTGTAATGTGTCCCAGTTTTATTTGAACTTATTTTTTTATTTGCACTGTTGTATGCTGTTAGTATGTATCTTGACATAATATGTACCTAGTACCTAGTCGTTTATTATCATTTTCCAGACGGAAAATTTATAAGATATTCTTTTTTTAATTTTACAATTTAGATTGAAAACAAAGTTCATCTACACATTGTATTTACAAGTTATATAAATTTCATAAAATTTCTACATTTAAATAGCTTCTTAATGTCAGTTAGAATTGTTAAACATAACTCTAAAATGGCATTTCGTCAAAAAATACCATTCAGTAGTCCATAAAATAATTCACACAAGCAATATCCCTTTCACAATTTCACAGGAGGCTCAAAGCATTCCTTCAGTGCATGTAACGTAATTAAAAAGTATGCGTTACGCCAATAAGAGTGTGTGCGCGACACATGCGGCCCGTTCACACGATGTACCTAGCGGTCATTGCCATAGATTATACAACAGAACTGTCCAGTAATCGATACTTATACGATTACTGGAGGAAGAAAAATATTCTGTAATCTATACTTAATATTATAAAGCTGAAGAGTTTGTTTGTTTGAACGCGCTCATCTCAAGAACTACTGGTCCGATTTAAAAAATTATTTCGGTGATGGATAGCCCATTTATCGAGGAAGGCTATAGGCTATATATAATCACGCTAAGCGAATAGAAGCAGAGCACTGCGGGTAAAACCGCGGAACACAGCTAGTAAATTATATACTACACACTCTATATATTAAAAAATACCGCATTAAAATCCGTAGCGTAGTTTTAAAGATTTAAGCATACATAGGGACATAGGGACAGATAAAGCGACTTTGTTTTATACTATGTAGTAATAAATCTTAAATTTTCTTCTACTTTCTACTTTTTTAACTCTTAACTTAACTTACTGGAATAAGACAAAGATTCTATCACTGTGTGCGCTATCATGTTCTCTAAAGAATGCTTGAAAAACTGTTATACAGTTGTTGACTATTAATGAAATGGACAATATTTATTACATTGATTGATCATTACATTTTCCTTGTACATTTTCATATTATGTAACAAGTAAATACTCAATTACAGTGCTTATGTATTTTATCTTTCTTTCACGTTGCAACGGAGCGATGTTATACTACGCTTTTTGTGTCTCAATAATGGTAACCTATTAAAAACTCGAATTTCTGTTACCCGAATCTTAAAATCCCGAAAACGGTTGTTAGAACTTTTAAAAGACAGATGTAATGAATGACAAATTTTTAAAATTCCTTTTTTAATTTCCCAGATGAATCAATTTCCAGATGCACCAAAACCAGATTTTTAAAAAGTATTTTTTTGTTTCCCGTATTCTCATAATCCAGATCTCAATATACCAGATTCTCAGAATACTTTTTTTTGTTTCCCATCGTACCATTTTCCAAATAAACTATTGCCAAATTTTCATAATCTTTTTATTTGGTTCCCATATAATCGTATAACAGATAAACTATTGCCAGATTTTCATAATCTTTTTATTTGATTTCCATACAATCGTGATTATACCTTTACTATCGACTGAAAATAAACATTGTCAGTAAGTAAATTTATTGTTTTACTTGTCCATTACAGACCGGTTTTAGTGTCAAAGTCGACTCAGTAGGTTAGGTTTGAACTACGACCCCCACGCTAGAACTGACTCGCTATTGTTTTACTTGCCTATTACAGAAAGGTTTAAGTATCAAATTCGACTCAGTAGGTTAGGTTAGGTTTGAACTGTGACCCCCCATGCACGAGCCGAGCGAGCGAAGCGAGCGTGCCGCGGCAGCGGCCGGCGAGTGCCAGAACCGACTCGCTATTGTTTTACTTGCCCATTACAGAAAGGTTTAAGTATCAAATTCGACTCAGTAGGTTAGGTTAGGTTTGAACTGTGACCCCCCATGCACGAGCCGAGCGAGCGAAGCGAGCGTGCCGCGGCAGCGGCCGGCGAGTGCCAGAACCGACTCGCTATTGTTTTACTTGCCCATTACAGAAAGGTTTAAGTATCAAATTCGACTCAGTAGGTTAGGTTAGGTTTGAACTGTGACCCCCCATGCACGAGCCGAGCGAGCGAAGCGAGCGTGCCGCGGCAGCGGCCGGTGAGTGCCAGAACCGACTCGCTATTGTTTTACTTGCCCATTACAGAAAGGTTAAAGTGTTAAAATCTATTCAGAAGGTTAGGTTAGGTTCGTGCTGCGTCCCCCTGGAGGGATTACGTTTTGCTGGATATCGTTTATTGGAATTTCAAAAATCTGGACATTGTTTGTCTGGATATCAATTAACTGTATTTCAAAAATTTGTGTTTTAAAAATCTGGCTTTCGTGCATATGGATTACGGTCATCTGGATTTTGTGCATTTAGATTTCGTATGTCTGGAATTCATTCGTCTGGATTGTAAAACGTCGTACAAATAAAGAAATGGGCAAATGAAATTCGGAGTTGCGATTATATGGCAAACAAAACTTCGATATTTTAAAATTCGGGGTTATGAAAAAATGTCCAAACGTTTTCTGGATTATGATATTCGGAATATTAAAATTCGAGATTAAGATAGGTAACCATAATGGTAACCTATTAAAAACTCGAATTTCTGTTACCCGAATCTTAAAATCCCGAAAACGGTTGTTAGAACTTTTAAAAGACAGATGTAATGAATGACAAATTTTTAAAATTCCTTTTTTAATTTCCCAGATGAATCAATTTCCAGATGCACCAAAACCAGATTTTTAAAAAGTATTTTTTTGTTTCCCGTATTCTCATAATCCAGATCTCAATATACCAGATTCTCAGAATACTTTTTTTTGTTTCCCATCGTACCATTTTCCAAATAAACTATTGCCAAATTTTCATAATCTTTTTATTTGGTTCCCATATAATCGTATAACAGATAAACTATTGCCAGATTTTCATAATCTTTTTATTTGATTTCCATACAATCGTGATTATACCTTTACTATCGACTGAAAATAAACATTGTCAGTAAGTAAATTTATTGTTTTACTTGTCCATTACAGACCGGTTTTAGTGTCAAAGTCGACTCAGTAGGTTAGGTTTGAACTACGACCCCCACGCTAGAACTGACTCGCTATTGTTTTACTTGCCTATTACAGAAAGGTTTAAGTATCAAATTCGACTCAGTAGGTTAGGTTAGGTTTGAACTGTGACCCCCCATGCACGAGCCGAGCGAGCGAAGCGAGCGTGCCGCGGCAGCGGCCGGCGAGTGCCAGAACCGACTCGCTATTGTTTTACTTGCCCATTACAGAAAGGTTTAAGTATCAAATTCGACTCAGTAGGTTAGGTTAGGTTTGAACTGTGACCCCCCATGCACGAGCCGAGCGAGCGAAGCGAGCGTGCCGCGGCAGCGGCCGGCGAGTGCCAGAACCGACTCGCTATTGTTTTACTTGCCCATTACAGAAAGGTTTAAGTATCAAATTCGACTCAGTAGGTTAGGTTAGGTTTGAACTGTGACCCCCCATGCACGAGCCGAGCGAGCGAAGCGAGCGTGCCGCGGCAGCGGCCGGTGAGTGCCAGAACCGACTCGCTATTGTTTTACTTGCCCATTACAGAAAGGTTAAAGTGTTAAAATCTATTCAGAAGGTTAGGTTAGGTTCGTGCTGCGTCCCCCTGGAGGGATTACGTTTTGCTGGATATCGTTTATTGGAATTTCAAAAATCTGGACATTGTTTGTCTGGATATCAATTAACTGTATTTCAAAAATTTGTGTTTTAAAAATCTGGCTTTCGTGCATATGGATTACGGTCATCTGGATTTTGTGCATTTAGATTTCGTATGTCTGGAATTCATTCGTCTGGATTGTAAAACGTCGTACAAATAAAGAAATGGGCAAATGAAATTCGGAGTTGCGATTATATGGCAAACAAAACTTCGATATTTTAAAATTCGGGGTTATGAAAAAATGTCCAAACGTTTTCTGGATTATGATATTCGGAATATTAAAATTCGAGATTAAGATAGGTAACCCTCAATAATAATATAGTAGAGGCTGGAGCGATACTGGAATTTTCTCGGACTACCTGACGACTACGTTAACAATATAGTACTTAATAATACATATTTATTTACAGTTTTAGTAAGGAAATACACATAAGTAGGTACATCTGCCTACTCTTTGCCACGATCACGGTGTATCGAGGTCGCATCTGTGCTTTGAATCACACACCGCTCAGCCCCGCGAGGTGTTGGAAACTAATCTTATAGCACATCTGCTTCTTTCATTGATACACGTCAGTTTTAACAAACATGTCTTATTATAGTATGACTTGGAATATAACATTTATAAATATTTTCACTTTTTTCATACAGATAATGATCAATTAAAATTAATAAAAATTCCACCAGGGTTGTTAAAAAAATAGCCACTTGCGTCAGTAATAATCATTATTACATATTTTAATTACCAATCTATTAATCCATTTAAAATACATAGTGAATCTTAGTGTACATGGACCTTGAACACATTGTTTTATTTGGTATTAACGTTAATCTGAACACCGTATACTATTTTTAGCCAGCGCCGTGGTGGGTGACATCACGAACAAGGCAGCTCTGTGTGCCGGCGCCGGCGTGACATGCCTGTGCGATTTTAATTAGTCATTTCGGGAACAGAGTTTTGTATTGAATTAGGAATCATATATTTTGAATAGGTCCACTAAGAGCAAGCAGCCTGGCAAGCAATTGCTGTGATAAGCAGCTCGAATTTGGACAGGCCATGCACCTGGCCACCACAGGTACTTGTAGGTGCCATTGTAGTAACGCTACGTGTAATTTTAAAGGTGGCCTAAAGTTGCATAAAGCCTAAAGTACCTACATAATGCATTTAATGGGCCATT
Organism: Colias philodice; assembly: GCF_061535455.1. Classification (NCBI taxonomy): domain Eukaryota; kingdom Metazoa; phylum Arthropoda; class Insecta; order Lepidoptera; family Pieridae; genus Colias; species Colias philodice. The sequence goes on along the minus strand of NC_143095.1, from coordinate 12,139,849 downwards.
ACATTACGTATGTAAAGCAAAAATAACCTTTTTGCATCCTGTTTCCACATCTATCGCATTGCAGTATTTCAGTTAATTATAATATCTATAAAAAAAACTGTCATTTCTATAAATAATAAGACAAAACGCAATGAAGTAGAAGAAAAGCCAATTTATATTGACAATAAAAATGGCTCTACTATAAACTGTTATTCATTGCATTAGTAAATACTTTGAATACATTGAAACGAAAACCTATATTTCTCCAAACCGCAAGATGGACCTATGAATAATCCTCTATTTATGATATAAACAAATAACTAATGATCGTTTTATTAATAACGTTACTAATAAATTCAAAAGTTAAATACAAGGTAAAGAATTCTTTGAACCGTGACTCACGGTGTTATTAAATACAAATCTATGATCGATCGTAAATGATTACTCATAAAATAGAATTGAGTATGCAGGTGGAAACTATTTTTCTGCGTCAACACCATAATACTCCCACTAGATTTTTACTCGATTTCTCTCGTGTATGTAAACAGTACCACAGACATTACTTTCTTTAGTAATGCAGATTGATTGCTTTACAGATTGCTTTAGAAGCATGTTTTTCTCATCTTAATTTTGATAGTGTGTGTTCACTATATACCTAAGTTAAGGAAAATTAATTGTATTTAGATGCAGCGACATCTATAAATGAAATAAAGAGACAAAAATTGCAAAATATAAATTAAATCTATACTAATATTATAAAGCTAAAGAGTTTGTTTATTTGTACGCGCTAATCTTAGGAGGAAATTATCTCCCAGTTAGATAGCCCATTTATCGAGGAAGGCTATATATAGGCTATATATCATCACGCTAAGACCTACAGGAGAAGAGCAATGCGGGTGAAACTGCGGGGAACAGCTAGTTGTGTATAATGTTTATTGTTATAAATATTATGTCCATTCTTAGAGTTAAAATAAGGTTAAAATATATTATAAAGCTAAAAAGTTTGTTTATTTGTACGCGCTAATCTTAGGAGGAAATTATCTCCCAGTTAGATAGCCCATTTATCGAGGAAGGCTATATATAGGCTATATATCATCACGCTAAGACCTACAGGAGAAGAGCAATGCGGGTGAAACTGCGGGGAACAGCTAGTTGTGTATAATGTTTATTGTTATAAATATTATGTCCATTCTTAGAGTTAAAATAAGGTTAAAATATTAATTTTTTAAATAATTTTTATGCTGTCGATATGATGTTTTCTAGAATAATATCGTCCTTTTTGAATGCAAGATTTATAGCATTCTATTGTAACAGCAATTTAGCAATATCGCATAGGATGCGTCCGCCAACGCTTGCCGGCCGGTGGGTGCTGTCATTAAATGTTATTTAGTGTAAGGTGTTTATTTATTACTGTAATGTCCCTGATGACGTATTGACGTATTAACGTCCCTTTAGGGCCGGCGCCCACTGCCGGCACGGCGTGGCATGGCAGGGCAGAGGATTTTATTACTAATGAAGTTATTTTGAATCTTATTTCAATCAGTTTAGAATTCAAGTTACTTTATTTCGATGCCACGATGCCGCGACGTATCGCAGGATGCTGCAGCATGACGCGGCACGCCGCAGAATGCGGCGGAATGACGTGTCTTGCTGTTTCATTCCAAGGAATGCCGCGGCGCGCCATTGCATCCCGCCAGGCGTATGCGTCACTTTGGGGTCGAGGAATTATGATTGCTAGCTAGTTGAAATAAGGTTGAAACTTATGCAGCATTAGTGGGGCTTTTAGCAGGATGCCACGGCATGCCACTGAATGCCGCGGGATCACGCAGCACGCCGCGGGATGCCACTGCACGCCGCGGGATGCCATTGCACGCCGCGGGATGCTCTGCCGTGCCATGCCGTGCCGTGCCGGCAGTGGGCGCCGGCCCTTATTCATTAAGAAATGATTTTTCAAGCCATTCGTATAACTAACAGATAAGCAGAAGATAACATACTGAAATGTTGTGGAACCAGTACATTGCTTGTTGATATATTTCAACGTATTATAAAATTCTTATTAAAAAAATCATTGCATATTTAAATATATTAATCATTGGTACATTCATGAGTAATTCAGATTCATGGTTTCCATTCTTCTTGATGATAACAAGTGAAAATAAAAATTGTTCGATAATAGAACTACTGTACCTAGAAGGATAAACATAATATTTTAGTCTTACATGATTTCGATTCTTATTACTCTGTCAAGAGATATACTACCTACTAATTATGTATGTTATGTTGTAATACAAAGCCTTATTATTCTCTGAATAGAAGTTTTTTATCAGATATCGGATAATTTTTACTATTTATACAGTTTCTAATGTATGCAAAGGCCATTGGCCGTTCCAATGAGTTAGAGCAAGTTTGGCATGTGTGTGTTCGAATTAAGCTCCGAACGTTTCTGGAGCGACCAATCAAAGTTTCGGATCTTTCTCCTTAATCAATTACGGCGTCTTGCAAGCCAAGCAGATGTAGGGTAAATGCACCTATGCTGGTATAGTGGATTTATAATTTAGAAAAGAAATTTAGTACTTATTGGTGTAAGTAGGTAATATCATAACAATTAAAGTATGTGTTATCAAAAAAAATTAGATAAATTTTACAAAAAAAGTTGGTGTTAAGATTCGTCCGTTTAAAAGACAAGATAATTGAAATTATAACTTTTCTTTTATCTGTATTTTTTAACAAATGTTGCTATAAGTATTTAAACGTTTCGTCATATATATAATGCTATAATATAAATGTATTTATTTTATAAATACTTTATTAAATAAATTAGTTACCTCATCACACACACACATATACCTGCGTATAATACATTCAATATATCAATCATTTGATGATAAACGAACAAAGGTCCAGTTTCATTACACCCCCACACGGGCCCCCAGTGCAGCGCAAGGTGCCGTCTGAGACCGCTCGGCCGTGGCTAACGCCAACTATTCACCAGATTAATTAAATTCTGAGCTCTCAACTTGAACCGTTACGTTAACTTAACCTGCCCGAGAATTACTTACAGGAATTACTCGGGTCTTAGATAGTTTGCGTTTGATTAAGCTGATTGCTCCGCTTATTGAATGTGTAAGCAATAGTTTCGGAATATGTTAGTTGGAAGTTTTAAAGGCGTTGCATATTATAGATGCGGAAGAGGAGTTAACACTGTTTTTTCAGTTTTAATATATTGGCGTAAAGAGAGATGATAAAATAACTTTATCTTCTTATATATAAAAATGAATCGCAAAATGTGTTGGTAAGCGCATAACTCGAGAACGGCTGAACCGATTTCGATAATTCTTTTTTTATTATATTCCTTGAAGTACGAGGATGGTTTTTATGTAGAGAAAACGTAAATTTGTACCACGGGCGAAGCCGGGGCGGACCGCTAGTTACTTATAGATACATACAAATTTAATTACTATCATTTGGTAGTTCACACATGTACTGCTCTTACTATATAATAAACAGCTATTATTTTGATATCTCCTATAGTCACATGATTGTTTCTTTCCAGTATTTAATAAAAATAACAGGATGTTTTGATTTTCATTACAACGCAGACCAATATAAAATCAATTATAAAGTGATGGAAGATTTAAATGTATATAGGTACAATATACAGGCACTGATCTTCCAAATAGCATAAAACTAATCCAAATACAGCATCGTCAGCGAAGTTAGATCAAACACAGGATAGTTGGTCCGCCGCAGCCGAGCTCCAACTTCCACTTGAGATCTATTTGCGTTCCGAACAGCTAATCCGATCTGTGCCGATATAGTGACAAGCTCTGCATTCTTTATTAGCCTGGCGTTGCGACATTTACCTTGGATTTTGTTATTTTGTTACTAGAAAGAGTTAAATGATTGATTGGTAGAGCTAAAACGCCAGAATGCACATAATCTATATTGTGTGTTTTTATGTGATAATATAACTTTTGCATGTTTATACCAATGAAGTTGATGTGGAATATTATTCTTGTAACAATTTTATCCCCAAATAAGGAGCCCGTATCACCTCCAATATTCATTTTCACATAAATAAACATGTGAAGGCTCTTCTTCAGAAGAAAACTTTTCAAGATCTTATTATAAACTCTTAAATTTCTTCAAATAAAGCAAAATAATATTTTATTTTATAATATCTAATTTGTAAAGTAACAAACAAGATTTTACTCTCTTATATAAGATGTAGGTAAAACACTTGGTTGTTATGTCTTATAGTTGAAGGGTCGGGGGTCAAGTTTAGGAAAATCCCAAGGTTTAAACACCTCGTAGTATTCGCCCGCAGCACCCCCCTGTATCGTTGGTTTTACTTTCTATAATTTGTATACAGGCTGCTCTTTAAATATTTCGTATTGAATACATTTTATTGTTTGATTAAATATTTTTTTGCAAATTACTCTGTCTGCATCCTAATATTATTTAAATTTAAATTGATTACTTAACAGAATTTACTGGCACGGGATAGAAGGCACGTCTACTCTACTATTTAAAATCACTATACACAATATTAAGTTCCAAATAAACTCCGAAGCTTACAAACAAGAACTTTAAACTATAATAGATGATCAAAATAACTCTACAATTATACTTAAACGTATTTTAAAAGTCATCGAATCTTAAAATATTTTAATAAAACAAAACATTGAACCAAAAAGATCACCCTGTACACAATCCAACAATCAAGAAAGGGGGTTACTTGAAAGTTTAAGCAAATAACCGTCCCCCCGAGGTCCGAGCGACAACAATTTCTTAATAGCCCATAACCAGGCGTACGTGCTGGCACTAATGTCGACTTAACGCTTTATGTACACTTACAAACATGCTGTATATAAGTGTAAGTGTTGGATGATACAAACATACTGTATATAAGTGTATTATGTTTTGATACTTAACATTATGCTGAATGGTTACGATAAAAGTATTTTGTTATTAATGAATATCTTATAGATAGTAGGATTTGTGGCAATAAAACAATGGAATTTGAGAACAATATTTTATTTCCCATAGTTTTACATTATAATCACTAAGTAAGATTCAACTTAAACACTTAGTTTTAAGATTATAATATTACTAGCGAGTAGCGACCCGCCCCGGCTTCGCACGGGTGCAATGCTGATACTAAATACACTACAGAAAAACTGTGAACGTTGTAGGTATATAAAAAAATAGCGGCCCGCTCCGGATTCGCACTGCACGGGTATAAAATGGATAGCCGGCCGACCGGTACCGCCGCAAACGCTACGTCCCGCAATTTTTAAATCTGTAATATCTTCGAAAATATTTACATAAATCATACGGTGTAAAGGGCCATATAGATCTATATTAAATGAACAATGTATTAAAGGTATTTAATTGGTTAAGGATTAATGCTGTATTGGTTAAAATCGCATCGAAAATTAGCCATTATTTGTCGTAAAAAGTAAATGACAAAAAAAAAGTTATTGTGGGTTATCCATAAGAGATAGACATATACCATCGCGGACTTTTCTGTACACCTTTTCAATGTGTATAATACTTAATACATTATTTTGATAAAACTCGTAGGGTTCAGCCTGCGTTTGCAATGTAAGCGGAAAAAATGTAATTTTTTACGACATCACATTAGAAACCTCAAAAATAACAGTATTTCTCCACTATTTAATGGATGTTATTATACATATAAACCTTCCTCTTGAATCACTCTATCTATTAAAAAAAACCGCATCAAAATCCGTTGCGTAGTTTCAAAGATTTAAACGTAAAAAGGGACATAGGGAAATAGGGACATAGGGACAGGGAAAGCGACTTTGTTTTATACTATGTAGTGATGATGACTTAGTTTCAATTGGCATAAAACATATATTGGCAATAACATAAACAATGTTTTAAATGGTTGTATTGCTATATTACAAGAATAACATTTTAAAATTTGATATAATACTACACATTTAAATATAAATAAACTACTGCGAAGTATTAGTTAGTAGTAGTGTACCCACATACAATTAAATTTTTTTTTTCACTAGTTAATGTAAAACACAGTATAATATTTTATAATGCAAAAATAACTACTCATGAAACATAAATTATATATTACACCTAACGATTATCACGCTTCAATATAGTAACTATTCAAGACAGAACAACAATACTAATCATATTATTTCAAACATATTGCGCTACTAATACATACAGCTATTAGCGACATCACAATCAATTTATCATAAGAATACTATGAATTAAACATCCCCTAAGAGCCTAGTGACGTCATCTCTGGTCACCCTCGGTCGGAAGTCGGCATACGACGGACGGTCACGACAGGTAGCCTGGAAAGAAATGTTTTGTTTTGTGTACACTGTTTATTTATTCACATCACATAGAATTTACTATTATTACAATATTAGTATTATATACATTTTAATCTAATTCGATAAAGTTATTTTATAAATTAAGACTAACAAATCTCATAAAAATAATAAATGTTATATAATATGTATATACCTACTGTTAAAAGAGTTTTATGCGAGATTTTCGAATCTCGCATAAAAAAAGAAACGAAAGACACTTGATTGTAATGGATGAATTAAAAACTTATTAACTAATTTATGAGTAGAAAGTTAAGCATATAGTAGTTGTTAAAAATGGTGAAAACATATAGGTATTATGTTTTATGAAAAATAAAAATTGTAAGAACACACATAGAGTGGAAATATACAACGTTCAACAAAGAATCCCTGTAATTTCTCTTTAATTACGAGGATCGAACTCATATACAATAAGAAAGGAGAATAATCAATTGATTCTTGTTCCTTTAAGATTAATATTTTTATTAATATTACGTTAGAAAATTATATTTGTTACTAAATTACAAAATCCACTAAATTCTTATCCCGAAAGTGTCACTTAAAACTAGAAAGTGCCAGTTAAATTACAATACTTCCCAACTGACTTTCCAGCTAAATTAATTTCACATACCAAAATAGCAGCCTTTAATCCGCGCTCAAGTGTGAATTTGACTAACAAATGCACACACGAAGATGTCCTCTGGCGATCCTTAATTGCTGTCCCGAAAACTGCTCTTAGATCATTTCCTTTACTAGAGAACGTAGGCTGGAGGAGCTCGCGCCTAGAACAAGGGATTGTGGACTTTATGCTAACGTGTTACGGTACATTTGTGTGTAAGGCAGGGGTTTGTTTAGGTGGTTTGTAGACGAGTGAGTTCGAAATTGCAACATGTTCTTAAAGATTAGTGGCTATAGGTAATAATGACAAAATTAAAGAGAAAATAATAAAAAAGTAAGGTATTACATAGGTATTTATTAAATAAGTTTGGTATGTTAAATGTGGATTCAATAAAACGTAAAATTCACTACATATAACGATTATTATACGACAGTTATACGAACATGTCAATTCTTAATTTAAGGTAATGTAATTTACTATTATTTTAACTAAACTATTAAGTTTAAAGTCAACTAAAGCACCGAACGGATTGAACTCAAACTTTAGTCTACTATTAAAATACCTTCCACAAACGCATACTACTGTCCTCTTCCTTAACAGCTATATTCCAATCCGCGCGTTTCTCACGCCCCAAACAAGCAGCCTAACACAGTAATTAGTCCGGGGAGATCAGGTCAAAGGGACGGAAGCTGACCGCGCGGCGGGCGCACTTCCTTCGCCAGTGCGAGCGTCTTGTCACTCGGACCTTTACAGCCTGTTTTTGACTTTGTCTTTTGGTATTTGCTTATATTTGTAGAGCTTTGGTTTGGGGATATTATGTCGCTTTTGTGCATGTAAACGGGTTATGACACGGACTTTAAGTTAGATATGTGAAAATATGTATTTGGTCTTCATCGCATATTATGGTCGTATGTTAATTCATTAATACATAATAATGATGATTGAGCAGTGTTTTATTCCAGTTTGAATTATTTGTATTCTTATACACTAACTCTAGAGACGACTATTCTTGAAATTCAGTACTATTTAATTATAACTTTAAACAAAGGTTTATTATTTAAACAACAAATAAAAATAGATAATATCCTTTCGTCCTATCTACCTCTCCATAAGATCTACAAACCAAACATTTCGGACGTAACAAGTCAGGATTTTAAAACACTTCTGAGAACCCTTAAAGCTCTTCCATGGAAGCGGTACCTTTGAGGCTAATAAAATAATATTAAAATAAAGGAGTGCTTCAGGTGAGGGCCCACGCACCACTGAGCAAGACATCAAAGGAATGCTTCAATTACCGGCCTAATTGGCTTGACCGTGCTGCTGGGCGCTAGTTTGGCGCTACACCTTGTTATTAAGAAAAATTGATGATTTAATTTGACGTTGGGAAATTTTAATTAGTTTATGGACTGTGTAGTTTGTGGTATTGCATATCATGTTCGCATATTGTAGGTACTTTCCTTGATACTTATAGATAGTGCACTTTTATATAGGTAATAATATACCAACCAACTGAGACTTTCTAACAGTATTCAAACTTGAAGCTTACGGATATTACATCAATATAAAATTTCGTAAATACAAGTTAAACATTGTTTATCTATTGTAAATGGTACCTAATGCATTTTATTTAGTTTATTACAAAAATCAAAATTTACAGAGGCTTCTTAACATAAATCTAGTTTCTGTTTATACTAATTTAAAATGCTAATGCAGCATTTTAGCGCTAGCAAATTAATACGTATTTTTATTAAAATTAGTATTTGCTAAAGTAAAAAGTTGTTGAGCGTCTGTCGGTGGGCAAGCGGAGTTTGAGTGAGACTTCGCTATGAGATCAAAAGTTTTAAAAACCACGCGGGGAAAGATAAAATTTAGCGATTCGCGACTTTTTCGAAAACTCCAGGTTCAAAAAAATACAGAATTTTGTAAGAGTAAATTTCAAATTTATTAGATATAGGTATAGGAGTTTATTTGTGTGATTATTTTTTTGAACGAGCTAATTTCAAACAATTGTTGGTTCAAATTGAAAAATTATCTTCGTATTGCATAGTCTATTTACCTATGCTATATTTACTTCGACATAATGCTACGAGTAATACAAGAGGAGCATCAGTGAAAGCTACCAAAAAGAGGAAAACATCCTTTCGATTGCAGATAGAACTGCATGGTTCAGCTAACATGCAAGTGCTCCAAAACATACTGCTGAAAGGTGATCGCTTTTCCAAGTAAATATTTAATCGGAAGCTGTTAGTGTATTAGTTCCACGGATAGTCACAAGCGAACCCGGCTCCGTAGCTAAGTGGTGTCACGGCGCTTGCCTTCCTTAACACTGACCATGCGAGTAGGATTGTAAACCACTTTGAAAGCTAAGATACATTTTTCATTCATTTTTCATTCAATTTGATAAGATTCAATTTGAATTTGAATTTTCGTTGCCTTCGTGTATTTTATTATTACAAAAACCTAGTGGTTCTATGTCCTTCCATAAGGTTCTACCTATGTTTATTCAAACTAAATAAATGTATCAATTGAGTCAGACGCCATGACTTAAAAAAAACATTATCTTAATCCGTCAGTCCTCGGATCACAGACACAATAGAAAATCTATTGTGTCTCGGCCCGATCGGGCCGCTCGGTGGTCAATGGGTTAATATTACACCACACAAATTATGTCTTTATTTAAATTTTCTGAATAAAAAATAGATGTGAAACCGAACTTATTCTATTCCTTAACAAAAAATGCTATATTTGAAAGGTAGCAAAGTATTAAGCTAGCTAAGCTATTATAGCTACCACTGGACGCAAAGTTCCCAATGGTCAAGGGACAAGGGTGGTCCGAATTAATCTTAGGTCGGATTTTAGTAAAGACAAATATGGCGGCCGCTTACTAAATGGGTGGAAATTATTGAATTAAGGGGTACTCTTATGGCTTGTAAGTGCTCTGGGCTTTGGTAAATAGTTGTTTGTTATATCCGAATATGTATAATATATCAGAATTTTTATTCGTGTTTTTTTAAATAATTTAAATTGAAAATTATTAAAGGATTCTCTATAGATTATGTACTATGGAAACTGTAGGATTCTCATGAGCTTTTGAGCAATGAAGACGACAGCGACAGGAATTGTAAATATATAATAGAGCCAAATCGCTGATAATCAAAACATGGCAATATTGTGACAGTATAGGAATAAATATTATGTAATCTTATCTTATCTTATCTTCTTATATATAAAAATGAATCGCAAAATGTGTTGGTAAGCGCATAACTCGAGAACGGCTGAACCGATTTCGATAATTCTTTTTTTATTATATTTCTTGAAGTACGGGGATGGTTTTTATGCAGAGAAAACGTAAATATGTACCACGGGCGAAGCCGGGGCGGACCGCTAGTTAATAATAATTATAAGGACAAAAAAATGCACTAACAGCTTTATTTTTTGTAAGTTAAAACTATAATGTGTTATTTAACACCACCACAAGTATACTAAAACTATTAAACTCTTGAGATATAAGGCCTAGTTTTACTACATCACCAAGGGGTAGGTATACACGTGTCAAAAATGTTTCCACAGCACGTGGATAAAGGAGAATACGTCCAACAAAGGTCACGATACAATGTGTTAACTAAACAAACAGAACCAAGACGTTGAGACAATTTACATGTTGTAATTTTAATTAGGATTCCGCAACGGTCAACAGTTGGACAATGGGCCAGGCTCCACCTAATGTTAATTTAATCCGGCTCGAAGGACCAAACCTAAAAGTTGTGACTTTACGTCTTGTGTTGTTCTTGGCTGTTTATATTTGGGTACATTCGTGTTGGAGGCGAATAAATTTATCTAAAGGATGTTTTGGAATGTTATCGCCTAAAAATAATTTCGTTTATTTCAGAGACTCATCGCTGCTGGTAAACATTAATTTTTATATAAGTAAACCGAATTTGATTAGATTTTAGCAAATTCAGAGGCTCTACCTCTGTAAGTGTTCATGGGTAGTTGTAATGTTTTACCATCAGGCGACTGACATAAAAGACAACTAAAAAAATAGCATAGCTAATACTATAAAAAAAATTTAAAAACTAACTTCTATTGGATAACCATTACAACTATAGTGCTACTGAACACATATATTATGTATTTCATTTAATGTATTTTATTTCAGCAGTCCCCCAGTATGAACAGCACAAAGCCACGTGTTAAGTTTGTATAATTAAGGGGAATAATTCAACGGACCCTTGAGGTCAAGCCAGTGCCGGCTGAACCTGTCGCCAAGACGTTCTCGGTAATGCTTATAAAATTATTCGGATTCGTAGACAACATTCGGTCGTTGTAATGAAAGTAGGTTATGTTGAGGAGATCTTAAGACCTAAATTAAATTTTCGTTCGTATCGAGGAAGGCTATATTATATCATTGCGCTAAGACCAACAGGAGCGGAGCCACACGGGTGAAACCACGAAGCGCAGCTAGTAATCACTGAAATTAAATGTCACAATTTGTATCATTATAAGTTAAACAGAGCCCACAAATATATTGTATTCTTTGCAATTTTTATTATTTTCCAATTAGATAATGTCTCCACATGTGCCTAAAAATTGAGAGATATTTTTGGAAAAATACGCGATGTCAGGGAATTTAAAGAGACACACGAAATATGTTTATAAGGAGCAACGTGCCTTGATTTATAACGATCTGTGGGATACCGTCTAATACGCGTTTATTATACTACAAGTTACAAGCGAAAGCGATAAAATGGAATACTCATAAAAAGCGTGTGTGCTGAGCACACGTGTCAGAAGTGAAACTTCTTTGGCTAGATTCAAATTCGATATCGATTCAAAGATACCGAAATCGTCGTCTTACTCCATAACGTTGTATTGCTATGACGCGACCTTACGCGCCTAAAGAAGTTTCACTACAAAATACTACATTCTAGAAGTTGAGGAACCGTAACAATATTATGTAACATGAAGTCGGTTAAAAATGAAAACAAAAGTTTGCTAAAAAATAAATGACCTTATAACTGAAAATAAGTTTGTTACCTATATTAGCTACTATTAAGTATATAAATTTATAAAGAATAGAAAAAATACTATTAAGTATTCTGTGCCTATATATAACTAGGATTGACAGGTTCTAATTTATAGTTCTATAATATATAGCATTGTCATTTAATGATGTGTTGTTTATTTAGCTTCATATTGCTGAGATCTTAATATTTTCATGTTTACTTAAAAATCTACATAAGGGAAGATATTACATTACACAAAATATACATTACTTTATTAAACAAGTTTTGCTAAAAACATCATTCGCTTATGTTTTTGTACCACTGTCCCATTTGATTTATCTGCAGAACAGGCTTCAAACTAATAACGAGCGAACTCGCGGGATCATGTATAGTCTCTTGTTTTCACGGATTTGTTAGGAACCTTTTATGTTTTATGTGTTTTGGTTAGCAAGTAAGTTTAGATAATACGAATTGGGATTTTTTTGCAAATTTATGGCTAGCACGCACTATTATGAACTTTGGTGACACTTTACCAAAACCAAAAAATTGACAACATTTTGTAGAATTCAATAGGTAGAATACATTTTATAATTTTAAGAATATTATACAGGACAGATTTTCTGGTCATCATGAAAACATTGAAGTAAGTAAATGAATATAACAATTTTCGATCTTACTACTTCAACAATCTGAAAACTTCATATATCTGGATCTGGATATATTAAATTACTTTACAAAATATATAAATAAATAGTGCATTAGATACATACTAATCGCTATTCTTCACAAAAACCCCAAAAACATAATAAAAAGCGAACCCGAGACCTTTTCCAGCCCTTCCCTCACTGATTATCTTAAGGCGTGACAACTCCACCTTATATTTATGGGTCGCGTCTGGTGATGACAAGAAATGAACAGGGAAATTATGCACTTGTAATGTGAAAATAATATAACCTATATACGGATAAACATATTATTTTTGATATGTTTTTATCTATAGATACAGGCTAATAGGTACTGGATAGAGATGTGGGTTTCAAATGACATTTTTTTAATCAATTCAGAAATTTTAAGTGCATTGTAAGAAACAAAAAATACATATTAATTCCTAAAATATATTACTTGAAATACATGTAATTTAAGATAATTTAAATGACATCTAATAAATAAACTAGGTAGGGATTTAGTTCATTTTCAAACAACAAACGCAAGCGAATTTAGTGCAGTTTTAATACCTTACAAGCAGTAATCTGTCATGTATTTCGGTCGTATATTTAATGAAAATGTTTATTCTTTATTTCAAACTTAATATTTATGTGATAAAACATACCTGATAAAGTCGTATAAATTTGAAAGAAGGCAATTCAGCGGGCACTATATACAAGTTGCAATTGGACCGTGTAAAGGCGTACAAAAACGCGTTCAAACCATAAAACCGTAATAGTTGTCAAATATACATTATTTAATACGCAATAAAGTTGAATAAACTACGTATTAAAGAATTAAAAAAGCGGGCGGGAAGCCAATGCACGGGATAAATCTTGGAATTAAGGAGATCGTTCTAAGATGGCGGAGTGTCAAAAATATAGTTGGGAACATTGAGATACTATTAATAGGAGACGACACCGCCTACATCACTTATGTTCCACTCAACATACATCATGTGACGTATGTTGAGCGGTATTTTTTAATGCTTTTAAAGTGAAACGCATCAAACATGCCTTCGTGTGTGTTACGATATTGCACAAATAATACAAATAATACGGAAAAGTGCAAAGGAATAACTTTCATCGTTAAGTACCTAACTAAATAATAATTTTTAAAACTTCTCTTCACTTCCTCCATACGTAGTAATATTATCTCAATGATTGGGAATTAGTATTTGTGACGGTTTTAAAAAAGTGGTTACTCAGAGTAAAATTACCTTTTCACACGGGTAAATAATAAAATCTGATGTGAATTCAAATGCCAAAATTGGCGGCAAATTATAAATTAGCTAGTATAAAGAAAATTGCGTTGTTTTGTGTAACTCATAAACAGGTAAATCTGATGATCTGCTTAATGAGTTGCGATACACAATAAACGGTTTAACTACGATAACATAAATAATAACCTTTATTACTTACAAAAAATATATATTTAGAAATACAGCCAGGGCGGGATTACAAGCGTCATTTCATGATTGCTTCATTAAATCCACAAGTAATTCACATCGAGCGCAACTACGCCATTAAAACCTTCAAGGCAATAAAATTCATGCAGTTTTGACTTTTTTTATAAATAGACGACCGCCAAAATGCAAATGTGCCTCCTGAAACATTATTTGTTAAAATTAAAAACATGAAATGCGTCGAGGGCAGACAATTGTGATGCAAATCACCTTCCAGAAAGGGAGTGCAAAGAATTGGCGTATGCCGAGAGCTGGCTGCAGATTCTTCTATGTGATGTGATAATTGTAAATTTAAAATATAAATATATAAAATAAGTGTATTTATGTATTAGAAAATAAGTAAAAATTACTGCACTTAAACATGAAGATTGATTATTATTTAAATTGGTTTAAACATAACCCGAATCACTATTTTTTACGTTAATGCTTTTCTTGGGTAAAATTACACTTCCTATTACTCTCATGCTCCAATTGTTTATTTATACTAAACATTAAACCTAATTAATTATTAATTATATAACGATAATATGCTTTATCATGATCCACCAAAGTAATATAGTTGCTTATAGTTGGTACGTTGATCCGACGATTGCTTTACTGTACTATACCTACTCAGAGCTCGATAACGATTACGCCAGTCAGCTCTCGAACTATAACACAGGAATTTATAATATACTTTTTTATTTGGAGTTAAGTGTTGAGCAGCTATAGGGGGCAAGCAAATGACGCAATACTCCAGCAAAGCGGGTGTCGGCTGAGAAATGAGGTTATTATTTATGTTAATTCTAACGCTAAGTGACGTCTTACCTTTAAGGGTTGCTACGTTAGGGTAGCATGCAATAAGCGACTATTAATGTTTGTAATGGTTGGGGGTGTAATGGAAAAATGAGATTATGGTTTCCTGATGCTATGCGTAGTTCTGGAGATGTGTAGAATATTCTGGAATGTTGGAATAGAAAAACGATTGTATCACTTGAATTGTGTGCTGATTTTTCTGTGCAATTAATAAGTGAAGTTTTGAGCTAAAGTCGAAATAGACAGTTTTAAGTAAGGCAAAAAGTTAATTCCATTCAAATAAAAAAAAGTTATAAAAATTTTCCAAGATGATTTTCTGGTATTCTCTTAGTATTATCTTGTCATCTAGGTGGCTTACTTCTACTATCAAACACACATAGCCAAAGTATAATTGTACTACACGGATTCTCATCTCCTAACAAGCGAATCCACTGTATCAACCCTAAATGGCAACTTTTTCTCAAGTCACCGCGGTAATTGTGGCACTTTACATAATGTCTATTTTAGTGGCGCGAGCATTTTTCGGGCCTCCCTAATGAGGCGCGAACGTTTCGTAATGCAAGGTAACTCATTTGCGCATTTCGGATTTATGGCGACGTTAAGTGTAGTCGATTGACTGTAGCTGTTGGTTGTTAGACATCGATTTTGCCATTTTTGTAATGGTTTTAGCGGTGACGCGGTCGTGATGTTGATGCTATTTTTAGAATTTTAAAGATTTATAAGAAACTAGCTTCCCGCCCGCGGCTTCGCCCGCTTTGTCTAAAACCTAATGATTTATACACTAAAACCTTCCTCTTGAATCACTCTATCTATTAAAAAAAACCGCATCAAAATCCATTGCGTAGTTTTAAAGATTTAAGCATACAAAGGGACATAGGGAAATAGGGACAGAGAAAGCGACTTTGTTTTATACTATGTAGTGATGTGACTAGATGCGTCTGTTGCTTATTGATTATTAAGTTTTATGTGTATTTACTTGGGTTTCTTATTTAAGATTGCAGGAAGTATCTACTTATTAGAGAATTAATAAATCTATTTTTAATTTTCAACATCTTTATTACGTGTCCTAACCTATACTTTTTGCGATAGTTGGTGGACTTTACTAGAAAAAATATTCATTACAATTATGTGCTATTTTATGTGTATTATTCAATTTACAATTCATCACTATCTGGCTTCTAGTTAATTTATTATTCTACACAAAACCTACTACTACTAAAAATCACACTATTGACCAATTTTTCTATCCCCGTCCTACTTACCCGACCAAGATATTCAAACACACAAAACATCCAGACAGGCCTGGCCTGTCCCGCGGAGCGTTCGTCCCATAAATACCAGTTATGTTTCGTGTGAGACGAATTGCTAATGCGCATTACCAACTTTACACTTTGATACCGGATTTATACCCCCACAAATCTACCTTGGCTGAGTTTAAACGAGATCATATTTACAAACTTATGATCTTGTTAATGTGGACTTGGGTAGTATAGTGGTGTTTTTGTTGAAAGGAAAGCCGGTGGAATAAATAGTCTATAGCCAGTTTAACTTGTATTGAGTTTGGTAGTTACCATATTAAAGTTCAAAATATTTTAACATAATTGAGATAAGATATAATTACTTATTATGTCGTTGAATTTGTGAAAAAGGGCTTTTAAAATAATGATCATCAACTATCTGAATGCCAAACTCTACCAAATTCGGGTCATTCATTATATGATAAGAAGGTAGATAATATTGTTATAATAATAATTTATTTATTAATAGAACATCAGAGGTCCACTTGTAAGTATCTAACCTACTTTTTTCCAAAATAGTAGTTGCACAGCTAAGTTGATATATTAAAAGTTCAAAATAACATTATAAACCTGTGTCATCAGTAAAGGAAGGTCATAAAACTAATAATTTAAAAACATCCTCAATCACAAGGTGCTATGTTAGTCCGTCATAAAACTCGTGCGCACACCCGGTCCCGTCTGCCAGCTGGCCGCACCTGGCCACATCACAAGACGAACCATAACATTTAATGATCATTTTGCGAATGTTTATTACTTCGGCATTATTCATAAATGGATTATTGTCTAAGTTCAGAATAGTTTGTAGTAGTTAATATACTTGGTATAGAGGTGAAGTTGCAACCTATATTTAACGTTGTTCGTATTTATATCACTATCATAATATTATATTAAACAAAGTAACTCAAGTCTGTTCATCTGATTTTGATGCGCTCTTTTAATAGATAGCGAACACGGTATTTAATTTAAGTTTTATATAGACATTATAATATCATCATTTAATTAATATTATATACTAGGTAATAAATACTTCATAGCATCTGTGCAAAAATATTTATTTATTTATTTATTTGACACTTCATTACACACATTATTTTATAAAATATAAAAGTAAATAATAAATCACAAAGTAACAGCTTTAATATGTGTAACGGGGCGGCCTTATCACTTCAGAGTGATCTCTACCAGGCGACCCCTCAGGCAAAGGACTAGTGTTTGCTGTATAAAGGGAGGCATCAAAATTTATTAAAAAAAACTAAACAATATTTTACAAACATACATATTACTTAATAATTAATAATATATACCTACTAAATGATAAACATACACATATAAAAAAAATAGTTATTAATATTACTTAAAGTATTAAGGTCACTACTCGGAGCCATATTCCAGATCTAAATAATATTTATGTATTAGACGTTTATAAGAAGTTAAAGATTGTGCACGTCTTATATCCACAGGTAAAGAGTTCCACAATCTTACAGCGGTTGAAGCAAATGAATAACTTAGGAATTCAGTTTTTCGAGTAGCCACACGCAGTGTGAGTCTTTCTTTCGACCGTAGAGTATAAGTTTCATTCTGGAGGAATTCAAAGTTATTTTTAAGATAAGCAGGCGATTTAGGGTCAAAAAGTACTTGATACAAAAGACGGAGAAAATGTATATTACGACGAGATCGGATTGGCAGCCACTTGAGTTTTTTCCTAAAATACGAAACATGATCGTACTTCCGAAGCCCAAAAATGAAACGTATACAAAAGTTTTGCAGTCGCTCCAGTTCATTTAAAAGCTCCTGTGTAAGATCCGGACAGCAAGCGTCAGCGTAATCGATAATAGGCAAAAGAAGAGATTGTGCTAATATGATTTTCGTGGAGAATGGCAAGAAGTTACGCAAACGCCTTAGCGAGCAAGATGCAGCATAAACCCTACGACTCACCTCTTTTATGTGATCACGCCAAGATAAAGTTGTATCAAGGTACACACCAAGGTTTTTAACAGTTTTGCTAAAAGGTATAACAATGCCATCAATAGAAATAGGTGTGAGGTTCTCCCAGTCAAGCCTTGAGATGAGACGGGGGCTACCAATGATGATGACCTGACTCTTAGATGGATTAATGGTAAGGCCATAGTTTGTGCTCCATTCAACAATCCTGGCTAAATCAGCATTAGTTGAGGCTATAGCATGTGATATATCTTCGAGGCTTGACTGAGTGTATATTTGCAAGTCATCGGCGTACATGTGGTAGAGAGAAGTTAAATTACTTGTGATAGAGTTTATAAATATCGCAAAAAGAAGAGGAGACAACACGCCACCCTGCGGGACACCATCAGTAATAGATGACCAGGATGATATTTTATCATCAACTACTATGCGCTGTCGCCGTCCACGCAGGTAACTTTGAAACCAATCAATCACCTCTGGAGATATATTAATTGAACGAAGCAGACCTAACAATACTCTATGATTGACACTATTGAAAGCATTACTAAAGTCTAAAAGAGTTAATACGGTTAGCTGCTTATTGTCCATACCTGATCTAATGTCGTCGGTAACCTTAACTAACGCTGTCGTAGTACTGTGACCAGGACGGAAACCGGATTGGAAAGGACTAAGGACGCTGTTTTTGTTCAGAAAGGTGGTAAGTTGTTGATGTATCAAGCGTTCTAGGACTTTGGAGAGGAAGGGTAAAATGGAAATAGGGCGGTAATCAGTGGGATTACTGGGATTATTTTTTTTTGGAAGAGGTATAATTTGAGCAGCTTTCCAAAGGTCAGGAAAACTGCACGTAGTTACGCTACAATTTAAAATATGGGTGAGGATAGGAGAAATTATATCAAGGATGGGAATGATCATACTACGACAGATAAGATCACTTCCAACCGCATTAGAAGATATGGACAGAACGTTCTTCTTAATATCACAGTCGGTGAATTGATTAAAGACGAATGATGGGAATTGAGGTGTTGGAAGTGATGAAAGATAAGCTAAGGTACGATGAATTAAATGGTCATCGAAGGAGGTAGAAGATGAAGAGAAGTGTTGATTTAAAGAATCGATGTTAACATTATGCGGGAGATTGGTTTCAGATTTTCCAACACCTAAGGTTCTAAGAAATTTCCATGTTTTTGCAGTGTCACCACTGTCAATAGATTTATGGATATGGCGTCGTTGTGCATCTCTACACAACATGTTACACCGATTCCTGATATTCTTATACTTCAATTTGGCTGCATCAGTTTTTGCGGACTTAAGTTTTGACTTCGCTCGGTTTTTCTGATTCATAATAGCAACAATATCCTTGGTAAGCCACGGCGCAGGCAGATGTTTCTTTTTAACGCGCCTTAGCGGTGCATGCTTATCGTATAAATGAGTAATGATGCTATTGAATATACCCACTTTAGCATCGATTGATTCAGCTTCAAAAACATCTGACCAGCTCATTTGTCTGGCGTCAGACAAGAGGTTCTCCTGGTTAATTCCACCAAAATTACGTAGCAACAGGACAGATGGTCGAAGTTTTGGTGGACGTAATTTATAGGACAAGTAAATTAGTAAAAATAATGTGAAAATAATTGAAGAAATGCAAAAATTACACACTATAATACCTAATCTATTATAATAAACCACATAGATGACTAGACTATCTCCTAGACCTACGTTATAATATAAAAGCCAAGAAGCACTTAACAATCAGATAAACAAGTAACTTTTCCATACAATATCAGTGACATTAAGCCTCTCAGAGCATTACATTTATAAGTTTTTGTTTCGCCACCTGCAACAACAGTCGTTACATAAATAATACGAAATGCCGTGTTTACGCGACACGCGTTTTTCACGATATGACAGGCTTTTCGGGTGTATAACTGTATAGATGCTTTCGAATAGTTACATAACGTTTTCTATAATATCAGAGATGAAAGGAGAATATCTATACTAATATTATAAAAGAGGAAAGGTTTGTAATTATGTATGTATGTATGTATGGCTTTCAGTTTTCACGCATAAACTACTGGACCGATTTCATTGAAATTTAGCACACATATAGATGGTAACTTGGATTAACACATAGGCTAGGTTTTATCGGAAATCCCACGGGAACGGGAGATACGCAGGTTTTTCTTTGAAAACGCGGGCGAAGCCGTGGGCGGAAAGCTAGTATGGATATAATTTGATGAAAGGTGTTTATAGTCGCGTAAGCAGGGATTTCAATTAATTTTGAAGTAAAACATAACATACAGGTCCAATAAGATTTGAGTTTGAATTTGAGTTAACTCGCTAATACCTAATTCTTGATGACTGGAGAGGGATCTATCTATTAAATATGTATTCGTTTTACACCAAAAAAGGTACCCATGTATTTTTTCTTTTCAGGAATTTATTTACACAAAAGCACAACATTAAAAATTATATTCAAATGTTGTGTGACCTTGAAAGGTGACTAATTCCGTGTTGATTTTCAGTCCCCGAACATTGAAATACTTACGGGAATTTAAATAAATAAATAATAAAAAACAGTCTTCATCTTAAAACATTTTCGACATCCAAAACGTCTCAGTTCGACATTTCAATGACTCAAATAAACAGAGGTGGTGTTTTTATGACTTCGGCATCATTGAATGTACCTTTTGTAATGGTAATAAAATCGCTTTTTCATTGCCATTCGAGTGTAGCGGAAAGATTGCGGGCACTCCTGTAAATATTTATGAACCGTATTTGTTCAACTTTGCCTTTTTCGTAAAATACTTGTAACCATATGGGTTTTGAAAATAAACAAATTTCTGGGGTCTTGGGTCAGTTCTGTTGAAGGGTTGATTTGTGAAATATTGTAGTTTTTTGCAACCCACAAAGCTTTACCTACCTACTTACTTCTACAGAATACAAAATATGTTTATTTATACGCAAATAAATTAAATTGCCCACAAGAACTAGAGAGTCAACTTTTCAATTTTCTAATGCCTAAATAGATTTAAATCCCTAATAAAATCTCCAATAAAACTTATCTTATAACAAAACTAGGAAACTCTAAGCAAACGCATAAATACAGGCTAATAAAGTGTTCTAAGAAAATCACATCTCGTCTAAATCTCGTGCAAGAATGCAGAATATTTTTAATCAATACAAATTATGTATCGCCGATACTGCCCCGGGCGCCAGGGGGATCTATTTCAACTGCACAGTGGGCGAATTTCACACGAGATTGTTTTAGGAATATTATTTATGGTGATGAATTATTTTTTTAAAGAAGCAATTATTGGAAATAATATGGAGTTTGGTATTGAAAATTATAAATTAGCCAGTTATGTTGTAATAGAAGTTATTAAATCTGTGTTCTGATGGTTTATGAAAGCTGAATTCAGTACATTTATAGTTTTTGCGATCATATTACATTGTTTATATTTTGTCCATAAACTAGAAAATTCATTTTACACATTGAAAAGGACTAAGTATTTGAAAGGTAGCAAGTCTTTTTTTATAGAAACTAAAGTGTGGATATTCGATCTGTATTTTTTATAGAAGATAATGGATTCGTTTAAAAAAAAAATCAATGTATGCGCAATAAACTGAGATCGTTACATCTTCAATGATTAATTGAACTCTAAACTACTACTTAATAGTTTATACAGATCATTCATACAATATTTAATTAATTTTTATGTCTGAATATAACACAAAACCGCCCGCTGTGCGCCGGATACGATGGGATCTCGGGATCTCGGGATAAAGTTAGTTAAGATATTGATTCATCTCCCCTCAGGTAAGTAATGCGAAGTATGTGTGGCTATTCGTAGCTCAATACGAATTGTTTCGTGTTCATTATACAATGTTTAAGAGTTTGGTGGAAAATTTAAGAACAAGTTTTTGTTCATTATTTGGTTATTATTAGAAGTATTTAGTGGGTAGATTGTTATTATCGTATGCAGATTAATTTTGAATGGTTTACATGGGGATATTTATCAAAAGATCTACTTACTAAACATGAAACTGACATCAAAAATCTTTTAAAAGAGCATGTTCAGTTCATTTAAAGGAATATCTCTATTACTTTTAATAGAGTTTCCTTTCTTTTATCAGAAGCTATAGTTTTAGTGGCACAACGTTTGTGTTCACTTATTACTGGTACATATAAAGTAACACAGGATTCAATTTTATTTATACTAATATTATAACGTTTGTTTGTTTGAACGCGCTAATCGATTTGAAAAATTCTTTCGGTGTTTGATAGCCCATTTATCGAGGCTAGCTATACGTATATAACTATATACCCGCAGTGCTCCGCTCCTGTTGGTCTCGCTGAGACCGGAGCACTGCGGGTAAAACCGCGTAGCACAGCTAGTTTTAAATAATGTTAAACTCATGAAACACAACCATTACTTTGATTTTGCTTAGACACCAACAATTCGATTCCAAAACAATTTATAAGTAACGTATAGCATAATTATTTACAAATACAATAGTTTTACCAGCCATGCGACCACAAGCGAGCTAAATGCGTCGGCTAGAACAAAAAGCTCGTACTTGCAGTGGTTTCGGTACAAGTTCCGAGCTTTTTAAGTGTCCAACTCAGTGTGTTGCTGGTAAGCTATGTGGGGTTCCATTTAATTCTATATCGGCTGTTTTTTGTCTATTGGCTATTTGAGTTTTGTTAGATATAATGCGATTCAAGGCTGTCTGTAGAGTGTATAGTTCCTAACTATCAGTCTTTTCAATTTAATTTTTTTATTATAAAACTTGTCTCAAAAAGCTCCGGTATGTCTAACTCAGTCTCCCTATCACATGTTTTATATCTTAATTTATAAAAGCTATTATATTTTAATGAAGTAATGAATTGAATGCAATTTGAATACCTATAATCAATCACTGTAAAATTCGCAGCATAATATTTTGTTTAATTTAAATAGGTACATGATGGTAAAAATATTTAGGAGAAGACGACTCGCTGCTTATTTTATTCAATACTAGTTGCGCTTCGCGGTTTCACCCGCTCCTTAGTGTAATGATAATGCCTAATTAAAGTCTTCCTAGGTAAATGGGCTATCTAACACAGATATAATTTTTCAAGTCGGACCAGTAGATCCTGAGATTAGCGCGTTCAAACAAACAAACTCTTCAGCTTTATAATATTAGTATAGATATAACCGGCACATAGATAACCTGAGCAAAAATAACCAACCAACCAACCAACATACCAAATCTAATGAACTAATTAACACAAAGATACGTCCTTCCAAAAACACGAAGCAAATGACCAAGTTGAACTACTTAAAAACTAAATACTTGTATACAAGGCATCGCTTCAGGCATACACAGTACTCAACTAAAACTGTCTCAACTCAAGAACTGATTAAGAGCACACTACGACACTTAACACTTGAGTAAATAACTTTTATGTTTAGGTAAATACCTAGGTAAGTAGATTAATGAAGAAATAAAATAAATGATAACAAAGATGATTCAATAATATATTTTCAAAGAATAAGGTAGATACATAATATGCTTCAGAGATAAACATTTATTACTCCGCGATAAAATATGAGGCAAAGTCCTAAGTATCTACTATGTTTAATTTATATTTTATCTGTCAATCAATGATTAATCAACCAACAATCAATTAATTAAACCTTTATGATACAATACGATGTTAAAATGATAATGAAAGGTATCTATAACATAGAGTATGTTCTGATTTGTTCTAAACATTATAATGACCACAGACAAAATAAGATGCATATAAACGCTGACTCATTTCGAAGTTCCTCTAATGTTTTATACGTAACGTGTGTATACTGTGGCGCTAAGTGCATATGTGTGTAAGATTGTTCCAACTGTCCAGTGCTTTCAAGCCTTAGGCGGAGATAATGTAGGTTCTTAAAACAAGTTATAAAAATATATAGATTTAATATAAATAGTAGGAGAACTTATGGTATTCTAAATGCGATAAGTTTGTAGGTATGTAGCTATATTACTCAGTAATCAATAAACTACTAATGAATTTATAAATGAATAGACATAATGGACTGGATGAGCTATTAGGTAAAATTTTCATTTACAATCGCCTTTGTTACTTAAATTAATATCTTTCTTCTTACACATATAGACTACAGGCCCATGTTGAAAAAATTATGGGTCATTTGACCCACCACCTGACCTATCTAGAATGATATAAGAGCATAAAATAATAAGATTCAGCACTATGACGTCACTCGTAAGCTGTCCACCTGAGTGCAGATGAGAATCCGAAAGTTCAGGTAGAGATTTTCTCCCCTTGTCACCATGATTTTTGTACGGCATTGCGGAATAATGGCTTAAAAGCAGTATAGAAATAGTATGACACAGATGCCGTACAAAAATGGTGGTCCACAAAGTCGGAATTTATTTTTATTTTTCGACAGTTGCCGGGGTAAATTTGGTCATTTGATTTTGTACGGCATCTGTGTCACACTATTTCTATACTACTTTTAATCAATTATTCCGCAACGCCGTACAAAAATCTTGGAGACAAGGGGAGAAAATCTCTACCTGAACCTTCGAATTCTCATCTGCACTCAGGTGGACAGCTTACAAGTGACGTCATAGTGCTGAATCTTATTATTTTATGCTCTTATATCGTTCTAGATAGGTCACGTGGTGGGTCAAATGACCCATAATTTTTTCAACACGGGCCTGTAGTCTAATATATCTAGATATTAATTTGAACTTTATATTCACGTACCTAATGTACTAAAAAGTCGATAAATTCGTGTATAATTATTATGAACCTTACAACTACAACATATAAATTTGGAATATCTTTATCATTTATCTTTGTCTTTTCTTACAATGAAACTTCGAAACAAAAGTCCCCAATTACATGCAGTTTCTATCACAGGAAGTATTCTAATGAGTACCTTCGCCCTTCAAGTGATTCATGAATTTATTAGCGAACTTTCAATAAGGGAGACAATGATTTTAATGTACTTGCAAATACGAACTTTGATACTAAGGGGTCTAATTGTATTCCAAGTTTTGGTGAGGTTGTGGTTGACAGTAGAAGGTAACTAATTTTGGAGGTAAGTATGTATGTTGGATGTTTTCGGGTTTTAAACAATACAAGGCTTATGCATGTACAAGGGATCAAACACCCTTTTTAAAAAAATAAGAAAATAAAAAATGTGTACCTTATTTTTCAAAAAATAATTTTCTATATGCAACTTTACAGAAATACGTCGAATCACGCGTGGTAGGGATAAGAAAAAGATGGCGCGTAACGGAATAATGTCACGCGTAACGAAAAAATTTTACACTAAATTTTTTTCCAACCCCGATAAAAAAAAGTTGAATATGGAAAATACCTAGTCCAGTCGATATTTACCGTGGTCTACGTATTTACTATTTAGGTCAACATCTATTTACTAGCACACAATAAAAGCAACAGTGGTATGAGTAATTAACACAAGATAATGGCGTAAGACGAAGTTGGAACGTTACCGGCCGGGTATCGCAACTTACACTATAACCGGGAGATTAGCCCGGCCCACCCGGATGTGTGGGTTTGGCCATGCTCAACCGCGTATTTTCTGTTAAGATTATGATTTAGATGTGTATACTACGATGGTTATGTTATCCTCACATTAATATTTTTTATATCTGAATCGTTTATAAATGAAATAAAAAATATGTTAATCGTTGAAAATCTACGTTGTTGTAGGCACGTCTGATACATATAATAAATGAAGTACGGTTAATGAATAGGTACATGAAACGTACATACGTAGAGCATGTGTAAATAAATTATTGCAATATTTCGTAAATGGCTTCACTGTTTTCTTTATATTGTATGCTATTATACCACGCACTGTAAAGACAGGTCTTAGAATTCTAATACTTGCAAAGCTTGAGGGATGTAAGGATTCATTAATTTCTCTTTAAATTTCTTAATAAAAAATAATTTAAATTTTTCTAAAAATATATTGACGCAATTTCTTAATTAAAATTGAAGTCGACTATGGACTAGACCGCGTAAGGTAACAAACAGTAACAGATACGAATTGAATATTAAGATGTAGGGTTCTCAGAACGCGCTCATAAACGTATCTTACCTACTGTACTTTGATTTATTGTCTACCCTCATATATTTTACAACCTGGAGGGTAGTTTGTTTTGATAATAATAACTAAATATTATTAACAGGAATGTGTATTATGATACTTTTAAAATATAAACATTTGAACTATCGGAAATGTAGAGCATTCATTAATATCTCTAAAATATATACAACAACAGAGTCTAACGAATACAAATCCCTAATGATTAAGTTAATGATCTATACAATTAAGTAATAAGAGGGGATTTTTTGTTTTTATTTGTTTCTTGTTTGCGGCGAATTATTCATCCCTAATCCTTTGCTTATCCGAGGGATTAAGACGAGGGAGGTGTTTTCTCTGGCATTTTTCAAGGAACGATATCGGGAACAATGAGTAGGGTGACTATGGGTTTCGCATTTTGTAGGATAATTTTTGGGAGTGTAATAAATTTTTAATTTAGAAGTTATACGTATAAAAAAATCTTGACTATTGTGTCTTTTTTAAATATGGGTGCAATTTTAAATACAATACGTGTCACGACTTTAAAATAAACCGATTAAAAAAAATCCTTCATGTTTTTAAATATAGCTTTAAAGTTTTAAACAAGTTTGTAATTGTATACCAGATGTAAACTTGTATAATTTACAAATAAATAAAATAAATTAAATACAAACAGATTTTTTACTACATTACATCCGAGCAACTTAAGGAAAGTACAAAAATAATTATAATACAATGCACACAACCATTTAAATTAATCTTTTTGGCTGGAATTCTTCAAAATATTAAGTCATGGGACATCTCAGATATGCTCAACGTGTGTACACCATCTCGAGAGGCAATATTTCAAGCGGTTGCAATAAAAGAAGTAATTAGTAATGTTTTGCTTACAAGGCGCGTCGCGACTCACCAATCTCCGCGGCTAATCGTTGACACCATTGTAATCGTCAAAAGTTTTTGCGCAAAAAATGCTTTAGCGTGGCGACAATTCATTGTTTTTTTGATGGATTGAAAGTGTAATTCGTCAGCGATAAGCAGGATGATTTGGGGGTTTGTAGTTTTGTTTTTGTGTACTTGGTGTTGGTTTTAATTTTACGGACAGTAATTGAATTATGAATTTTTTAACGATGTAAAATAATTTCAAGACATTGTTGTAACAATTTTATACTTACTTTATTTACATGGTAAGTGGTAACTATAATGGACAAGATAGGTATAGAAAATCAGTACTCTGGTGAAAGCGGCACATGCTAAATAGCTTTCCCTTATAGTGCAAGACACTTTTCTTACGTTCTCTAGAGTATAGTGTTGGAACTATTTTATTTAATTATTAAGTCTAATACAACAATTCATTTTAATCGATAAATTTATTTTATGCATAAAATTATCACTATTATGTTGTACGAATTTCTCCACTCCCTTTTATTAAACACTACATTAAAAAGTGCACACTTAATTGAAACACCGATCTAAAATAATGCAAATTAAATGACCTCATAAAGTCATAAATACACATACGTAGCGACGTCACTGCGCGCTGCGACATCCATAAATTCACAACACTTTGAAAATATCAAATGGAAATTTAACTACCTAATACGGTCTACACTACGCTTTAAAATGTTTATATGGGATTTCAGTGTTGTTTTTATGTTATTGTAGACGAATAAAAACGTCTGCTAGTGTTGTGTTATGAATGGCCTATGAATTTTGTTGATCATAGATTATTTTTGCAGATGCGGCTCAGATATTTTTTTAGTTCTACATCACCCCATTAAATAAATAAATCTATCTTACATAAAAGGATATGATTGAACAATCAATCTATGGTTCATTAAAATTAAATTTGTATTATGAACTTGTAATGGATTATATTGTAGCCGATTTTTTAAACAATCAAAGTTAAGTAGGTATAATATGTTTTATACACTTTTAGTAAAAACTTCTGTTGAAAGTTAAAAAATAGGGAAGAGTAATAAAGACATCTCTAAAAATAAATTCGAAAAGTGATGCATAAAGCATATAAAATAAATTTGCGATACAAAATCCAAGAAATATCAAATAAAATCTCAGTCACGTACATACCTAATCTATATGGAGTGTCTCTTAGGTTGCATCGAGGCAGTTTGCTTGATATAATGCACATCTCTGTCGTTATTGCTCCAACCTACTTATTTATAATTGTTGTAGCCTCCCTACCTCCGACACGACCAGTATAACCTGGTCCCTCAAGCTTAGACACTACACACAGTGACAGCTCAACCTGTAGTGGTTGATTCTTGAACCCAGCTATCCAGTGTAACTTGAGCTCTCGTTAAAAAGATTTGTAGGGCTGTGACAGGTCAATGGATAGTGGCGGCTTAGAGCCAGTTAGGTCGGCACGGGTAATTTAGTTTTCTTCCATGGTTGCTGTTAATGCTGCTGTTATTGTTAACATCGTACACGAATTATTAGCTGTGTTTATGAAAATATTATACGTTTAAGTGGATTTCATATTTAGCAACTCATAAAAAGGTATTTTACTAAAATAATACTAAGAAATTTTACTCCTTCGTTTGTAAGCGTTCGATTTTACCACTGTATTAGGGAAAGAAATAAGTAGGTAAATGAGAAAAACCTTAATAAATAGATATTTCATTATTGAAGAAGTGAAGTCGCTTAAATTAAATCCTAACTATAAGACGAAATTACAATGACATTCAAAGGCTTAAAATTAAACTGAAAATAAGGTAGGTTAAAATAAAAGGTTGTTGCCCTTAATGCAATTCGTCGCAGTCTGTCAGAGCTTTTCTTGTCTCACAGTGTCTCTTTATTCTAAGATTTTCTAGGAATTTATTCATAGTAGGCAACGTTAAATAAAGGAGACGCAAAATGATTAAAGTTTAAAGATAATAGGTAACTTTCAAGTTCAATTTCAAGTTCAATAAATATTTTGTACAGAAGGACGTTTCTGCCACGTTAAGTAAGTAGTGTAATGTAGAAACAATCTTCACTAGTAGATAATATAAACGAAGGCTTCAATACTCTTCAATACCTCTATTATTATAATAGACTAATACTTTAATCACTATACAAGAACAATTTACCAAGCCGATCTAAGCAATATTAATAAGAGTTCAGCTAAATAAAGCGTAATTTGAAGCCCGATGAATCCACCATTTTATTGAAGTTAGTTTGAACAACCTACGCAATAACCAGCCGCATTAGAGCTGCGGCGAACCGATTAATTTTATTGCCTCGGCTAATTCTATCAAAGAGAGTTCCGTTTTAATAGCGCACAACAAAATAAGACCCTTAAAAACTAATGTTCAGCCTTAAGCCCACAAATACCTCTTTGTGGCTTCGAACGCTTTACTCTTGCCTCGAACCTGCCTTGAAAATTTCTTACTACACTTTGAACGCAATCGAAATCCGACCTTAATAACAGTGAGCAGACTCCATTTTAATTTGCAGCCATCCAACTTCTGAAGACGAAGTAAGACGGCGGACAGATTAAAAAGTTGGAGTCGGTCGCGCGATGTCATTGTAAGTAGAAAATGAGTAAAATAAGGCAATACATTTTAATTAGGAGGAAGGGAGCCCTTTATTCCTTACGCGATAACTCGCTCGTCCTCTATTAATTGAATTTCATGTTTAATTAACGCGAACCACGGCTTGATAATCCGTTCTCCGATCACGATTGTTGTGCCTTGATTAAACTTAAATTCAGGAGTTTTTGACTATGGTTATCTTTCTGAGGCGGAATGTTTACCCAGTGTGATCCTCCGGCTTCCAGATCGTTTGTTTTATTTCAATTTATTTTATGTTTAATTGATTCTAAAGCTTTGGAGGTTTCTGTGTTAGGTGAAATGTTTAAAAAGTTATTTTACTTACATTTTAGAATAAGTTTGGTTACGGCTTTCATAGTCTATTTTAGTACCTACTAGGTAAGTCTGGTCACATAAAATGCATTACCTAATTTGTTTACGTGATATACGTTTCTTATCTTATACTTAGTTGTGTGTTATTATAATGACGACTATCTATGTATTTAAAAATAAACAACAAATAAAAATAAAGATAACATTGCTTAGTGGAAGCAAGTAAACATTTTAACACAGTATCAAAGTACAGTTACGATCATATAGATGGGCCTAGATGGATTAGAAAAGTGAAAACATATACCAAAACCTACATAAAAACATTAAAATTTAATTTTTTTGTGAAGTCCTATGTCCCCTAGTGGGGTAAGGGGCAGATGCATTATACATCTGTTTCACTGATCGATGTTTGTTTAGGGACAAGTAGGTGATCACTGATCAGCCTTCTGTGTCCTACTAGACCAAGACTTTTTTCTTCGTCCCACCGGGAATCGAACCCAGGACCCCTCGGTGTTACGCTCACGCGTCAACCACTGTACCAAGGAGGCGGTCAGAAAAGAAAATTTAATAGTAAGTACTAAAAAGCGGAATTAAATCTATGTTATAAATAAAGACGAAGTTCAGAAACAGGAATTGTAAGTAATAATGGAGTTGAGTTAAATGTGGTGAGATGATCCCACCCTTACAGCGGAGCTTGATTTCCTTGAAGATTAAAAACTTTCACCTTGCTTTATGGCGGGTCTTTGGGGCAGATTTTTGGTAAATACTTGCTTAAGTGTCGGGAAAATTGGGGAATCGGGAGCACGTTTTAATGTATTTTGGTGAGATTTGTATCACAAAAAGGCGAATAAGTGAGGTTATTGTAAAAATGTTAATTGTAAATCTATTCGCTTTGTGTTTCATTCTAACTATCCAATTTTTTTTTGGTTTTGCTACAGCGATATATATCTACTTTAATAAGAATATTAGAATTGATTCCTTATGTGCAAATTATAATACTAATAATATACAGAAATTATTTATAGTACCCACGTAGGTTTATAATGTTGTTTTAAGAGAAGACTTTACTTTATACAAGAAAGTAGAAACCCTAAACAGCACTTTTTTATTTATAAAATAAAACACCATTTCAGGGGATTTCATCACTCAGTAAAATGTCGTGGTTTTTTCTAATCTACAAAGAATCCTAGTATACATTGCATCACGTATGTTTATACAATCCCGGACAAACAGGACCATTCATCTTGCGTAAAATTTAATGCTTTGTTTACATTGTAACTAAAATGATCATTGATTCATACTCAGCTTAAACTACTCGGTGACATTTAACGAGCGATCGAGGAGGAAGTCATTAAAAACGTAGTAAAATTTCAAACGTAAATGGTGTAAATCAGCCAGGCCTGTTATGTGTCAGATGGAAAGAGACACAGGCTGTGTGCACAGATTATAGATTATATTTTTTATCTGTCATGTGTCATTTTGCGCGGCAAAAGTAAAGTTTATTTTTTAAGTATATTTTAATTATTATTAATGAATAATGCATGATGAAAAAAAGGGAAATAGGTTTAAAAATTATAATTAATGCACAAAGTATATTATTAAAAAAACTGAGACTTCACAATTTATGCATAAAGCTGTTAATTATAGACTAATTTTTCGTTCGAAAATTTTTACTTCATACTGGTTAATAGGTATATAAATCGTCTGGCCACGAAAAAAGAAAAAAATGTCGTTATTATTTGCAGGATACACGAAAAAATTGAATGCAGCAGAATTGAATTTCTACATCATCACGTAGTATAGTTAAATTCAGTTTAAAGCAGTTCAATTTTTACAACCTGTTAATTTTCGAAAATATTTCGTTAAAAAAGTTTTTGTGCGCTTACGAAGAGGAATTAAAACATGAGTCTTAAGCGATAAGGTAATAAGGGTGTTATTTGTTTGCATGCAATTTTATAGCAATTTTATCGAGTAATTAATTTTTAGCTTTACGCAGTTGACGAGTTGCATTATGTGTGGTTCTTATTGTAGGGTTTGGTTTTTGTCCACTTTTTTAATGTTTAAGAATGCCTGTGTCTTTCAACTGGTGTACAATAAAGTGTTTTTCATTCATTCAATTTCTGTTGAACTAGATTTTTTTTACAAAGTCGTTTTTTGTTATGCTATAAAAATATTGATCAATATTCTTTGCAACTTCTTTGCAAAGAAGAAAGATTTGAATTTTGATACTTTTAAATCTTTGTTAAAGAAATATTGCAAAGCTATAACTAGGAACGATATCAAAAATTATTTCACCGAATAGAAAGCTAAATCATTCCTGAATCATAATAATTTTGTTTTTTTTTTCAGGTGATCCAGGACGACGTGGTAGATAAAATTAATAACAATAATTAAATTTTCTAATAAATCCTATAACATCACGTCTAGGTCAACCCGTAACAGGGCAGCGGGGCCGGACAGACCGACACGCACATTGTGTAGATACGATTTCATCAGTGATTTATACAGAACCCAGTAATACCGTCTCCAATCAGTGGACAGAGGATACATGGAGACATATTCTTCGTACATAATATGTGAAAAATGTAGGTGACTATAATGTGAAGCGTTGAGGTGTGGTGAGGTGTTTAAACAACATAATTTTTTTGCCGGACCAAAGTATTTTCTAAAGTAACAAATTGTGTTGATATAACAATGCACTTAACGATTTATTAACGAAGTAAAGTAAGAGCTAGGTTAGTTTATTTAATTACTGTCGTGTAATAATAATTTATAAAATACAAAAAATATCTAATTCGGTAAAATGAGAAGAGCAATAAAACCAATAAAACGGTCATAACAAATGGCACAATGGTCGTCATTACATGATATTTGCGTTCAATTTTAGCAACTAGTCCTCCGAGGCTCACGTAATCCGAGCACACTCCACAATCGCCTGTATCCGACGCTGTCTAAGAAAGTGTCCTCTTGGGGGCAATATTTGCCCGCGGCAAGGGTGACCACTCCTTTATCAGTCATCCGATCCGATAGTGACCACTACTCACGCGGGACAGCCAATTTTGCGTACAATGTATTATAAATTGCGATCTATTGGACCCCGTCTCTAATTAACCGTTAACGAGTCGGTTTTACTGCCGCAATTTAGGGTTATCGCAAGTTTTGAATTGACCACCATATGTCATAGTTTTGGATTACGTGGTGTAATGTTTGGTTGAATTACTGTTTTTATTGGCATGCTCATTAAGAACGGCTGGACGTATCACGTTGAATAATGAAGATAACAAGATGCACTAAATTCCTAATTTCATACAATTTATATTGATCTAGGTGAAAATCAATCATATGTCAAGAAATTAAGTTCCATCACTAGAACACCGTACCCATACTCTACTATACCATTTGTTTTTACACGTTTGATATTATGTGTGCTAAAAGACAGTATAAATACAGTACAGTACAGTGTTTACATAATTTACTAAAATTGTGTTTAGTAAAAGACGTTAGTGTGAAAATCCAAACAAGTTTTAATTTGAAGTGTTAAAATAAACAATATTCTTTCACGGCAGAAAAGTGTAAACATTATTGCAATATTATTGAAGCCATTGGTCTGCGAACAAAGTAAATTCATGCAAATCGACTTATTTACAAAGGAAGCCGGCGTTAAAAACAGCTTTATAATAAAAGGAAAGATTTTTTCCTCCACCTCTCACGGTATTTTCCTCTTAATTTAATCAAATCATGGACTCGTGTATTTTTCTGAGTCATTTATTTTTAATTTTGGCCGATCGTTGAGTGAGGGCTGGTAGCAAACGTTGGGAACTCGTAAACGTGACGAATTTTGTTTTTATGAAATTAGCACGTGAACCGCTTTTTGTATTATTTGATTATAATCAGACTAGCTTTCCGCCCACGGCTTCGCCCGCTTTGTCTAAAACATAATAAATTATATACCTTATATACCTTCCTCTTGAATCACTCTATCTAGGTATTAAAAAAAACGCATCAAAATCCGCTGCTTAGTTTTAAAGATTTAAGCATAACTAGGGACATAGGGATATAGGGACAGAGAAAGCGACTTTGTTTTATACTATGTAGTGATGATGTGGCACGCTAAAATGATTCAACTGTGATTTATTTAATAGTTAGATGTTTTATCTGAGGAAGAAAAAAAACGAGGTAGTCAATAGTTCAAACTGAATTTGCTCATTTGAGCCAACAATATGATCAGCCTAGAATTGTGTTCGCAACCATAAAAAGAACAATACAATAGGTAGGTACCTATAATTGAATATTTTATTTTGTTTTATGGGAGAAACGGCATATTTTATCAAATGAGGATCTAGAAAAAATATTTGTGAATAATGTTTTTGTCACCTATTTGATTATATTTTGACCTTTCTTACCTTGTATATTACTGACCTTATTTATAATTTATGTGCAAAGATCACACATGCGTTTGCAACATGCATCGTATAAAAAACATAGTATTTTGTTTTCAACCGTGACCTTGTTTTGATATTTTGATAAAAACCACGGTAAACATATTGTTGTTTACCGTGCAATAATGCAAGACAAAAATACATTTTATTAACCTAATGAAAATATTTTTTTAAATAATCTGCGATATGTAATCTTTCAAGATTTATAACGGTCGTAAATATTATGCTAAATTACTTTTTATCAGTTGAATCTGTTTAAATTCAATAACCATTAAAATAATGTAAAACTTGTTTTGATGATTTACAGAAAAAAATTATACTTGTCAATAATATTTATTCTTATTTGCATGCAACTAATTAACGATACCACACAATTTGAAACTACATAATCATAATAATTAAAGACAAATTTACCAAGAACAATAAATTAACTCCCAATATTAATATAATCTTCAGATAACCCCAATACGTCATGCTTAGAGCACCTACAGAGTTAATTGGTCTTAACGACCGACCTGGGCGTCTGATGCTCGTTTTATTATGTGCCAAGTTGAGGGTTAAGTGTTATTATTGCACGAGTATCTTCGCTACATACTACATACTACATAGTAGGTATAACGTATAGAATAAAGTCGCTTCCTGATGTCTGTGACTATGTATGCTTAGGTCTTTAGAAACTACGTAACGGATTTTGATGCGTTTTTTTAGATAGAGTGATTTTTTTAGAGTTTTTTTAGAAGTGGGTTTATATTATGTAAAAATATTTTACATCAGCAGCCGTGCGAATCTATATACAGAGATGTCGAGAATATGTGTATACGTAACGCACCTTTCACTTCATATAAGATTTTTTTCTTCTGACTTGAATTTATCAAAGTGAAGGTATGGTTTCCGTGGTGTAGCGGTTATCACATCTGCCTAACACGCAGAAGGCCCCCGGTTCGATCCCGGGCGGAAACATACTTTTATTTTCCTTTTTGAGAAATATCTCTATATTATTTTACAGTAACATTTTATGCAGTTGAACCAATGACGAAAAAAAATAATTTGATATTTTTTATACTTAATAAAAATTACTTTCTGTTTTTTTATGTGCCTTGCCTGCCTTTAATTTAACCATTATACTTGCAAGTGTACACGAGCCATTACCACACAAGTGTACGCTCACCCTTCACTACATAGTATAAAACAAAGTCGCTTTCCCTGTCCCTATGTCCCTATGTCCCTTTGTACGCTTAAATCTGTGAAACTACGCAACGGATTTTGATGCGGTTTTTTTTAATAGATAGAGTGATTCAAGAGGAAGGTTTATATGTATAATAACATCCATTAAATAGTGGAGAAGTACTGTTATTTTTGAGGTTTCTAATGTGAGGTCGTAAAAAATTACATTTTTTCCGCTTACATTGCAAACGCAGGCTGAACCCTACGAGTTTTATCAAAATAATGTACTAAGTATTATACACATTGAAAAGGTCTACAGAAAAGTCCGCGATGGTATATGTCTATCTCTTATGGATAACCCACAATAACTTTTTTTTGTTATTTACTTTTTACGACAAATAATGGCTAATTTTCGATGCGATTTTAACCAATACAGCATTAATACTTAACCAATTAAATACCTTGAATACATTGTTCATTTAATATAGATCTATATGGCCTTTTACACCGTATGATTAAAGTGAATATTTTCGAAGATATTACAGATTTAAAAATTGCAGGACGTAGCGTTTGCGGCGGTACCGTCCGGCCGCGGCCCGGCTATCTATTTTATACCCGTGCGAAGCCGGAGCGGGCCGCTATGTTTTTATATATGTACTACGTTCACAGTTTTTCTGTAGTGTTTTTAGTATCAGCATTGCACCCGTGCGAAGCCGGGGCGGGTCGCTAGTATAGTATAAATGTATTCATCCAGTTGGTAAGGTAAGAAAGCGAACTTGCGTCTCCAGCGAGCCGTTGTTGCTTAGCTAACTCAATTACCGGCGACGGGTCCGCGACGCGATAAATGCGTTTTTGGTGAACAAGGTTATGTTATGAGCGGAAGTGGGGACTTGTTTATGATATTATATTCATCTATAAAATATATTATTTACAAAAAAATGTGGATATTCGGTAGTGTATGAAGACCGACCGTAAACTATGTTCACTACCTTCGCCGTAAACTATGTTCTATAAGTTTGCTATGTCAGGTAATAATAATTAAAAGTTCAATTTCTGTGATTTGAAGTATTTAATAACGACCACATTAACAGTATAACAAATATAGATAGAATTTCAGTGAACGTTAATAAACTTAGTTTAGTGCTGTCACCTAAAGTAAATAATATTGTAATACTGTGGTAATATTATGTGAATAACAATAACAACCCTAACATAGAAATGCAACTTAACATCTAGTATAGTTCATATATGCATTCAAATTCCGCTTTCGCTTATAACCTAGCCCATCATCTATGCGGTCGACATAACTCATACCGCGCACCTCTCCAACTTGTAAACTTTGATATATTACGCGTTTCTCCACCTGAAATGGCCCTGGGATATATAAGTTTCCAAATGTCTAACCCGGCTATTTATCTGCTAAATTGGTACCCCGAACTATTTAGTTTTGTGAGCCATATTGTATGAAATGAGATTTAACAGTCATATTTGAATAGTATTGTTCTTTATTATGTCGTTTAAAATTTAAAAAAAATATATTTTGTTATGAATTTTGTTAATAAAGCTATGTTTTAATAAGTAATTTACAGAAATAAGCAAGTATTTTAAGATTGATGATGTACCTACCTACAAACATATCATTTCGGAGTTGTGTTATTTAATAATTACCAGAAATAACAAGTTCATTTACTTTTTTTAATAGTAAAAATTTTAATTTTATTAGTTCATCAGAAAATGGACACAAACGAAAAACATGGAATAACGTCATTAGTTCACCTAAATCTGCAATCACAGTATATTGTTGTTTTTCCAAAAAAACAAGTCCAACGTAGGTGTTTTCTTGCCCCCTGGTCCGTGACAAACGGACGGACACGATGGTTATCAATACGGCTTATCCGGGATTACCTCTGTATAGTTTTAGGGTTCCGCAAAAAACTGACCGTGATGGTGCATTTTGATCAAGCCTTAATATTTACGGCGCGTGTACACGAGTAATTTTATGTCGTATTATAGGTAATTTATTCTGTGGTAATTTTGAAGGTATTTATTATTATGATTTTACCTACTTAAGAAAAAATTAAAGGCAAATTAGTGGCTGAAATTTTGTATGAGGAATAACTAAGGTGGCTAGTGTTCGGGGGTCATGGGCGGTTTGATGATATTAAAATATTAAATGTTGAACTCCTAATCGTCATAGAGTCCTATCAAGATTCAACTACTTACCTATAACAAAAACAATTACAATAATGCGTCTGCCCTTACAGCATAAAGGGGGGGCTATACACTTTATAGATACTTAAGAAAAGAGGGCCTAACACCATTAAAATACAGTTAAATCGGGCGCCTCCTTGTCGCCGTCATGTTAGTTATAGGATAGTAAT
This sequence comes from Colias philodice, assembly GCF_061535455.1. Classification (NCBI taxonomy): domain Eukaryota; kingdom Metazoa; phylum Arthropoda; class Insecta; order Lepidoptera; family Pieridae; genus Colias; species Colias philodice. The sequence continues at coordinate 12,101,709 of NC_143095.1, read as the reverse complement.
TAACGATTAGTTGGGCCCACTTTATCGGACATTATGTTGCGTCAGATGGACTGTTGTCTATTTCTGGATTCACTTATTAACTTAGAGCTCATCAGTAAATCATTTCTTAGCAGAATCTGCTATGTAACGAAATAATTATACAGAAACTTGGATGGAAGGATGAAAACATCTTTATGGCCAGTTTCTACAATATCATTATTATTTTTTTGATTAAAATTTATAAATGAAAATTAAGTACACTTAGTGCTATAACGCTATATTATAGTACCTATTGTTTAGATAACGTAAGTTAAAACTGCTATCATTCATATTTTGCTCTACGAAAAATTGAATTGATCTGTTCTATCTCCACCGTTCACGATATACCTATGGAACAATCTGTAAAACTTAATATTTATCAGACTGGTCTGGACCAATACAAAATATACTTGGTACCCACAAATTTCAAGGCAAACTGTCAACTGTGTCAATATCAATCGCCATTAGCAGGCTCGTAAAAACACACCTCAACACGAACAGTCGTTAAGCCAATTGGTTTTATGACGTCATTAATCACACTGGAATGGACCAATCATATCTAGGTAGCTGGAGACTATTGATTGCTAGCTTTATTGCCGCTTTGACATATTTTATTATTCACATCTGAAAACACAAGCGTCCCTTTGACGAAACATCGTGGGTATGTGAGTAGTACTATTTTATTTGTTTCACAGATTGGCCTCTGCACAATGTCTATGCCTCTATGCCTCTCTGCACAAGATCTATGTATTTGTGCCTAGTTGTTTAAACCGCAGGATTTTTCTCAGCTAAGTATAAATATCGTTTAATTATAATGATCTTACAACACAAATAAGTATTGGCCACCCACCTGAATCTCGAAAAAACTTCATCATTGAAACGTCAATGGTGAAACTCGAGCAGAATCGTAGCTCGTAAATCTGCCGTTCAGCACAAACACCTGTAAGCGCCATGTATAACAGCAATTACCATAAAACAATCACCCGGCTCTGATCAATCTGCCCACATCGCTAATGACTAATTACCCTTGTACAATCTCCACTACAATGTACTAATACATTCCAGAGAGCTTGAGGAAGTGCAAGCGATTCTCAACCTTATTGCATTCCAATACAGGATGGTTCATACGGTCTTCTGGACCTGGTAACGTTATGCTCATTAAATATTTGTCTTCGAGAGTATCTGTGCCAATTTGTAAGCTATTGAGTGCATGGTAAGGGTTATTTTTGCGTGGATGTTTAGTGGGTGCTCGAGGTTGTAGAAAGATATCGGCACATAATGAGTTGAGTGGTATTTAGATGTTGTTATGTTTGTTCATGATCTTACTGTGGCTGCATTGTATTCGTTTGCAGATTTTATTCTGATTTTATGGATCTTTCATAACTATCTTCGGAATTGTATCGATGTTGAAATTTATTTTTTAACATTTTTCAAATATTTGTCGGTTCAAATGCATCTGAATTTTATTGTACATGGCGAGATGCTCATTTGTCGATAAATATCGCTACCTACGGTATCTGATTGTATTTGTTTGCAATCCATACTAATATTATAAATGCGAAAGTAACTCTGTCTGTCTGTCTGTTACTCAATCACGCTGAACCAATTTGCATGCAATTTGGTATGGAGATATTTTGATGTTAGTGAACTTAGCAGATCATTTTTAGCAGATCAAAAAAAAATGTGAGTTCTTATCGCGTGCAGTTGAGTTCTACAGTTCCTGATACTTTAAAATGAAACATTAGAAAATTTATTTATGTCATATTTCATCACGCCGTAGCACCATGCCGTAGCAGCATGCCGTAGCAGCATGCCGTAGCATCACGCCGTAGCATCACGCCGTAGCATCACGCCGTAGTATCATGCCGTAGCATCATGCCGTAGCTTCATGCCGTAGCATCATGCCGTAGCATCATGCCGTAGCATCATGCCGAAGTATCACGCCGTAGCATCACGCCGTAGTATCACGCCGTAGCATCATGCCGTAGCATCATGCCGTAGCATCACGTCATAGCATCACGCCGTAGCATCATGCCGTAGCATCATGCCGTAGCATCACGCCGTAGCATCACAGCGTAGCATCACGCCGTAACACATGCCGTAGCATTACGCCGTAGCATCACGCCGTAGCATCACGTCGTAGCATCACGTCGTAGCATCACGTCTTAGCATCACGTTAAGCCGGGTCCAGGTCGGGTTTTTTCAAATGTCGTTTGTTAAGGTAAAAACGCCAGAACTATTTCTAAAAAGTATCAGGAACTGTAGAACTCAACTGCACGCGATAAGAACTCACATTTTTTTTTTGATCTGCTAAAAATGATCTGCTAAGTTCACTAACATGATATTTTGATACCCGAGAAAGGACATAGGCTACCTTTTATTGCGAAACATGTACCACGGGCGAAGCCGGGACCGACCACTAGTTTATAATATGAAACAAAATGAATTGAAATATTATGTGTATGTGTAAAATGTGAACTAAGAACAATTGTAACATCATAATATTATAATAGTCGCTGTAAGTGCGTAATTTAAAATTATTTCCAATAAGGTAAGACTATAACTTCAAGCACAAAGTGTCTAGAAACTTCCAAGGCAAGAGTGTAGATAATACCATTGGTTATCAATGCATTGATACAGGATCATATAATAATTGCATTAGGCAGGTTTCGTCCTCTAAGTGAGTTACCCAGGCTGTGCTATAGATTGCGACTTGATCAAGTTAGAGATAAGTTAGTGTAACCAAACTTTGATCGATGCTGGCTTTTCAGCTTACTGGTTAGGATAAACAGTATTTATAAACAGAATGTGAAGTAAAAATAATATTGAGATAGAGGTGGTCTATTTAGAAGTTATGCACGACATCCACGTGGGAGATGATTCCAAATTTTACTACTACATCCTCCCTATGTAAAATCTCATTATTAACGAAATAGAAGCTTTAAAAATAAATTTGCATGTATTTCTCAAATACTCAATCTAAATAATATTATCATCTCATAAGCTGTAGCACAAATTTAATTCCAAATAAATAAAAACGGTAAACACAATAAAATACTATATGATCCATATAAAACGTTTCGTTAACCGCACAAATTCAATCCCCACAGAATTACATTCGCTCTAAAAAAGTTATCGGCCATTGAGAAACATTACCGCAATGAATTATGTAGGACTGTTAATCTGTCTGTCAGTCCTCATCTCAATTACTGCTAATTGAATATTAAGATGGCTACGATTGCGCGTAAAATTCCCTAATCATTGGATACTGATAGGTCATTAAATTGGTACAATTATCATTGAATTTGATGGTTCTAATTTCAATTAAAAGATGGGGAGGTTTCCTTTTTAGGTTTTAATTTTGGTTAATTAATCAAGGGAAGGTTTTAGAGTGGATACATCTACCTGAAGCTGTGATTTTTGGAATCTTATGAACCTATAATAAATGGTATCTGATTCATAATTTTTAATAACGCGATTTAGAATAGTATTTTGTGTTCAAGAAGAAAGCTTCTATGCTTCTAGTTTGATCCTTCGGTCTGGAATATCGAAACAGTGGTTTATCTTATTCAGAAGATCTTTTTCATGCACATTGAAGTCGGTTATTTAAAAGTAACTTTGAGCTTCGAAAATCACGTACCTACTTACCTAAAGATCCTGCGTTAAATCCAGTTACGTTATCGTCACGATTGATATTATGCAGTTAAGATTTTGAATATTACTTAAGAACCATACAAAATAAACTATTGAGATACGATTCCAGAGTTAAATAAAACATCGAAACTCCCTCAAAATAGCCCATTTCAATAGCTAAAAGGTAATAAAAGAAATATTGGCAGAACATTCATACATCGCAACAAAGTGGCAATGAAGGAAGACATGTAAAATAATTATTGACGATAAAAATACGATATCGCACCGTACGTCGTAAACGTCGTGTCGTGTGCGATATATTATCGTGATATGAACGTGTGAATTATATTTAATGTGCGCATATTGATTTTAAGACGATACACAAAAAAAAATCCACTGCTTGGCGGGCGGAGTCTAATAGCTCGCTATCGCGAACGCGGGTGTGCGCGAAGTCATTCTTGCATACTCGCCGCGCTGCCGCTGGCCGACTCGGGACAAACATGTATGGAGTCGTCATACAGTTATAATATTGTTATACATATATGGGCGGATGGCCATAATCATCAGAATCACCCATATCTTCAGTAAATTATAATGTTGGTGGAAACAAATGAATCATCAATGTTACAACAAATGTTATGTAATCGCACAAATCTATGCGCTAGTAATTAGGGAATCACTTGATCAATCGCTCTTAATAAGTTTTGAAACAACAATACACAAGATTACTCGGAACAATAGCGATTCGTCGCAAACGTGGTGCTCTAGCCGTTCTTCGTTTGTAACCAAGCAACGTCTGCAGCCGACCATCGACGCGACGCTCCGCCAGATCGACAGTTGTCAAATCTCGTTCCGATGTAATTCTCATCAGCCAGTAATACTTCTACCAGCCAGTAATACTCCTACACGGCCATTCTGACTATCGACCGTCCTCGGGCGCATCAAATTGCAGTCCTGTAACAATAACACAATCCATCGGACGGGTATCTGTCAATATCTACCCGCTCGCCCATCCTGACAAGCTAATACGTCGTCGTCGTCTACGTCTACTACGTAATATTACGGTCATACAACAATAATTGTCTCAGAATGAAAAAGCGTGTGTCCTTTCGACCACTCATGGACCGGACGGCACCTTTTTCTACTCACACAACAAACAATGCACTCTTTATCGGCATGTCCTATCCTTAGGACCAATTTTTTACACAGTATCATTTGGACCGGACGGGTGTGTCCTTTCGACCATGTGCATGGACCGGACGACACTGTCCTTTCGACCAAAGAACACTTATGGTTGAATCGGATAAATGTGTCACTTCGACCAGCCGGTATCAGCTACATGGCCCGGACGACATTCCCTTCAACCACCTTCACACACCACATTACTCGATAACTATTCTCACTCAACGTGCCAACATAGTTAAGTAGACCTAATGCAAACAATGCTTACAGATTACTCATAAGTTACGGATTGTCTTGCTCTGCATGAATTTCGACCAACTTTCAACAATTCATGTTCAATGATTTCACGATCTCAGATGTTATGTCACGCCACGCTTTATTGGGATCGTTTTAGATAATCGTTAGCAAACTTTTCAAAGTGCGCATCACACGCTCTTTTTGCCCGTAAGATACCCAAGATCACTGCGCACAGTATCTGGCAACTTACTAAGATAGCTCTATTTTATCAAAAAGCAAGACGACCCGCTTTCAAACAAAAAGAGGACTGACTCACCGGATTACGGCCTCAAGATGCCACTCGACAGTCGTTGTTCGCAGACATTAACCTCTTATTTTGTAGTAGCTATACCTCCTTTTTAACCGACATCATCCTCTTTCGTTATAATTTGTTGCTACGTGTCCAGCTTGACCGCATATGTAGCAGGTTACGGTCGCAATTTTCTCAGGAGCACGTAATGCAGTTGACGGATTTTGCTGTTTAGTTATTCTAGAAAAATCTTCTCGAAGACGCTTTTTACAGTCGGCTTGCCGGTATCCGGGGATTCCACAAAAATGACATTTATCAGGAACTCTTGAGTGTACAAATCTTTTTGTTATTGTTTTAAATCAGGTTCTTGGATTTCAATAAGCTCCGATCTTCGCTTTAGAGAAATGCCTCTTAAGATTCTAAATAGCTGAGGTTTGGAAGTGACAGTATATGCGTTTAGCTCATGGCGTATCAAACCATCCATCTGACATAAGACTGATATGACAAATCCAGTTATAACATCTTCTGGCATTCGAGTTTTAGGTATAGTTTCGATCATATTTCATAAGCGCAGGCCAGCTTCTGCTGCAGTTTCTTGTGTTCCAATTTGACAATGCAATATTTCATCAAAGTAGTCTTGAAATAATTTTGGTTTACAAAATCTGGCCATTAAATTTTGTTTTACAGTCTCCCATGTGAGCTCATTCAAATTTAACTTTGTCAAGCAAGAGGCAGCGCAGCCTTTCAATGCATAGGTAATAGCCACAAGTAAATCTACGCTCTTTAAATTTTTAGTCAGTACTATAAGCTCTGTAATCTTACACCAACCTTCTACATGCACGTCTACATCTTACTGATTAAACTCTACAAGATAACTGTACAAGACTTAGCGCTAGCAGTTGCCACCGGAGCGCGGTTGCGTCGTTGCTATCATCCGAGTAAGTAAGCCTTCCATATTGCTTAACAAATTCAAGGCGCTATTTTCGTCAGGTGGTTGGTTTTCCTCGGTCTGTAGCGCATGGTATATCCCACTTCTGATATGGGCGGATGGCCATAATCATCAGAATCACCCATATCTTCAGTAAATTATAATGTTGGTGGAAACAAATGAATCATCAATGTTACAACAAATGTTATGTAATCGCACAAATCTATGCGCTAGTAATTAGGGAATCACTTGATCAATCGCTCTTAATAAGTTTTGAAACAACAATACACAAGATTACTCGGAACAATAGCGATTCGTCGCAAACGTGGTGCTCTAGCCGTTCTTCGTTTGTAACCAAGCAACGTCTGCAGCCGACCATCGACGCGACGCTCCGCCAGATCGACAGTTGTCAAATCTCGTTCCGATGTAATTCTCATCAGCCAGTAATACTTCTACCAGCCAGTAATACTCCTACACATATATTTAATTGTTGATTTATTGGTTTTATTTTCTTGCTTATAAACACAAAATTATCTTCTTTTTAACAACTACTTAGACATTATTAATAATTATTAATTATTATTATTTCGTAATGTTTACTTTATTACAAAATAATACAGGTTATAAATAATCTTTAAAATAACAAAAAATATTGTTACTCTGAAAAAATGAAATGGTACCTAATTACGCGGACTACTGAATTGATTTAGATAGAATTTGATGCTGACGTAGATATTAATAAAACTAGGAAGACATTTTGGAATAGACTAACTTTATTAATTCATTACACAGACAGTGTGACCAGTTTATGCTCATAGATAATAGATGCTATTTTGTTACAACAGATACAACAGAACTTATTTCTAACAGATATTACATCATGCCCAGAAATGAAAGGTACTATTTCTGAAAGAAGTTATAAACCCTAATTCTTCTCAGTCAAAGTCAAGAGTGGAAGATATCGCTAATACAGTAAAACTGATGCGAAACTTTGGATGTTAATTTGTATATTTTTTTGTTAGTTGTTACTTAATCACGTCAAGACTACATTACCAATTTTGATAAAATATAGCTAATTGCCTGGATTTACACATAGGATACTTTTTATCCGAACTGTACACTTCTGTGGCATAAAACAGGATTCACGATATAACCTAATTCCACGTGGGCTAAGCCGCGGTCGGAATGATATTTTTTTAAATAAAAAAATTGTTTAAAAAAAACACAAAATATATTGACGCATGTATTTATTTTTTGCACTCTATTATAATTGTAATTATTCATTACAAATAATCAAAATAAAATAGCCAGAACAAAGTTAGGCCCTGGTAGGATAGGTAGGCAGGTACAGCAATGTGAGACGAACACTGGCTTATTTATACCAATAATTATATATTATAAACATTAAATTAAGTTTACTTTCTAACAACAAAAATACATAATATTAGCTAATGTGAAAACGAATCAACCAATCATCCCACAACAATGAAATGTGCACACAAACCTTCATCCAAATCGGTTCATGTGATTAGGAGGAGTGACTGCAGCGCCATCCTCCGGGCCCAATTGTGTTTCCAGATCACCCAGGAACTCAATTTAATATACTTACACAAAATTTTTCGAAATGAAAACTCACATTACTATGTAAATATGAATATAAACCGGTTTTAGTACTAAGCAATTTCCCGCACAGGTGTAGTAAGTATAAATGAAATAAATATCAACATCAAATTCTTTATACAACATACTTAATATCTACCACCTACTAAGAAATTCTTGAAATTTTTTCGTATTTTTTAAAAATATAGTACTACTCCAACGAGCTCCTGTTCCATAATTCCATATTACGTCCACCATACTTCCACTAAGTTCACCATGATTTTTTATTTCTTTGCATTTTGTTGCTTTTTGCTAAAAATGGAATCATGCGATAAAACCAGTAGAGCGTTGATAACATACATTTTTGACTGAATAAAGGTACTTACGAAGGAGTGGGTTCACATTGTGAACAATCAGTGGGTTTATTTTCCTTCTGGATTCCGGATTTCTGAAAAGATTATTTACGCTATAAATGAAAAAATCTTACACATTCGTTATGTACTTAAAACAGGGGTACATATCAAACATCGTCTATAATACAATTATCATCAAATTTAAAATAAAACCAACTTACTTCATTAATTTGTTCCAATTGTAAGCACTCTTTTTCCTCCAACCGTTATGTTTCTTCTTCTTATTTTCTTTATTGTCTCATTTTGTCTTATCGTGTTGTCACCCTTTTTTACGATTGCGCAAGCGACACAAGTTCCCCGTGTGACGGCCGTAGCGGGAATGACTCGTGCAGCGATCGGGGTAGGAAGGTACAGGGCGGCTCTCGCTATATTGGCTGGTCAGGCGCTAATTTCAAGTATTTCTTGTTGATTTCAAAACCATCGCATATTTCAAAATTCTAACACGGTAGACGTATAGGTTGTATATTTTATAGTTAATATCCAAAAAGTCGTAACTTTACGTTTGTTATTTTGAAGATGCCAGAGATTAAAAAAAAATAACAATGAGAACTTTGTATTTTTTTTCTATCGAGAAAATATCATGGAATCATGTTTCTAAAACGGTAGACGTATTGTGTTACTATTGAACTTTCTTGTCAAGAATTTTCATCACGACAACTTTAATAATATAAAAATTACGAAGGTTTAAAAAGGGCCGTAAATGTTAGAAAAATTAATTCATCACCTTAACTCGTTTATCTATGTGATTCCTGATTTATTTGCTTTGACTGTTTTTAAAGTGTGAAAGAAGACGCTTTTTCTCTGCGGTTTCCATCTGAACCTTGAGGAAAAATGCAATTGTTACCTATACTAATATTATTATAAAGCTGAACAGTTTGTTTGTTTGAACGCGCTAATCTCAGGAACTGGTCCGATTTGATAAATTCTTTCGGTGTTAGATAGCCCATTTATCGAGGAAGGCTATATATTATCATCATCACGCTAAGACTGACAGGAGCGGAGCAAAGTGGGTGAAACCGCGGGGCACAGCTAGTGTTAAATAATTCAAGGTGTAAGGCATAATGAAAACATTAAGCGAACATAAACATGACCAAAAGCCACTCATATTTTAACTGAGCCAATCAAATAATGAGATCACGTAGAATTTTGTATTCAGATACTTTTATTGTGGCCTTTAAGGTGGATGAATATAAACAGGATTCATAAGGATTATGCGGAGAATGGTCTTCGAGGGGGAGGAGGGGTGAGGCGTGTGGGGAGGGGGGGAATATAGCCTTAATCCCTGGGAACGCGGTGCGATGGAATTGAATTGGTTCTTGTATGTAAATTGTCGCGTGTTAGTAAATAAATATACGGAGCACTGATTTAAAGCAGTCGTTGAAGAACGGGGCACCTTTAAAAAATTGCTTTTTTTCGATTTCGCAGGATTTGGACGGCTTTGGTGGATGGGTAACAACTATAATGTTTGAATCGAGTGTGATTGATTTGAATTGTAGAGTACATAATATGTAACTTAATACTACACATTTTGTAATCATTTTAGATAAATAATTATATCAGAAATTACACGTCGATTTCTTTGATCCAATATTTCATTCTAATTATTTTTATTCTTAAAAATTTTTTTAAGTTCCAAAATAATGTTTTTCTTTATCACAAAAGCCGTGAAATATTAAAATATATAATATAACGATATAATCACTAATGATGAAATTAAAATTTCCACACGTTTTCTTACATCTTTTTCTTATAAGACAATCTTTACATCCACGATTTAGCATAACATATTATAATGAGTTATAAATACATAAATAGAGCATACACTGGCCGTCCGTTTGTCACAATAATTCGCCGTTTGTATTCATACGGCTGCGACATGACTCCACTTCATCTCTTTATTACGTTTATTGTTGGCTGGAGCTTAAGATATGGACCTTTTGCTACGCTCCGTGTGAGCTAGGCTTTATAAGGCTGATTTGTTTCAGAATTTGATGGGGACGTTAAGTTGTAGTTTTAAGAGATGTGAAGATTAAAGATTTGAGTGGGAAGTTTTAATGTAATACTCTACTAATTTATAACTGACTACTTAAAACTAATGCTATGCTCCCCGATTGCAAGCAGGTTAATATATTATTAACAAAAAGTGTTAACAGAAAGAGTTGACTTTCCTAACATTTTTCAACGTATTGACAAAAGAATGGTACCTGAACCATGATATTGATAATGACAAATTATTTTAAGACTCTTAATATGTTTAGACACATAATATGGCTTCACATAAATTGTCTGATTCATGAGCCAGCAGGTCTGTTTAATAAAACCGTCCCCTGTAAACCTACGTAAACTACTATAGATCATTTTTACTCTCCAACTGAACACACTGTCACTCGTTGTGACCAAACTAGCATAACAAATACTAAAACAATAACATCACGCGCTCAACTTGTCGGTTTGTCCGAAACATCCGGCCTGTCGCCGACAGCGTCCGGGCCAGCGACTGCATAAACTTGTAGGCTTTTTGTTTTAAAGTTACGTTCTATGTTGTTATATACTAGATAAAACTAAACAGGAAGTTAAGGAATATTCCGTCTTCAATGTGTCCAAATTTGCGTATAGATGATAGGTATTTAGTACAGAAAACTGAGCCTTAACTATACGGTTTGTCCCAATATATAAATGTATTAAATGTATTGCTCTACCTCACAATCAAAACCCATGATTCCTGTTATTCCTGGAGATCTCAAGCATCTATATGCAAATGGTGACAAACAGCCGCCTACGTTTACAAACGCTCAATATATTTTTATGGTTCAGGAAAAGCCGAATTTTTACCACAGCCAAGTGCAATTGGTTACGCGAAATGCAACCTTATTAGTGGGGGAGTAAGGTTGTTGTTTGTGATCGTGGTATTGTAGGTGGTTCCCCGTCAAGATATTGTTTCGTACTTTATGATGTGAATCGGGATTTCACGGCAACTTGGGGCATTCGAGTATTTGCTAGGGTGCACGATTGCATGTAACTCAGGCCTGAGCATTCATATTTTATCGCCTTGTTTATTGCTATTTCATTATGTTTTTTGTTGATTAATTTTGCAACCTGTACGTGTAATGTCGGGATGAAGTTGTTTTGTTGTTTGTGGCTTTTTGCAAATCATATTTAGCAGGTACATTGATAATAGCAGTGTCGAAAGTTTTGATCTAGTAAAATAACTGCTAAAAAAAGTTTCTAAAACTTCTAATGTTACTTTTGTTGTCATCTGTTTGTGGCATGCTTTAAATATAATGTTTAAATAAATATATAATATCATTGCTATTAAAGTCTTGTAAATAACTTTATCAGTAATTGAGCAGTTACCTACATAATATACAACACAATATTTAGTAATACCTATCGAGTATCGACATAGTACACATTTCAATAATTATTGAATTATTAATACATAACGATTTTGAAAGTACTGAAGAATTTCTTCTTGACTCTTTCTCTATCTAAAATTGACGACTAGCTATACGCAATAACATCGTTCGTATATAAAACATCAATAGCAAGGTACATTCCAGCAAATGTATGTTATCTTATATATAAAAATGAATCGCAAAATGTGTTGGTAAGCGCATAACTCGAGAACGGCTGAACCGATTTCGATAATTCTTTTTTTATTATATTCCTTGAAGTACGAGGATGGTTCTTATGTAGAGAAAACGTAAACATGTACCACGGGCGAAGCCGGGGCGGACCGCTAGTGTATGATAAGTAAGAGTAATGTCAGTGTGTTTATATTGACAACAATCGTCCAGGGCGGGCGGGCGGCGCCCAGCGTCCACTCGTATTTCTTATTTGAAAATAAGAAGAAGGGGTTCTCAAAGTTTGTGGTTTATGTAATTATTTTGTTTCTTGGGTGTAGGATTGATGTAGTAAGAATCAGATAGGCTGATGATGACTTTGATCTTGCAGTTGATTGTTTGTTTCCTATATTTATGTGTCTACTCGTATATTTACGAGTTCTTGTGGTAAATTACTTGTTAGAATGAGAATGGGTATTTCTAATATGTAAACATTTCATGTTGTTTATAATCTATACATATAATAAATCTGTAGAAGGGTCAATTCTGTACATTGAAAATATTGAAAAAATAAATAGCAGGGGGTGTTACTGGATCGATACCAAACCCAAATATGTGATTAAAAAAATTTTTGTATGTCTGTCTGTCTGTCTGTCTGTCTGTCTGTCTGTCTGTCTGTCTGTCTGTATGTGAAGGCATCACGGGAAAACTGACGGTTCGATTTCGATGAAACTTGGTATAATTATACCTTATTATCCTGGGCGTAAAATAGGATACTTTTTATCCTGGAAAAATACGTAGAAAAAAAATTAATCTTAATTCTTCAGTTTTATCCATAGACGTTGTTCTGTAGTGTAGAACCGCGAACACACGTTCCGTATTATTATAGGCCTAGCCGTATTTGGGTCCAATAGATATTTATAAGATGTCATTGTCAGAGTTACTCAAAATGGAGAAATAAACCATCCACGCGAAGACCGACATCCGCGCGGACGGAGTCGCGGGCGGAAGCTAGTAAAAAAATATTTAGGTTAAAATAAGAACAATATGAAAAGGTTACTCGGACACTCTCATAAAGATAGAGTAGATTTTTACAGATTTATTCTTTCGTTAACAGCTCTAATTTTTTATAATATAAATTAAAATTTTAATTTTTTTATTAAATTCACGTTAATTGGCCATAGATATAAGAACATATAGATACATACATTAATTTTTATAAAAATAAATATGTATAACCTGGTTCATAAAAGTTTGAGAAGCGCAGTGGAAATCTTCCGTCCATCGCAAATTCTCGTAGCAAAGCATAACACAAAATAAACAAAGTGTTATTGTAGCTTATTTTCATAAGTTAATAGTGGACGGACAACCCCTCTGTTATGAGTTTTTTTTATTATGTATGTAAATAGATAACCTGATTGTAGTGAATGCCTAGGTTCGGACTTTGATATAAAAATATTATGTCTCTTATATTTTTATTGAAAGTATTAGAATCTTTTTGGACTAAGTTACTAAGTAACTAGCTGTTGCCCGCGACTTCGTCCGCGATTCGGTCGTTTTTCGTCATTCGTCGTTTAAAAAAAATACGTGACACTTTATTTTTGAATGTTCTTAATTGTCTCTTATAAAATTTAACTACATTAAAATTGAATTCTCTGATAAGAAAATCTTAAAATCATCGAAAATCATAGACATCGAATATCTGAGGAAAACATGAATGAATGTGATTTAAATTCTACATTTCTTAGTAATTAAAATAATAATCTAAATTAAATGTAGATTAACAGTTTGAGCGCACCATTATAGAATATGTACCTTAGTAATAAATTACGTTAGTTTACATAGTAACTTTACTAAAAACACGATGACTTTCTTTCGCGCTCGGTACCACATACTAAACATGTTTGTGGTACGTGGCCCGCGTCACTTTACCCCCCACGAGTTCCCCTCCGTTGCTATGCGAAAATACATTCGTCGCCCTACTGTAGGAAAAATTGTAATACTGCGGCCTGGGCGTTATAACACGCTCAGGGAATTCCTGAGTGCTGATAGACTTCCGTCTATCGGCATTTATACCAATTTTATATTAATATCACCATCTTGAGGAAAAGCTTCTAATGTCGATTTAAAACGCATATATACGGATTAACCTGATGAATTAACATGTTCTAAAATTGTGAAATGAGTTCAGTTTTAAATTCGAGAAATATTGATTTCTTGTATTCGATTATTCGTCGTAGTCGAATACAAAATATATTTAAAGAAACTTAGGTTGGCCTTCAGGCAAAAGGGATCCTATCAAATGATAAACTTGACCTTGTATCTTAAAAGTAAGAATGAAAGGAGCATCTAATAATTGTTGAGCACCAAAGGATCATTTAAAACGCAATACTATAAGAGCTAATATTGTCTAAGAACTGTTTAGATTGCACATGTTCCTCTAAAACTTAAAAGTAGTGATTTCAAAGGTTCCGGCGTATCTTCAAACGAAAGCCGACTCCTTACTCCACTTTAAAGCATTACAAAAAGAACATACTACGTTAATATCGCCTATACAGAAGATGATCTGTAATCAATTGTGAGGTTATAAGCAAACCCACTTTTATATTATTTTGTCGGACCACACCACCGAATTTGTAGATTGATCTTCTATGTTTACCTCTAAGTCATTAAGACTATGTCGAAATCTGTCTGCAATAAGACGGGCCTCTCGCTATTCGTCCGTTTAAAGAGACCAATAGTTTCAATTCTTAATCTTTCATTAAACAAACTTATTAATCGTTCTTGTCTCAAATAATGGTAATATTCGCGTCCCTACTCTAGTCATTGCTTATGCTCATGTTCATCTTCGAGGGATCGAATAATATTATGGTGCACCCTATTATTTGTCAAACGGTCTTCATATTGAGTAAAAGTTTCAGAATTCTCGAGATAAAATATGACGATCGTGATCAGCTGTGAGACGTAATTCCCTCTCAGTGAGGGTTTCGGTCTCACGGGATAGTACAATATGCCATTTGCGATCAGCTGTGAGACGTTATATATACCCTCAGTGAAGGTTTCGGTCTCACAGGATAGTACATGCCGTTCGCGGTCAGTGTGAGCCGCAATTCTCGTTGTGAAGCGGTTTCAGGTTCGGCATAACACATGTTGTTTTCGGTCAATAGTAAGCCTCTTATCTCTAACGATCCTTGAGAACTCTTTTTTCTCATTTTCTTAACTCTGCTCGAATTTCGATATATAAAGATTTTTTAGGTGGCACTGATGCGGGTGAATAAAAATTAACGGACTAAGAGTGTTATAATCTCAATCATCATCATCAATACATATAATAAAATTGTGGAAAAGTGATGTCTGTACAATTAAAATATGTAGAAAAAAATTAGCAGGTGTTATTATTATCGAGAAATCGAGAGAAACCATTTTTTTCTCTTAAAAGCTCCCCCCCTCCCACTTCCCGAACTCCGATTGACCGTAATTTATTTTTCCTTACATTTTTATCATATCCTTTTCTAATGGGTTTCATCCTACTGCGATTTTTTTTTTGTTTCAAAAATTATCTACCCTGGTGTATAGGTAAATTTTCCACATAAAATGTCCTTTAAATTATGTCGTATTATATTTTTAACCCCCGACGCAAAAAGACTGGTGTTATGTGTTTGACCGCTATGTATTTCTGTGTGTGTGTGTGTGTCTGTCTATGGCACCGTACTGCCCACCAGACACTAAAGAGCAGTAACAGCCCTTTTGTGATTTTTCGTTTTATTAGTGATTCTGAAAGCGGGTTTCTTAAGCTTTCTATTGAATTAACTTACTTATTTCTAAGACTATAAGAATGGTTTTTATTTAACAGTTTTCACTTACTGCAAACGAAAAAAATTAACAATTTGGCGTGATTTCCCAACTAAAATACAGTATAAATTATACTGCAGATTAAATTTTAAGGTTTCATAACTAAAATGCAGTAAGCAATATAATTTTACAGTTCTTTAGATAGTTTTATATTTCTGGAAAAAAATTAAAAAAAAAATTAATACGCAGTAAAATTTACCGCCATACAAGCTATTTTTACTGCAAATTAAGAAAATACAATTTATTGTCACGAACTCCCAACTAAAATGCAGTTAAATCAAAGCTTGTCGCATTTTAGTTGTGAATACTTAACATTCTTTTATCATTATAAACTGACTAACACGCAGTAAAATACAGCATTACTGCAGATTAGTTTGGATAGCATAATGACACAGATATGATTATTCCTAGCTAAAGTGCAGTTAATGTTTTAAATACTGCAACTGTGAACTAGCTATTTTTCTTACTGCACTAGTAAATTGAACACTTTTTTCTTAAAAAACTAACTAAAATGCAGTATTTTTTTGACCTTACTGCATGTTAGTTGGGTTTCTTGACAAAATAACTGATCCAAACGCAGTAATAGGGCTTTTTGCTGCATTTTACTAAGTTTAAAATGGTATTTTTTACAAAAAAGGCTATGCAGTAATAGGCACCAAAAAGAATAAATGGCCATAATAAATTCAGTTATTAAGATATATTTTTTTTTATTGCTTTAACGTGTGAACCTATGCCTTTACAACCTTTCTGCATTCAAATTTTTTTGCTTATCATTCTGTTGATTTTTTAAAATCAATTCTTAACTTTAAATGCGTTTTACTCGAAATCGTGATTTTGCTGTTACTGCACTTTAGTGTATGGTGGGCAGCGTAGCTGGCTAACAGGTAAACCGAATTAGATGCGGTTTTTTTTTGTTAGGCAGAATATTTTCCGACGCTGGTTCTTAGATAAAGTGTATCAAAATTGGTTCATCCACTTATTATACCTACATAGGGGTAAAAGTGGGAATGAAAAAAATTAAAGTTATAATTTATTTTTAAAGATCGTCGGGAAGTTTATGAAATTATTTATTCCTTTTTCTATACACTTTTCTTCGTCTAAACGGTTTAGTTACGTGCTCTCTCTCTCTCTTCAGCCTTTAGTTACGTGCGTGAGACAGGAAAGATCTAATTTGGATTTGTTTCTGGATTTGATAAAAACTGAGTATCGATTAAGCTGATCAGTGGCTACTGGCTACACCATAGATTATTAAAAACATCCGTTTAAGAAAGGAAGGAAATAGAATTTGCTCCTCTCCCCCCCCCTGGTTCCTAAAAAATAATATGACATAATTTAAAAGAATTTTTACGTAGAATTAGTTAGGCATTTCTTTTTTGATTTTCGATATTATATACTAATCATAATTTTTAATTACAATATGTAGTAACTATTTGGTATAGGTTAGGCATTTCATTTCTTGATTTTCTTTAATAATTTGGTACGTAAGTTTTTTAGCTCAGTTTAGTAAGAAATTTTAATAACAATTCTTTTAATTATTTATGGTAGTACAACAGTACAGTATGGTTGTACGTATTTAGTCAAAAATTGTATGTTAAATAGTAATTCAGCATGGGCGTAGCCACGGTGGGGCTGGGTGGGGCGCTTACCCTGGCTTTGATCTGGTAGGTACTAATTGTGAAGGGGAGTGGGCGTGGGCGTGGGATTGGGACTGAACGTGGCATATGGCGTGGGAGTGCGAGTGGGCGCGGGAGTGGGAGCATGAAAATAAAAATGATTTTTTATTGTTGCCCCACCCTGAGCCCATGGTCATAGGTCCCATAGTCACTATTCCACGCGAACGAAGTCGCGGGGACAGCTAGTAGACAAATATAATCAGAAAGCTAAGCTCAACCATAAAAGATAGACATTTATGATGTCGGGAGATATTTTTTATATAACAGAAATATAACAGAACATTTCTTTCATACTTGATTTCTGTGTAGCTTTAACCACGCGACGAAAGCTTAAAAATGGAGTTGCTGCTCTGCTCACGAATATGAAAAATAATTGTACCAAGTTTCGTTTAAATCCGTCGAGTAGTTTTTGTTTCTATAACGGTTATACAGATAGACAGACGGACAAACATTTTTGACGTCGATGTTGATCTCTAATCACCTCGTGATAGTTATTTAGGAAATATATTTCATGTGCAGAATTGACTTCTACAGATTTAATATAAGTAGGTATACATATATTTAGATTCCAATTTCCATGTAACGTTAAATTCGACTATATAATAACTAACAGACAACGCAGGTTACTCTCGTTTCCGTAAGTTGAGGCGGCTACATATTCGGTCCTAATAACATGACTTTTTGTGAACGAAACGACAGCGCCGTTTAATTCGATGGCAACACCATCAGAAAAAAGGAAATATTTTTAACTTTGAAAAAATATTATGATTTACACTATTAATACTATTTTAACATTAACACAAAATATAAGACTATGAGTGTGTAAAAATAAATCCAGCTAGTTTCACATCACACTTATGTTTATAATTAGGTATACGACATGAAAATATATTAATTACCAAGCAATAATCATACAGATAAATACTGAACAAAAGTATTAACAGTCAAAGTATATTTTTACTAACAACATGTAAATGATGAAGGAATAATAATTATCAACGAACTAACCTTTTTGTATTAGAGTCCCGCCTCGTGATCGAATTATTAAAACACGAAGATTTTTAAAAATGTAACCAATGAACACAATCAATATTAGATTAACTGTAATGGTGTCTAGTTTGACTTAAAATAATATACATCTACCATCACTTTTAAAAATGTAGTATATTCACACGAATTATATAAGCGTACCTTATAGGGAAGGGAAGATTTATTATGGGTTAAAGAGTTAAATAAATAAATAACATAATTATATTTAAATTATTAATTTTTAACATTGTGTTCAGTAGTGTTAACATGTAAATTGATTTGATTTTTACGAAATCTCATAGATGGCGCTGAATCAAATTTGTCTTTATAGTACTAAGATTCATTAAACAGTTTCTCTGCCCAAATTACGTAAATGACGTAGTTTTTATAGTGTAAAGCTAGATAATAGCATGGCTTACTCAAAAACAACATTTAAACATGAGTCTTTAGATTGTACGCTGTCGTAGTTCACGGAATACGTAAGAAAAGTAAAGGTTCACAGCTCCTCCCCCGGAGGTGATAGCATGATAATATGTTTAAAAAAACCTCACACGACCTGTTAGTAATATTCATGCAAAATTTGAAGTCAATCTATGCAGTACTTTTCGAGATTAGCTCGGACAAACATACAGACAAACAGACAAACAGACAAACAGACAAACAGACAAAAATTCTAAAAACTATATTTTTGGCTTCTATATCGATTATAGATCATGGATTATGTATTCTTTTAAAAAAATATTCAATGTACAGTTTTGACTTTCCTACGATTTTATTATATGTATAGATGATAGAGTCGGTTCGATTCACGGAGTCAATTTGATAGTACAGACTATTAATTTATTGTAATAATCAATTCATAAATATGTGATAAGCATCTATCCCTGACACCAGAAAGGAAGCAGAACTTTTTTCGTTTCAATTTATAATATATCAATCAATTTATATGATAAAAACGGATAGTATGTATTTATGATTTCAATTTTAACAAATTAAACGTTCAAACATTGTACTGATGGTCTATATTCCAATAATTTTTTTTTCTCTCAATGTTTTCAGAATAAAATTGGAATTGGAATATATATTAACATTGATAATTATTAATTTATAAAGAAAAATAAATTGCGTCTCTATATAGGGTACCCATATATTTATTAGTATATTGTGATTGGAGTAAACAATATTGAAACTATTTCATCAGGATTATATGCTCACAAGCAACTTGTACCCACGTCACGTTTCTGGCGTTTTTTGTTTGGAGCTACATAAAATTATATAAATATAGAGACGAACATATTATATAGGTCTAGGTTGAAGAGTTATTTTGCATAGAGAAGACGTAGATACTTGGTAATGCTTATGTGTTTGAGAATTTTATTTGTTGTTTTAAACCATACAAATATTCTATTACGAGATGTCATCATCACCATATTCTTTCTATTTATATTTCCCTGCAGAAACACGCAATTTCTACCCAAGTGTGGTTTGGTAGAATATTCTTCTTCAGGTAAAATTGCTTTATAGAACAGGTAATATTTTTAATACTTTTATGTGTTCAATATAATTATTTTATTGTCCAGATCTAAACATTCTCAACTCTACACCACCAAGGATGTGCTATGCTAATCAAACAATACAATTTTTTGATACGCAAATGTTGCTAACAAATGAATGTCGTCCAAGAGTTGCCAAATGCGGTTAAGATATGTTACTGAGGGCAAGGAATTAACCGAATTGTATGCTTTTTATGGCTATCATATTTCTTACTAGTTATTATTGTCGGCCAGAATAAAGTTATGTTTTAGTAAGGGAGAAACTATTTATGGATGTTTAAATGGAGCAGTGTTTTAGTTATCTAATTGCGGGTTAAATAATAATAATATATCATAATGCATACTAGTCAGATCTTTTACTCTTGTCTTCATTTAATAGTTACGGGTATCTTAGTTGAAGGTCGTGCAATTCGTGGATATGTTTCATTTATTGTAGTCTATGCGCCGCAAAAATAAGTTTTTTTCATTAGGTACCTAGAGTCTGCTACCCCGCCTCCTCGGTACAGTTGTTGACGCGTGAGCGTAACACCGAGTGGTCCTGAGTTTGATTCCCGGTGGAGACGAAGACAGAAAAATGTCTCGGTCTGGTAGGACAGAAGGCTGATCTGCACCTACTTGTCCCTAAAAATAAAATCGATCAGTGAAACAGATATGTATAATGCATCTGCCCCTTAACCCACTAGGGGACATGGGACTTCACTTTAGAGTCTGCTAATCTGCTAATCAAACCCAGAACTTTTCGACAAGTTGAACTTTTAGTCACCTCTTACAACGGATGTCATACCTTAATAATAAATTCTTACATTTATCACAATTCACATAACTTTATAGACGAATGCATAATATCTGAAGCTTAATGTCATTGTCGAATAAAATAGGGGATGCTTGAGATGGGGTGTAAGTGATTTTTACAGTCGCTGCTCACGTCATAACGGGGCAAAGTATCACTGTATCATGTCATTAAATAATGTCATTTGTTGTGTACCGAAATATTAGAAATAATGTTAAATAAAAAAAGACAAGTGGTAAATTATTTATACACTTAAGTACCTATGAACTATATTGTATAGATAATAATAATATCGATATACCTATTTTTTGAAGTGAAACTTCTTTAGGCGCGTTGAAAGTAAAATTTCAAGGTCGAGTCCGTCCTAATACAGTCACGTCATGGAGTAAGGCGACGGTTTTGGTAGGTATCTATGAATCTTACCGAAAAAGTTTCACTTCTGACACGTGAGCTCGTCACACTCGCTTTTTTTATTTATCTCACAAATAATCGAATTCCATTGCAATAACTAGTCTTAATTTCGTCTCATCAACATGATAAATTATATTTCCTCATATTAAAATATCAGTTCATAGAATATAAAGAAACTACACGTCGTCTGCACCCAGTCACACGGAAGCGTAACAGTCAAATATATCAATCGACGGTGTAAGTGCGGCCAGATAGTTCGCACCTATTAAATGGATGATTGATTGTTATTTGTTTTATTAAGTATGTTAATATTCGTTTTTGTGTTAGGAAGACCAAAGGGGTTTTACCAGAGCGTAGAGTTGGATAATAATAAAATGCCTGTATTTTGTTCTTTTACAATACTAAGTCGCTCAATAGTTTTCTTTATTCTTATGTCAACCCCAAAATATACACAGCATCGTCTTTCTTATACAATCAGTTATCAGAGCATTAAATATTTCATTATTGTTTATTAAGTTGAGAACTTGAGAAACATTTGTTTTAACATACAATTCAATGTTTATACATAATAAAATTAATAAAACAAATAAAATAATCAGATTTCTTTCCCCCGTACTATTTTGCGAAGAGCCACGTGACTCCAAGCTCTGACTTATGCTCTCTTCCTTCCGGTTTCACGCCAGGCCTTCCTTTATTTTATTTTCAAATATATTTATTGCATGTATACTTTTTTACGTTTTTCGACTATATAATATGTTATTTAGCAACATGCACTTGAATGTCGCAAAACCTCGATATCATAAAAATTAGAAAAAAGTCACTAGCTGCATAAAAAGTATGAATTAAAACAATTTAGGTACCTACCACAAAAAATATTACTAAACAATAAAAAATAAGAGCATTTAATTAACAATTTCAACACCTGATAATTATTATTAATCAAAACCATACCATAGCCAAAGCCCATACAATACCTAAAGCTCTCTCACACTCACATAGTCTAGCTATTTAAAGAATAGGTACTCTCTTTTTATACAAATCGTTATAATATGACAAAGTATTAAACCATTTTCCATTTAAACAAATGTATCTTTAAGTCCGTCCAGCAGGTATTAAATAAATCCGGTGAAATCCAGTTATCACTTACACACGTCGAAACCGCAAAATCGGTGACGGAAAGTTGCCATATGTACGGAATCGCTTGTCGAGCCTTCCGCACTGTTGCCTCTATCCGCTCATTATCCTATACACTCATACCAATCAAAAACCAAACCTATCGCAATCACTTAAAACACAAATTCCCATAACGACCCAATCAGATCACATTAAACCGTACTAATTACTCGTTGAAAACACGACTTTATTGCGTTCCAATAGAAACAGCTTTTGCCTATCAATTCGCTCCAGGTGACATTTTGAATTATATTCCATTTACAAAACAATGATCTGACTGGTCAGTATTTACTGGTTTCATATTTGCATTTGAATATCTACCGTATTTCCTTGGTCTAAGGCGTAATTTCAAGCAGCTGTCAAATTTCATTAAACAGGAATTGTTTTTAATTCTTTAAGCTTCGTCATTTGAAACTGGACTCTATGTTCTACGTGTAGGGTTCATTTTAGATGATGCTTTCGTTAATCTTATTTGTGTATTGTTCGTGTCCGAATGCATGCGGCCGGATGCGAATTAATGCGGATTTTCAGGTGCGCGCCAACACACTGATGTCTGAATGCCGTAGATTGGACAGCTATAGCTATCTTATCTATTTACTAGCTGATAAATACAATACTGTTATTGTGAATAGCTTTTGTGATAAAAAATTTGAGTGGTAATTTGTGCTTAATATTTATATAATTATTATTCGTACATAATGTTTTATTTAAGGTATTTTATCGCAATGCGATAATTTTCTCCGCAAGTAATAAATAATGCATATAAAAAATTATAGGTAAACAGCTTGAACTGTAGGTAATTTTGTCCGAAAGAAAGAAGAAGAAGATTACATCTTTATAGATTACCTTCGGCAAAACTTACAAAATACCTTCGTAGAAAATTATTTTCTATCTACCCTACATTTTCGGGATAAAAAACCTGCTTCGTCACACTCATTGTGCACCTGCCACTCCAACTGTAATTAATTATTACCTACCCTCCCCCCTCCCTTGCCTCCCCCTTACCTTGTGTCATGTCAAGGTAGCGTATTGTTTTGGGAAACGCGGTGTCACCGTGCTTAATCGTAGTTTTAACGGGAGGTTAATCGTTAGCTAAACGAGGGATTAATACGCGGGTAGTTTAGATGTTTCTTACAATGTATTCTGTAGTATATGAGTGGAAATACAATTTTCTAGATATTTTTGTATTTCTTTTAAATAATTGAAGTTAAATAATAATATGTTTGAATTTAATGTGTCTAAAGAAAATGTTTTATGTTGCAAATTTTGTAGAATATGCTTTAAAATTTAAGTTTTCATCAACTGATATACAATAAATTATTAACATAGAAATTTTGCACCATGAAATTGATAATTTTTATGCCTTCCTTTCAGATATACCCAACCTGGATACTTCTACATGCATAAAACCATACCAACTATCACATTTCTAGTTTGATTAAGCAAATAGTATAAAATAACTGAACCGTCGTTTAACCGTGGTTCATGTAACCGGCGCTTTAGGTGCGTCATTGATTAACGAGGCAAGTGACGTGTTTATTGTTGCGAACTGCGAGTCATCCAGTCAGTCAGTCAGTCAGTCGTGCCACGGAGAGGAGTATACATATAGATATAGGTAATGGAATATAATAGTTGGGAAAAGGGCAAGTAAATAGCCAAATTGAATACTTTGATTCGTGGTAAGTGGGAGTTATCAGAAGTAAATAGTATTTAAAACTAGGTGCTAGTTACTGATTTGTAAGTACATAACCATTGTGAAGAACTCTAAGCTTATGTATTGTGATGATATACCTACGATATTTACGATACTAATAGTTGAATCAGTTAAAAATTAAAAAAGGAAAAAAGATAGTACGAATATTATTTAGATATCAACATCGCGATACTAATAATAATATAAATGAAAATGTAAAAATTTTGAAGTGATTGTCATTGTAAAGTATGTCCAATACAAAAATTATGGATTCCCCAATAAATTTGTACGGAGCCCGCGCCGTGAAGACATGCTCAATTTAAGAATTCTCTATAAGTACTTTTAAAAATATAAGGTTCACAAATTATTATTACACATATAGACTAGAAAATAATCATTTTTAGAATGTACAGAGATAAAAGAAGAACCTTTGGTAGAACATTCTGGAAACTACGAAAAATATTAATTTGTAGTTCGCAAGCACTAACAAAACTTATTACCGCGGTACCAGGCGCGCATGACTGAGCGGATGTCGACTCTGAGCATCTCATTAAGGTGATGAATTAATTTTTCTAACATTTACGGCCCTTTTCAAACCTTCGTAATTTTTATATTATTAAAGTTGTCGTGATGAAAATTCTTGACAAGAAAGTTCAATAGTAACACAATACGTCTACCGTTTTAGAAACATGATTCCATGATATTTTCTCGATAGAAAAAAAATACAAAGTTCTCATTGTTATTTTTTTATAATCTCTGGCATCTTCAAAATAACAAACGTAAAGTTACGACTTTTTGGATATTAACTATAAAATATACAACCTATACGTCTACCGATTTAGAATTTTGAAATATGCGATGGTTTTGAAATAAACAAGAAATACTTGAAATTAGCGCGCGACCAGCCAATATAGCGAGAGCCGCCCTGTACCTTCCTACCCCGATCGCTGCACGAGTCATTCCCACTACGGCCGTCACACGGGGAACTTGTGTCGCTCGCGCAATCGTAAAAAAGGGTGACAACACGATAAGACAAAATGAGACAAATGGGGACAATAGAGAAAATAAGAAGAAGAAACATAAAGGTTGGAGAAAAAAGAATGCTTACAATTGGAACAAATTAATGAAGAAGTTGGTTTTATTTTAAATTTGATGATAATTGTATTATAGACGATGTTTGATATGTACCCCTGTTTTAAGTACATAACGAATGTGTAAGATTTTTTTCATTTATAGCATAGATAATCTTTTCAGAAATCCGGAATCGAGAAGGAAAATAAACCCACTGATTGTTAACAATGTGAACCCACTCCTTCGTAAGTACCTTTATTCAGTCAAAAATGTATGTTATCAACGTTCTACTGGTTTTATCGCATGATTCCATTTTTAGCAAAAAGCAACAAAGTGCAAAGAAATAAAAAATCATGGTGAACTTAGTGGAAGTATGGCGGACGTGATATGGAACAGGAGCTCATTGGAGTAGTATTATATTTAAAAAAAAATACGAAAAAATTTCAAGAATTACATTTCTTAGTAGGTGGTAGATAAGTATGTTGTATAAAGAATTTGATGTTGATATTTATTTCATTTATACTTACTACACCTGTGCGGGAAATTGCTTAGTACTAAAACAGGTTTATATTCATATTTACATAGTAATGTGAGTTTTAATTTCGAAAAATTTTGTGTAAGTATATTAAATTGAGTTCCTGGGTGATCTGGAAACACAATTGGGCCCGGAAGATGGCGCTGCAGTCACTCCTCCTAATCACATGAACCGATTTGGATGAATATTTGTGTGCACATTTCATTGTTGTGGGATGATTGGTTGATTCGTTTTCACATTAGCTAATATTATGTATTTTTGTTGTAAACTTAATTTAATGTTTATAAAACATTTTTATTGGTATAAATAAGCCAGTGTTCGTCTCACATTGCTGTACCTGCCTACCTACCCTACCAGGGCCTAACTTTGTTCTGGCTATTTTATTTTGATTATTTGTAATGAATAATTACAATTATAATAGAGTGCAAAAAATAAATACATGCGTCAATATATTTTGTGTTTTTTTTTAAACAATTTTTCTATTTAAAAAAATATCATTCCGACCGTGGCTTTGCCCGCTTGGAATTAGGTTATATCGTGAATCCTGTTTTATCCCACAGAAGTGTTCAGTTCGGATAAAAAGTATCCTATGTGTAAATCCAGGCAATTAGCTATATTTTATCAAAATTGGTAATGTAGTCTTGACGTGATTAAGTAACAACTAACAAAAAAATATACAAATTAACATCCAAAGTTTCGCATCAGTTTTACTGTATTAGCGATATCTTCCACTCTTGACTTTGACTGAGAAGAATTAGGGTTTATAACTTCTTTCAGAAATAGTACCTTTCATTTCTGGGCATGATGTAATATCTACGTCAGCATCAAATTCTATCTAAATCAATTCAGTAGTCCGCGTAATTAGGTACCATTTCATTTTTTCAGAGTAACAATATTTTTTGTTATTTTAAAGATTATTTATAACCTGTATTATTTTGTAATAAAGTAAACATTACGAAATAATAATAATTAATAATTATTAATAATGTCTAAGTAGTTGTTAAAAAGAAGATAATTTTGTGTTTATAAGCAAGAAAATAAAACCAATAAATCAACAATTAAATATATGTATAACAATATTATAACTGTATGACGACTCCATACATGTTTGTCCCGAGTCGGCCAGCGGCAGCGCGGCGAGTATGCAAGAATGACTTCGCGCACACCCGCGTTCGCGATAGCGAGCTATTAGACTCCGCCCGCCAAGCAGTGGATTTTTTTTTGTGTATCGTCTTAAAGTTCACCTCGCTGCGGTGGAGTCTTAGGTGAACTGTCAACGTGGCATGATGCCTTGGTAACGTGATAGTTTAGTTTGTTTTGCACATGTTTCTGACTAGTCGGGTTTTATCCGACTGTGGCAAAAGGAGGATCATGTATAAACAAAATCTATGTTATCTTGTTATTTCTTATCTATAGATACTGTAATTTCACATTGTTCTTAGTTTAAATATTAGCAGGGAATTGTATTGTAACTTTTGTTCATAATTGCAAAGTGAACAGATAAAAAAATGCTGGTTACACAATGCATTTAGTGTCATATTTCAAGTAGGTAAGCTTTTATACGAAAGCAACTCTTTGACCTTTTCATGAGGCAACAAATTTTTAAGCTTGCTATAGAAATACCCAACATAAAATCTAATGAAGTAGATGGTAAATTAACTACAACAAAACTCTACATAATTATGAGAGCTTTACTTCAAAAGCTAAGCTAGATTTTTCTCAAGATGAGAATTATTTTCATAATAACACATAATAATTAATAACAATTTAAAGAACATTAGTATGGACCATTGCAAGTTGGCGTAAATTTGTTTGCCTGAAGGTCGGGTAATAGAACATTTGGGCTTCTTGCGAACTATGCGAATTGCGAAACGAGCCGCTCGAATTATGGGGCCACTAAATGGGAGATAATTGATTATTCTTATAACAGTGCAATAATATCACATCATCTAGAGATACAGATTCGGTACATAAAGGTTTTAAATTTCATGTTTTATACAGACGAGATGCAGACAACAGAGAAGAATTAACTCTCAGCTAGTACTTATGTGTAGTCTACTCGAACTAAAAAGAGAATGTAGCACACTTAATATTTTGTTTGATATTTTATAGAAAATACATACAGATTTTATTCTTTCCCTATTATGAAAATATTTTAAATTAGAAATTAACTTTGATTCTTCGAATGAATTACTAAAAGTACCTCTCGCATTCTAGTCTAGGCAATATTATTATTTTTCTGGGAATAGAGGAACAGCGTCGCATTCCTAATTTTCTTCTAATCCTGAACTTTGATTGTATAGTTTCTTCCTAACCAAACATTAATCACTATTTCAGCTTGTTCCATAGCCCCACGGGGCTTCTTAATATTAACTTTTGTCAAGGTATTCATCCCGGGGGCTCGGTGTAATGTAACAAAGATATTTACTGAAGCCTGATGCCTTTGTGCTTCCAACTTACGAACGTGGCTCCATTCTTTTGTGTAATGATTAAAATTTATTATGTGATGACCTTTGGACTTTGAACTTGTTTGTGTAGGGAGATACATTTGGAGATACTTTTCAATGTAGTTAATATAAATACAAGTAGTTTTAGTAGTAAATATAAGGGTTAGTATTCAATATTTTATTTTTTTCGAAGCATTGGAATGCTTTACCATGCTTTCTGTAGAGTCCAAAATGTCATTTGAATAACAACAAGTTAAACGGTGTTTTGTAATTGATCATTAGGTTCATACCAAAAATATAGAAATATTAATAACTAAGTGCTATTTTAATTAATAAGCGCATGATGTTTTCCAGGAAATATGAAACCTCGCATCCGCGATATTATCTTTCTTAGAAAGTAAACAGGCGCATTTTAATTCAGAAGAATTAGAAAGCTTAATCTGTATTATCCAATATAGCATCCATTTATTTAGTAAAAAGGCAACAATATTATCTCCGAAATAGGGTTGCGCAAGTAGTTATTGCGTACCATTATAAAAACAAAAGCAGTTGAAACTTTAAGCACCATAAAACCTTTTCATTGTCGATGCGTTGCTGCGTCTGCCAAGAGCGGCCATTACGTAGATACCTCTGTTTGTACTTGCAAAGAGCCAACATGCTTCTGTAAGGGTGTGTGCCGATGTGTCGGGAAAGTAAAGTAATCGAAAATAGTATAGAAGTATAGTTAATAATTATATTCTTTTGTGTACTTGCAAAGCACCAACATTCTTTGGTAAGGGTATATGTGCATAAAATATGTATCAGGAGGCAAAATGATTACCCACAGAGCGAGCAGCCTTGCGAGGAAAATGATTTGTGCTGTCATTTCAGCTATGATGATGCTTAGCGAAGCTGCTCGCTTTATATACCCACCTGTAGGTTTATCTATCAAGTGCTCGTGGTATCGCTAATACCCAAATTCTAGCTACTAATGACAGTTCCTTACAAATTTTTACGTAAAGAAATTTAGTAGGGCAGGTGCAGAGCATTTGTGTAGTATCTTTACCCAATACAACAATAAGTAAATATATTGCAAAAAGTTTTTTTAAAGATTTTTATAACCAATCCTTTCAGTGTTTCTCTTGTAATGTAACATTACAAGGCATTACATCACTATGTGCCACCACCCTAAAAAGCTCTTAATTGCGTAGGAAAAGAATCCTTGACATAGAATACGTTTTAAGATTGAATATGTTCTTGGCGAGTTATACAGCTTGGCATTGCGTGAAACAAGCCAATTGTAAGTTTAGATTAAATGTGAACGAATGCATGATAGCTGTTTTTAACTGTCCATTCATAAATTATTGGCTTTTTGTTATTCAAACAGCTGAAGAATGGAAATTACCAATGGAAAACTATGCAAGTAGATTGCGTATATTTATTTGCGTTCATTTATCGAGGAAGGCTATAGGCTATATATCATCACGCTAAGACCAACAAGAGCTGAGCTACGCGGGTGAAACCGCGGGGCTCAGCTAGTATTAAATAAGCATTTGACAATTCTGCATTGTAATAGGAAAACAACGATATTTAAATCACCGCAACATGGAGATCATTATGGCCATAAGTTATTTACACGTTAGAAACAAATTGTCTTAGACTCTTAGAGAGTTCGATCATCTACTAGCCTGAAAAGAAAATCGAATAGTTAAACAAATGCCAAAAATAGTTAAAAAAACAATGATTGCGCTAAAACTTACAATGAGAGAGAAACAAAACATAATCAAAGATTTCATATCCTAGCTTATACTATTCCAAATCCCTCAGGTATTCATATCATAGTCACCTATAGAGATTGAACGATAAATTTTCTATCAAACTTACATTCTGTGCGATATAATATTAACCCGCGGCTTTGTCTGCTCTCAATTGATTGAGCTCGAACAATATCTTGCACGTGTAGACAAGAAGCCGTATTCTGAATATTGTTTGATAATGAACCGAGATTGAAGTGGTATTGAAAGTGAACTATAAATAGAGGTTATTAGGAAAAGTCATGCGATAATTGTACATTATTAGGATAGTAGGTCCTATTACTATCCTAATAATTACCTGCTGGTAAACATAACACTTTTTTAAATTATAAGTACACAACTAATATTATTGAACAATTTATTTCTCACGTGTACGATAATTTTAAATGTAACTTGCAACGATTAGGTACTTTATTTATAAACCAAAACTGCATTATTTACTAACAGGTAGTTATTCTACATTCTAAAAAGAATTTCATGCTTCAACACACCTTAAAAAGCTTTAAATCATCTTCACAATATTAAAAAATGGCTTTTTAACGAATAAACCAGAATAAGCATCCCATAAATGTACCAAGGGCACAACCCTTTGACTGCACATTCAATTGACAGGCGAGAGGAAAAATCTCACCGCCGTTACAATAGTTATGTGGCTTCGTGAAAACTAATTATTTGTGTGAAATATTCCATGGGAATAATGAGGTAAAAAGGTTGTAAAATTGATAGAAGGATGACACGTTATATTTTAATAGTAGGTATATAATATTTTATTTTAAATTCGTGATCGTTTTTTAGCAAATTTCTACAAAAAAAGAGACATTTTGATTTAAAAATGGTTTTACCATTTACACATTCTTAACATACTCGAAATAAACCATACTGTGAGTACTATAAATGACTTTATCTATACATACTATTTACTCGTATTTAGAAGACGAAAAATATTGCAAATTGTTTGTTTCGATCTAACTCAAAAATTACTCGACGTGAACATACCATTAGAAAACTATATTTTTCCCTATTATATAGGCCAGCCAGGTGAAGCCGGGAGAAGCGACTAGTCTGTCTATAAATACAAGATACATAAACCGCCTTCATTTGTATCGTATAATATCTTATAATATGTTGTTATTTGACATCGCGGTTACATATTTTATTGACCATATAAAAGTCATACGTGTGAGCAAACTCTGCGTGTTTGTTTCAACAAATAGCTAATACAAGTGAATTGCTGGCCTGTTTAGGGTGCTGTTTGTAACATGAGAGAAGCGGATTTTGTAAACGCTAATACGAGAACTGTATGCTGTCACAAAGTTTTTGCCAAATTAAATTATTAAATAATTATTATTAGGGCTGATTTTTCAATCAATACTTATTCGTCGAAAAACGTATTAAACTACCATTTCAAAAATGTATTCTTTTCCTGTATTTGACAGTTTACGGGTGACATTTTTATGTTGTCGTGTAATACTTTATTGGGCGAATAAGTTTTAACCATGGATTGATAAATCGGCCATTAATTATTTAAAAATAGTTGTAGGAAATAACAGATATTTTTATACAAATTGTGATTGTATACAAAATTTCTATTCTTTCAGTCCGTTCTTGTTTTATTTCGTCTATAAGTAAAATCTACTGACTACAAAAAATTCATTCCCCTTGCGATGCATTATATCAAACGAGCGAATGCTCATTCTAATATCAAATTCTTAGTGTAAACAGGCGTAGCGTACCTGTGTGAATTCGAGTTTTCGTTTACACAGAAAGATCACGAAAGAATGCTCTTGCTCTAGCTCTAGCTCTTTGTTGGTTTGATGTAAATGCACTGTTGTTCTTTTTACATTCCAGTTTAATAATATTAATTATCTACTGTGTAAAGTGTACGAACAAAATCAATGTTTTTTTTTATAATTGAATTAGGTATTATATACTTTTTGAGACCATATTTTTTAAAGTGAAACTTTTATTACATCGTCTCAAACTTTTTGGTCTGTGTAGCGCATGTCGCGTGACGGTCGGCTGCCGAGTAGGTATAAAGCAGTGTTCGGAACCGTACGATAATTATCGTACAAATACGATAATTTTGTGCCTAAGTTTCACTTTTACCGTGGTTTCATAAAACCACACAACATTTTTTTTATTAGACTCATTCATGCATGTCTCTATAAACAATTTTGCAATAAGTTGCTTTTTGCGATTCTTTTCTTACTTTATCGCTCCGCTCATCAATATGAACATGTCCGCTGCGTGTTCCCGTATAATACGCGTAATAACAATAACATTATGCGAGCGGAGCCGGGGCACATGAATAACTTGATGTTGTATAATGTTACACCGATTCGTATAAAGGTAGGCTATACTATTTTCTATATAATTATGAAGTATTGTTTTAATCAATAATTATAGATGTTCTAGGGAAATTGGTGTTGGAATAAATGTAGAAATTAGATTTTTAATATCAGTAATTAAAAACCTATAAAATTAATAGCGCATGGTTGTCAGTGAATGTAAACGAGACACGAAAACGAGTTCAAATAGTTTCAGATACTGGGCCATTCATACAAACAAAAATTTATTAGGTACTTTCGCAAACTCTATAAAAGCTTACGAATAATCTGTTAATTCTATTCTAAAAGACCTTAACTTATAAAAAGTCCGTGTATATAAGTATTTTAGTCCACTTCATTGTGGTCATTTCACTAATTAAACAGGACGAAGCCGCGGGTAATTACTAAGCTAATATATTATGTGAGATTTTATCCAAGTTTTGTCGACACAACATGCGGGTAGTAATTGTTACCTTTCAAAGAGACTATTTAATTTCCAACCCTTTGTACCTAGCAACCTTTGTTCTTATCTTTTGTGTTTGTCACTATAACTATAGTTTAGATAAACTAAAGGTTCAATTTTAAACGACCGTTTAATTGGTTTAGAATATGGGTTGGAGCTTTTATTTACATTGATTATTAAAAGCAAGATTTTCCCGGTTAAACCGGAAAATTTGCCTGTTTATCGATAAATGATTTTCTGTTAAATTTAGACAAAGTTCAGTCGTTTTTCAGACCTCATATAAAAATATGTATTGAAAATTGCAAGTATTTACTATTAGATAGTATTCTATCACTGTAACCTAATGAATTATAGTCAAAGCTACAATATGAATGATCGTATTTTTATTTATATGTTTGAATATGATACCTACAGAATAAATACATTTTAATAAAGCATCAAAAATTATTCTTTCTAATATTTGATAAGACACAACAAATTCGTGTTTAAATAGCCTCCACCAGTTAAAACAGATGTGTTCAAATTAAAGGTAGTTACTTCAATTGGCGTCGTACCTGCGTCTATCACCTAAACTACTCAATTATTCCATGTGGGTCATCCGCACAGAGACGACCATGGAGACTCTGTTAGCGTTCAATTTTAATATAACGAGTGATTTTATTAATACGTTTAAATTTTATGTATTTTTGCTCATTAATCAGATAATAATGTAAATGTCATTCTTTGTAGTGACATTTTACTGTTTTTTTTGCAAACATGTGTCTATATTGTGATCTTCATAAAGGTATAAGCTATTATAATGTGATGATATACTGTATACGTTAGTTAAATAATACCTATACATCCATCAGGTTTTTCTTATTTTCTGTTTTCATATTAATACTATTTTCTTAATTTTAAATAACTGTTTAACCCTAGAAACATAACCTTCGTCCATCTGATGAATACGCGGTACTAAATACGCCATCTCTTTCTAACGCGTGCGCGTATAAACTTGCCTGTTCTTGTCAACTTAGTGTGCACCGCGCTGTTGCAGGCGACACCGGTGTTCAGCGCGTAAGTATTTTGTTTTTTGATTTATTGAGCATCTGTTCATCGTTTCGATGAATGGTTATGGTTTGTGTTAGTTTTGGTGACGGTTTGAAATATTTGCTTGCAGATTTTTGACATGGAGTCTCGACGTGCACTGAGTGATGACACAATAGCGCGATTATTGTTGGAAGAGGATGACACCAACTCGCTGCCGGCTTCTTCGGATGGTGAAAATGAAGACTTTATGGAGGTGGACGACGTGGAAAGCGATCAGCAATATGAATCCTCTGACTAAGAGGACAGTCAGCAAATCCGTCACGGTTCATCACCATCTCACTCACGGGACCACGAGACCGACTCTCAATCACCTCTTGATTTATTGGAAGAGACTTCAGGTACTTCTTCATGTATTTTGACCTTACCACAAAGTACCATTCGTAGTCGCAATCGTCACGTTTGGGCCACAAGTAAAGGTCGTACATCAGGAAGGACAACTGCGATAAATATCGTCCAATGTAGCAAGAGGGCCATCTCGTGGTGTAAGAGGAATGGTAGATCCTTTATTATTATTTGATCAGTTCATGACTGATCAGATATTTGAAGAAATATTGAAATGGACCAACTCTGAAATCGCTATAAAAAGACAAACGTATGAACAAGTCACATCTACTTTCAAAGATGCTTGCAAAGAGGAGCTTAGAGCACTTGTAGGTATTTTAGTGCTAACAGCAGCTCTGAAAGACAACCACCTCTCCCTTGAAGAACTGTTTAACCCTGAGTATTCTGGTACTAGGTACGTGTCATGTATGAGAATTTGTGGTGAACATAAGGCTGAATTCTGTGTGAATTGCGCTGTGAATATAATTATTTTTGTATTTTTTAAGTGTAGAGTTATGCCCTAAGTTTATTTTGGCCAAAGAAAAAAAAGCTAAATTTTGTTATTTTTTTTTTAATTTTAATTTTTACGTACCTTATCAACTACGATCTCCTTAAAACTAGTGCCTTACGTTATTATAATAAAAGTAAATAAAGATTTCCTTTTTTTAAATTATTATGTTTTAATTATAAATAAGACCCTTATCCCTAAAAAATTATGTAGTAAACAGTTTTAAATTATAACGTTTTAAGTAAAAATTTCATACTTTAAAAAATGTTCATCAATATGATGAATGGTTATGTTTAAAGGGAGCATTATGAAGGTTATGTCTCTAGGGTTAAACGAATATAGTGTACCTACGACGTACGTCTTCATTTACAAGAGGAGCAGGCAGCTCCATAGTTTCTTATTCTCGGTCGTTTATTAACTAAATTGTCGGTTGAGTAAGCGACCACCTGGCGGGCGATCACCTCTTCTCAATTGATGGAATGGAGTCGACATACTGAGCAGGATGGTCATGAAGGTAATTTATCCGTTTTTCCCTTAGGATCTCACGGTTGATAACATTTTTATGTTTCAATGCTTTATGACAAATTTATTTTTTCAATGATGTAATCTAAATAAGTATCTATAGGTATTTATTTGTAGGAATCAAAGTCTATATTAGAATTAACATCAGATAGAGCGTTGATCGTACGGTTTTCATTTATAGTTTTAAAATTCTAAAAATATTTAAGTATCTAGTGATATTCCAATATTTCATCATGTAATAATTCAGTAAGAAGTTATAGAAATGAACACCTAATTTAGACCCACAAACTACTGACTGACTTTCTAACTGAAGTTAGAAACTCTAACTTACCTAGATTAAAAACTAAAGTTACCTTACCTTACCTACATATTGTTTAAAAAACGGTAAAAGCTATTACATGTACTCCTTTAGACATTCAATCCTGTAATTAGCCGGCCAGACCGTTCCAATTTTTATCAGTACATCGCAGTTCAGCCACCGGTTCCCCGAAGCCCGCATACAGACGGACGGACAATTGAAACTAATAAACACGCTAAGTAATCAAGCGGTTTAGTTTGTGAGTATGAGAGTATGCGACATTCCAATTTCTGGTCCTTCGAGGAAGATTGGAAAGATTGTGAATTGCGAAAGTCGGGTAAAAAGGATTTAAAAAAGGAAATAATTTACGCAAAATATTGTTTTGACATTAGCTCTATATTTTTTCTAAATCCATACTAATATTATAAATGCGAAAGTAACTCTGTCTGTCTGTCTGTTACTCAATCACGCCTAAACTACTGAACCAATTTGCATGAAATTTGGTATGGAGATATTTTGATACCCGAGACTGGACATAGGCTACCTTTTATTGCGAAATATGTAGCACGGGCGAAGCCGGGGCGGACCACTAGTAACGAATAATGGTTTGAATCTAACTAGAATTTGCATTTAGAAAATATCTTAGTCACTTATATCAGACTAGCTTTCCACCCGCGGCTTCGCCCGCGTTTTCAAAGAAAAACCCGCATAGTTCCCGTTCCCGTGGGATTTCCGGGATAAAACGTATGTGTTAATCCAAGTTACCCTCTATATTTATGCTAAATTAAAAGAAAGAGTAACAAGCACACACACACACATACACGCATCCTCACAAACTTTCGCATTTATAATATTAGTAAGATAAGACAAGCAAAAACATCCTGTCATCACAAGATTTTTTTTTATTGACACACGTACACTCTTTATTTTGAGCGTATAATATACCTTACATTTTTTGTGACAATCTCGATAAAATCACAAGCAAGTATAACGGTGCAAAAAGTCCATTGACGGGTTAAGTTCGGGACACCTGGAGCGCTTTGTGTGCTGTGGGGATAATGTTACACGTTGAGTGCATACGGGTTAACTCAAGTTACTTGGTTTGCTGTTGGAGTTAGTTTAAGCACGGTGATATAGGTGAAAATATTATAATATGAAAAAAGCATAGGTATAGCATGTACTTAATTAATGGAAAAATATATTTCTGAGATTGTGTACCTACAGTATTTGTACAGTAGGTACAGTTTACAGTACAGTATTAGTATTATAAGAAAAAATGGAAACAACTATAACCGAAATGGTTATGAATTATAAATTTCTCCTGACTTATTCTTATTCCTAAACTGCCTGTAAAACATGTAACTGTAGCGTGAAAAAACAAAATATACCTAAGATCGCTCAAAATGCCTTACTCAGTGAAAAACCGCAAATATACCGTAAATCTGAACCCATAACTCAGCAACTCAAACAATTGAAAATTTATTAATCTGCCCCGTGTACCTCGTAAACAGCCGGGCTTAAGTAATTAACATCATGTGGATGTTTTAATAACTTGCCATCCTCAAAATTGTTTGCACACGTCGTTGTAGGTAATTTTGGGTTAAATTCGTACGTGATCCGCTTTTAAAGGGTTAAGGGATTTCCTGTTTAACGCTGCTAATAGATATTGAAGACCGCTCCGTTTTTGGGAGATTTTAAAATTTTGGCGTACGATTTGCCATTTTTTGGAGTGGTTTAAGTGTAATTATGGATGCTATTTGATTTAAAGCAAGTTTAAAGTACCTTTAGACGTTTTCCGATCTTTTGCTAGATATAAATGTACCAAAATCAATTTTAATCTTCGTTTAAATTTAATGGGATTTTTTTTGCAAATGTTATGTATCAAATCTATAAATCGTTTGTTATCTGATACATATAACGAATATTATTTTTTAAGAAAACAAAACTCGTTCAATTAAAAGCCTTACTATAATATTATAACAGACGTAATTGTTATTTAAGGACCTGTAATATTTTACATTAACACATATCCAAATTAAAGACATTATACATAATACATTAGTCATATAATTTCGGTCCAAAGCATTAGAAGCCATGGTAGACCAGGGCTAAAGTTATTAGTTTCACCTGAGGGGCCAAGCGATGTATCTAAAGTGTTTACACTTCAAACAATACATTCAAATTATTATGAACCCCTCAGACGAACTCCGATATAATCTAAAACATACCCTGCACCTTTGCGTCAAGACTGAAATTCCCGTGTTCAAAATTTTCATTGTCTTGTTCAGATTAATAGAAGTATATTGACATAAGAGGTAGCTATTACCTTGATATATTAAAGTTCGATGCTCGCATCTCCCTTGAGCATTCTGTTATTGTTATTTAAATGACGAGAACATGCTAGTCATCATTATCATCTTGTTAATGGGTTTGATACTGGCCTACTTGCGTGTTTCTTGTATTGCCAAGATTTTGGACATGGTGTTTATTATGTGAAAATTGAACATGGTAGTGATTATAGCTTGTGTCGTATATTTTAATACTAGGTAAATTATTAAATTTAACAATCAAGAAATCGACCACAACCACGTTCACATTGATGAAAGCTTGCTTTCATGTATATTGCTAATATAAGTAATATTTTGCATAGTTCGTCAAAAAACTAAATTCCTAAAAACTGTATGCCCTGTCGCGTCGTGTCAAACGAATTTATAAGGAAAGGAAATGGCAGAAAAACATTCACATACTACGGTGGTATGAAAAATTCTTCTAAACACGTGTAATTCTTGGGGTATTTAAGCTGGGAGTTACTAAACTTCAATTTCAAATAGATAAAGAATACAATGTACTAGTTAAACTCAGAGGTGATACATATGAATTTTATAACTGTTTTTACGACCGGCTCGTAAAGTGAACTTGCAAGTTATTGATTTTTTATTGTACTTGTTGTCCCCTTAATGACGTCATATAAGTAAATGATGTCATCTACGGTTTAGTTTCTAACAAAGACGCTTTTAGAAGATATTATGGTGGTAAGGTAAGGTCTTATTTAGTCGTTTGTAAGAAGATGAGTATGCTTGGAATTTTGATTAAAGTTGTGCATGGTGTTAAACAAAGTTATAATTAATCTCAATTTAATTCGTAAAGAATAGGAATCAATTAAAATAATTATTATACTTCAGCAAGTATAATAATTATTGTATTTGATTTCTTTTTAGTCTTCTTCTTATACCAGTGGTATAAGAAGAAGATTATATCACCTTTCGTGAGTATAGTTATATTTAGTTCAATGAAATACTTTGGTATGGTTTTCAAAGTAAGTTAGTTATATGATAAATGTATTTAAGTATGTATTTAGAAATTAACCAGGTAACCTTTATTAAATTTTAAATCTAACAATGTTTTTTTTTTCGTTTCTGTGATATTATTATATTTCAGGATGTTTCACTTTGGTATATTAATCATCAAATTGCTGCCTGAATTTACAAACATACCCGAACCAGGGACATAATTGAATTACTTTTCAATTCTATAAAACTGATATGTATCCTTAGTATTAATCAGTGTAGGGTAACAAGATTTCCAGCACGTAATGGGATGGCCTCAGCGGGACATTGGACACTTTATTAGATTGTCGCCCTAACCTGCGATGTAGATGAAAAATAAATGAAAGAGTTATATATTATGAGGGACGATACAATGCTGTTTTTATCTGTGCCACGTGACCTTGCTAATGGATGTGGTATTGAATTATAATCTTAATCTGTTTGCTATTGTAAAGGTAATGGACTAATCTTGTTAGGGGCAATGGAGGCTTTAAGAACTTGGTATATTATATAAGGAACTACTATAATGAAAATTCTGTTGTCATCTGATAATAAATATAGAAAGGAATGATTCAAAAATGTTAGCTGTGAAGCGGTCATTACTTGAAAATATTATCATCTAGGGCCTAGGCAATATTGAAATATTAGCAGTTATTAATCCACTTTAAAAGACGTAAATGAGGAATATTTGAACTACAGACGTAATTTAGACAAGACGGACAAATGAAACAATCACAAAAAATAGGTAGAGAATTCCGGGAGACTTGCATCTGCTATTAAGGATCTCAGAAGAAATTCACATTAAAAATTTCGGTAAAAGCCTAATGTTATCCAAACACTTACAAAAAGATCTAACAAACGCTGGGATAAAGTTGCACCATCATTACACTCCCGAGTATCAAACAAAGCGCACCATGACCGGAATACAGCCGTTACATTCAAACTTACCTCGTCTCCCCCGCCATTACTCATTCCAATGATTTTTAGCCCGTGTGACACATTCTTTGATTTACAACGCGCGAACAATGAACTAGCCACGCTTATGAAAACCGTGGGTGACTGTTGCTTTTTGTTTCGCTTCGTAATTATTAGTGTCGCATATGGCTTGCTTTACGGGTTTTGTAAACGGTAAACTATTTTGTAATTTTATGAACATGGAACGGATTTTGAACGTAGTTTGTGTAATGTGCTTTAGATGGACATGCGTTCTAACGCGTATGTTTTATATTCACCTTGATCATTCTGTAAGACTAATTGTACTTTAATTTTCTTGGTTTACTTTACTAGTATGGAACCAATTTATTTTTAATCGAACTCTAATCTCGCTCAACTATTGATCAGGTACTTAGTTTTGTAGTTTCACACACACATTTTTTAACCCTAGAAAGATAATCATATTGAGTAGTACGGGAAAGATAGTCATGCGTCAAATTTACGCATGTTTCTTAGTTAGCTCTAAGTCGAGGTATATTGTTTTTTTTCTATAAATTGTAAGTTATTATATATTTACAGTTATATTACAATAATTAATACTACAAATAATTTATTTTTGATTATTTTTATACATATAAAAATACGAAAACATTATACGTCTGCTTTAAATTTACAATTCTTGTAACTCGTATTATTTCTAATAAAAACTTATTTTTGACCACAATTATCAGACTTTTTTATATGTTATATATATTTTGTACATATAGTTATATAAAAAAATTGTGAGAAATAAGTTTAGCACATATCAACGTATGCTCACGACATATAACTATGTTACATTTTTTGCAGGAGGAATTTGCCTTTCGTCATATTTCAGAAGTTCAAAAAGTATAGTAAATACGTTTTTTTTTCTAAAGGCCTCCTCAGTACTTTCTTACGATGTACCAGATACTTCATTTGTTAATAAATTGGAGATATTATCACGCAAATATCTTATCAAAGCTGGTGATTCTAAACACCCACGCATAAACAAAGAAGTTAAAAGAAAGAAGTTCCAAGCTTCTTTATTTCATGTTTTATTGACTCAGATATTTTTGTGCTTTGTTGTTAACATTGTGGCTATAAATTAAATATGCAA
Organism: Colias philodice; assembly: GCF_061535455.1. Classification (NCBI taxonomy): domain Eukaryota; kingdom Metazoa; phylum Arthropoda; class Insecta; order Lepidoptera; family Pieridae; genus Colias; species Colias philodice. Next base: position 12,060,902 of record NC_143095.1, on the reverse strand, counting down.
TATGCAGGCAATTTTATTGATTTCATAAAATAAAGCCATTGGCCATCTCATTGTCTTGCTACTATTGAACATCAGGGAACACATTCGGTCTAATGCATCTACTCCGCCTTTTGCTTGAATGTAATATATCATTTTTGCTTTGTACCTCATCGGGAAAAGCTTCTTCTGTGTCACTTTACTCGTCATCTTCAATTTCGTGGTCCTCCTACTTCACTATCGGTTTCTTTACAGGGACCCTCATCGCTTTGCATAAGAGCGGCTAGTATACAATATTCTTCCAATTTTATATCCCCAAATGTTTTCTATATTTGCTTCAATGTGTGTAAAAATAATTTTTTAACATAAATCACAATATACAGTAATAATAAGCCAAAAAATATTCAAACTACCATAGAAGTCAAAATCTTAAAAGTCACGGTAAAGATAATCATGCGTAATTTTGACTCACGTAGTCGTTATATTTCAAAATCGGTTATACTGAGAGCTAACCTATACCATAGGTTAGCTCTCAGTGACTTATGAAATGTTCTATAAGCACAGTTATGGATTCGCGACATTTAAAAAGATACAGCTATATTTCGAAAACGCAGGAGTCATTTTGACGCAGACTATCTTTCTAGGGTTAAGTTAAGGGTAAGTGTATAGGATATGGGATGCTGATTAATTGCTTAATTTTATATTCACAGAACACATGAAGTCCCTGAAATATTATAGATGCATATTCCCTCTCGCGTGTTTTCAATCACCACCACGTCATCTAAACAAAATTTATCTCACGAAAATAAAAGGGTATTCTGATCATTACGTTCGCGACATTGACTCTCAGTCGCCAATAAAAACACGCCAGACCTCCTGCTTAGATGTTTATTTTGTCACACGAGCACCCCTTGGCAAGGTATTATAATTAAGCTCATTTGTTATTTCTGCTACAGCCGGCGCGGCGGTGCGCAGGCGCTATAAGCCCTCCTGTATAGGTGCGTCGTTAAAGCGGGTTTTTTGATGCGCACGCGACTTCAGCCCGCATTATCTTTTTATCGTCGCAACCCCAGCGCGGATTATGAATGCAGGGGTATGTAACCTTTTAATAGTAAATTAATATTTAATTTTTTATATGCTCCGACCGGCTACATTATATCTTACCAGTAGGTGAGATCGTGATGAGGTGTTTTTCTATCATTCTTCTCTGATAAATAATTAGTATTTTACGGTGTTTTCTTTTTTGTATTTGTATTTTATTTGCTCTACGTACTGCACACACAGTTGTTATTATTCACAATGCAGATTTGAAGTACAATTCAGGTGAGGACATTGAACGATTTCACACTACACATGGCGATCTCAGCATCTACCAAAGGTTCTCCACCCCTGGCTAGGTGAACAATACTAGCGCGTGTCACCCGTGTGTCGGCGAGCAAATATTGCATTACGTCCCCCGTCACGTGACGTCACGAGTCCATTGTTGTCCCCCGCGCTTGGTCACCCCACTGCGGAGTTGCATTGATTTTGGATTCCTGATAGGTAACCGTTGGTGAACTTTGTGACCTTATTTTTTATTGATTTAGATGAATAAATGAGTAAGTAAGAAATATACCTTATACAAACTATTTTGTATTGTCACTGATGTTATAATATGGCTTTGAGTGAGGTTAGATATGTTATTTTTGTAGAAGTTTTCAAGACAGAGAGAAAAAAGCTAAGTCGGACATATGTATACATGCCCTCAACTTCAAAACATGGTCATTGAATCGGAAATCTACATGCCGTCGAAATCAAAACATGGTCATTGATGACCATGTTTTGATTTTTCATAGTTTAATTGTTTAATTGTTCATAGTCTGCCAAAAATTAACAAAAATTTAAATGTTGCGATGTTAAACACGTATCCACAGTATTAACTACAATAGGAAATAATATTGTAATACTGTGACGTATCTTTATCAGCAATTATTTTAGCAGTATTTAATCATAAGAATTCGACTTACTTCATCTCAGTTGGTTGCAACACTGATCACATAACACTCCATACAAATCCTGGTATCTAAACATTGTTTCACTTCCAATTACAATTCTCATACAATGACGGTTCATTTCAATAACCCAAGGTGTGTGGGGAGGTATTAATGGGCCAAATTAATAATTTCCTTCGCCCGCATCCCGATGCGATAGCCCTTTTGTGTTTAATTGACCACCATTTTACTCTCATTTCGGCTGTTTCCGTGAGTGACGTGGCCGTTTTAATTGCTATGTTCATTGTGGTTACGGTGGTAAAAATAAGTTCACTTTTTGTGAGATTGAAATTGAGATAATATTGCCATATTGGTAACACACGATATTCATTCGGAACAAAATGCTTTATCTTGTGACTTGTATTGATCATAATATAAAACTATTAACGTGTAGCAGGCAACAAAAAGATATAGTAGTTAACTTACGATATTTTTAGCGATCGCAGTCCGTTGAATACTCTTTACTTTTTAGTAGACTTAAACTACTTATTATTGATTCATTTTAATACTTCGAAACATCAGGATCAATAATGTAAATTTATTTATTTATTTATCAATCAATCTGATTTCACTTCAATAATTTAGTACATATGTTTATTGATAATATTTACAAAATAATGGTATGAAACATTATCCCATTTATCGAGTAGATAAGTATTTCTGCAACGCGTTGTCGGCTACAATGTCGCGGGAAGCGAGGCGACATTACCTAGCTAAACTACTCATTTGAATAACGTAGTGTTGTGCGAAATTATCGATATTTATTGGATTATGTTGCCTATTATTTTTAACCGACTTCAAAAAAGGAGGACGTTCTCATTTCGACCGTATATATAAAAGTTATATATTTAAAAGTCAAAAATTTGACATTTAAATGATAAAAATACGTTAACTGTTTAGTTTAAAGAAGAAAGCATCTAAAACGAATGATCTGGATCCTATTGATTTTTATTACCTACGGCGTCAATTTAGATTTAAACGCTCTATTGTTAAGTAGAGCTTGCAAATTGAAATAATTAGATTTACTTATAAAGTTTATATTTTTACAAACTTGTCTTAATTCCGGAAAAAATGTCTTGATTCACACATGCCCTTCGATTGTCGAATCATCACCAAGGAATAACATTACAATTAATGTACAACAGCAATGATTTCAGGTTGTTTATATGATTTTGTAGATCTATCTATTTATATCTACCATGCCCAATTTATCGACTCCAGCACATCACTAGTGTAAAGGAGTACGTCAGCGACAGATCGGCGGATTTTGCATAAAATCCTCATTTGTCACAGCACTAATGTCCGTGCCAGATCGCATATGAACTAGCCATAGAATTGTGGGATGAATTATGACGTCACTGCGTTCTTTGTTGGGCTGTATGGGGGAACACCGGGGAAGGTGTTTGATATGTGTAGTTTAATTTTAAAATATATTGTGTGTGCATCTGCTGCTTTTTCTTGTGATGTTGGAATATTTTCACAAGCACGTATCGTGGCATTCGTTTTGACTATATGGTTAGCGTGGTTATTGTTACAGAAATTAGCAGCATGTCCTTCTACAAGACCTAATCTATTTCAGTAGGTACTATATTCATGAAATTCAACTCAATTTTAATTAAGAAACGGAACACACTAACATCCATATTGGCTTAAGGCTGCAGTCTAGCAAAATTGCGTTTTCAACAAGTTATTTGACAATTTTTTCCCGGCTAATGAAATGATAAACTGAATTTTTTTTTCTTGTTTATCAATTAGTGTTATATACGCAATGCGCGTGAATTTTTTCACATTTATAAAGTTACTTTATGTTACCTTAATCAGGCCTTCAAGATAAGTCTCTTTCCCCCAAAATCATTTCGAGCTAAGTTTGTGCACTCACTACGTTGCAACCGATTACAATTTACACAATCTGATCAGCGCATTATTATCCTTATATAGTCGTTATTAAAAACTGCTGAATACAATTGCCGAAAAACTTATGATTTTCTTAATTAGAGCGTTATAAATTCATTAAATTTCCCATTTTTTGCCTTACAAAATCGATTGATAAATACTGCTAAAAGTTATTTTTTCCATTAATTTATTCGAGTTGGTTGAAGACCAATGAGTATTAATCCTTTAAAAATTTTTTTTTTTGAATTTTGATAATTCTTTAAATATTAAAAAAATATTTAAAATGATAAGGAAAAATCCTAGCGAATTTCTTTAGTCGCGCTCCTTGGGCCGGAGCGTTCTGACGTGTGCTCTACGCTCGATTTTCCTTCATACCGAAATGAAAGTTGCTCTACTTCATTAAATTTAATATTTTTGTTAATTGATTATTTTTATCTTAGTTTTGTGCAAATATTCGTATTTTTAAACATTTGATTTCGATATGGAAAATAAACGAAAAAAATACGCGTGTAACTACTAGAAAAAAAATTATCTTCGAACATAAAGTTAATGAAACCAAATAGATTGCAAAGGTGATTGGCAACAATTTCTTTATTTTACGGGGTGTCAGTAAAGGGATGTATATTTCTTTAAAACTAAAGTAAGCTCATAAATTTTCTTATAATATAATTTTTTTGAAGTTCCAAAAATGTTTATTTTTCGTTTGAGAAATACGAAATATAATATAAACTTGTATTGAGAACTTGAACTTCCCAAGTTCATCCGGGGAAATCCCCATACGGGGAAAATGATTTGTTTACTCCAAAATTGATCCGAGGTGTTTTAATTTTTTCTTCTAGTCATTTTCAACGTAGCGGCATGTTGTTTGATTATTAATTTTGTAACTTAAATACAGGATGTTGGTTTTATATTCTGATCTTACAGACGCGCTGACAAATTTAGTCCACCATTTCTAGTTTAGTCTACCAACTCTAAGTACCAATATTAAAACGAATGGATTATCATCACATCATCAAAATTCAGTGGGGTTGAGAACTAAACAAACAGAAGTAACAGAGACGCGAAGAATAAAAAAAGAGGACGAAAACGATAATTCGTTGATGCTTTCCCTTTTCGACGTATTGTTAGGGTACATCACCAATCTGCAAAAAACAAAACTGATGATTCCCAATTGCTGATTAAAAATGAAAAACAAATAATCGACAACAGTGGTGAAAATTTGCTGATCACAATGAAACATCCTTCAGTGGTAGCAGATTTACTCATTTAAAATGTATCGGTGAACAGCGTAAAGGAGAGGAGGACAGGAAAACATTATGAATGTGGATGGTGGATTGTATACAGGGTGTAATTGATAAGTATGTGCAGGCGATTATGACGTTATTATTGCAGGTATCAAAAAACTTAAAACTGATATCGAAATTACTTTACCTAATGAGCAAAATGACAATAATAACTTTTTAAAAGTATAACGAGAAATATCTAAAAAATTTACTTTATACACTCCCATATCAAAAAGGGAAAATGGGACTAGTAGAAGTTAAATGTCTAATTCCGGCAAAAGACATGAATGCGGAAGATGCGGTTAAAAAAAATTTAATATTTGAAATACAATGCAAAAAATAACACTTTTGTCATAGATAAGAATCATGACTATTTTTTCCAAATTCAGGGACAACTAAACGTTGCAGAAGCAGAAGTCTGCTTATTTGCTGTTTGGACTGGAGTGAATCATTTGTTAAAAATAGAATATATAAAATAGAATATATAAAAAAGTATGTAACGTTTAGGCAAAATAAAATGATGGACCATTATTGGATTTTACATAAATTGCCTACTGTCAGAATTGATTGATTCGAGACTTCAGCATTCGATGCCCATCAAGGACCCATCCTATATCATTCAAGCGATTGAAAAAAAAGAGATAAATCCAGTGCAACCGATAAAGCATCAGAATGCTAGCAAAAGATTTATTAGGTTTATCAATATAAATCTATATATGTATTATACATAATATAATAAATCTGTAGAAGACGCGAAGACTGACATCCGCGCGGACGGAGTCGCGGGCGGAAGCTAGTCAGAAATAAATATCTTTTGTTTTCATTTGCGTATTTTTCTATTTTATAATTTTTTAACACAAACATTACATTTTTTTTATTAAATACAAAATTTGTTTATCCGTTTTATTAGCTAAACTGAACAACTTTCACTAAGAAACTTAGGTCGAAAAAAATGTATAGAGTTATGCATTTTGTATGGAAAGCTTATTTTTTTTATATTTCGTCCAAATTTCTTTGTAAAAGTTGATCAGTTATATAAACATGAAGTTGAAGATATCAATAGAAAGTATTCGCAAATTTTGTGTACTGATAAAAAAAAATCACCCGGTGTAATTTTCACGAAAATTGTTTCAAATTGTCATTTTTGGTACTTATTACAAATATTAAATTATACGAATGATTTAATTTTTAAAAATTAAGTGGAGCAACTTTCCCTTAGTACATTTGTATTATTTACATATAGGATGACAGGATGCATTTGTTTGCACTACTAGACCAAGCCCTTAAGGAAGCACAATAATGAATTTGAATAAACTTATGAGGAGTAAGTAATAATTTCCTCCAAAAATTTGGTACCTGCAGCCAGCAAATGTTTTGTACATAAAATTAATGTGTCCTGTCCACAAGACGTTATTTTTTACTCAATATAAATGTTATTAACATACCTACTTATCAAGTCGTAAAGTTAATTGTTTATGATGTATCAAATTTTAGTGCAACTTAAAATTTAACGCAACCGCAAAAACGTTGAGTGTTCCTTAAAATTTGTTAATTATAAAGATTGAAGATTGCAGTTTTATTCATGCTGCGAATTTTGATGAGAAATGTGAACTGTAATGTTATATCTTACTTTTGTAATGAACTAAGAAACTATAAATATAATAAATTATGGTGTAAAACATATTCTGATAACCCTACAAATTTACCTTAGCGAAATACATCGTAAGATTTCAATATTCGTACTCAAAAGGCAACCCCTTATTAAATTATTATAGACATTGGATACAATTCCCTTCGGAGATGAATACAGGATAAGTGTATTATCGCCTTTATACCTTGGCTTTTCTGTATTAATTGTGTTATGTATCTAATATAAAATAGATATAAATACTAAGAAATGTTATTATGTTAGGTAGGTATTTATGTTCAACCGATTTAAAAAAAACCGGCCAAGTGCGAGTCGGGCTCGCGCACAAAGGGTTCCGTAGCAGCAAATATAATAAATTACAGTTAAATCAACCTATCTCAAAAACTATAAGAGATACTTTGATCAAACCAAAAATCGTTGAAAGAGTTAATTAGCATGCATCACCTCTATTTTTTTTAGAATTTTATACCCCGTAGTTATAAAAATAGAGGGGGGGGGACATACTTTTTACGACTTTGAGAGCTGATATCTCAAAAACCGTTCACTTTAAGAAAAATGTTTTTTAGAAAACTTTATATCATTTTAAAAGACCTTTCCATTGATACCCCACACGGGTATGTACATCGAAAAAAAAAATTTCATCCCTCAGTTACATGTATGGGGGGCCCCACCCCCAATTCTTTTTTTTACTATTTAGTGTCATATTTTTGTAGCGGTTCATACAACACATATTCCCATCAAATTTCATCACTGTAGTACTTATAGTTTCCGAGTAAATCGGCTGTGACAGACGGACAGACGGACAGACGGACAGACGGACATGACGAAACTATAAGGGTTCCGTTTTTGCCATTTTGGCTACGGAACCCTAAAAAGGAGGAGTATGTACTCGACTGTATTTTTTGCTGGGTTTGTTACCTCAGAACTTTTGAATAAGTAAAGCGATTTTGATGATACTTTTTTTAATTGAAAGCTAGTGTCTTCCGGTTGGTAAATTTTGTCTAGTTATGTACACTTGCTTGGCGGTTTAAGGTTCTCTTAGAAAGTCAATATTTTAGTAATAATATTTATTTCCGACTAATAATAATTATTAAACTTACGAAAATGTTCATGAGATGGATGTTTGTTACCATTTAAGGTTAAAATAGCATTAAAGTATATCGCTTACACTAAGCGTATCGCTATCCGCTATATCACAGGCACAACCTTATCCGCCCCCCACTTAAAGACAACTCTACAACTCACGTTTTTATAGCAATAATCAAATACGAGACATAAATTCCAATTATAATCGATGTGTTCTTAACAGTACATAAAACAGAGTTAGGAGAATTAAATTATAATAATGGTCCACTAAAATGGCGGTGGAAACCTTTTGGGATATTTAATTTATAAAAACTTATTACATTATAGTGTTATAGTGTTTGGTTTATAATTATTTGAAACTATCAATTTGATGGGATGATTGAAAAGCTTTAGCAAAACATTTTTAATTCATCTGCTGTCATCTACGAAACATTTTACAGATTAGGTATGCTCTGATATACCTAATCATAATATAACCTATACTCTATGCTCTATGTTACCAATATTGTATGTGAATTTTAAAGAAATTTCATATCAAGATTCAGTACCTGAGCCTTAAGGCGAAATGAGACCCAAAACAGACGTTTCGAGTGCACGGAGAATTATTTTTTTTCTTCAAAAACTTTGAATTTGATTTTTTTTATTTATCGATTTATTTAATTGAAGAGTTTGTTTAGTGACGTTTGGGAACCGAAACACGATTGGCAAAATTTGCCTCGATAGAAAAACGTTGTGAAGTTGCCCAAAAATTAAACAATTAATCAATTTCATTTGGACAATAGTAAAGTAATATCAATGAAACTTTATCCACATCCACTTCCATTCAATTCTTGAGGGACGTACGGGATTAGATTTTTCAATTAATACATCAGTAATTTAAAAAAAATATATTTATAAACTATGAGCAAAAAATTGCGCGCAGGCCGGTCGCTTCCGCCGTTCCGCCTCCTGTTAGTCGACGCCAACGCGTCTTAGAGAGCAGTCCTGTACAACTTTTTCGCGCGGTGCCGTTGTCTACTCGCATACGTGATTTAGTGTTAGTGTTACTAAAGTTTTTCATAAACATGGTGAATTTTGGTGGCCAAAACCTTGATGGTGAACATTAGGAATAAAATGTTGCGAAGGCAGATGAAGAAACTACAGTTATTGAATCTAAATAGGTAAGTTTAATGTTTATCATGCTTATTTATATTTATTATGTCTTTCGGTCGCTACAAGTCTAAAGATTTCAACTTCAAATATTTTGATTACTAGGTATATGTTTACAAGTCTAAATTGAGAAACGCATAAATGAAAATCTGATAGTTATTTTTATTTGTAAAAAGTAATATTATTTTAGTCATATTTTGAGATTTCATTACCTATGTATGATTTTTGTATTAGTACATATATGTTTACAAAGTCTGAATTTAGCAACGCACAAATCAAGATTTTATAATTTTATGCACTCTGTCTTTATTTTTATTTATAATTTTATTATTGGTATAAATAGGTAATGTTTTAGTTGTTTTTTGAGATTTCATTTTCCAATAAATATACTACTGATTTGTGTATGTATGTTTATTTCTAATAGCGAAGCGCGACCACGAAAAATCCGATGTGCAGCTTGCAAGCCAGGATGCAATAAAGACATTTTGGTCTTTTAGACCAACCATGATACCAGAAACTGATGTGGATCTTCAGACAGTTTCACATAGTACTTTTTTTGTGTAAGTTTATTCTTATGTCATTTATTTATAAGTCATATGATTGAAGATAGTGGAATATTTCAGACTAGTGTAAGTTATCACTGACGGGTAGGTAATTACCAGTGAGATCAGAAACAATTTTTATTTCAACCCTATTGCGTATAACTTTTTTGTTTTTTTTTTATTGTATTATAACTATTGTCTGAGGTCTTTCACTGCACCGGTAATTGTAATTTTTTTACTTATTAGATATCATGCAATTTTAGGCTTATTGCTGATCTACTAACAATTCTATACACATGTGAGCAATCCCAAGACAAGAATTAGATCTAGACAGGATTAGATAAAGGATATTTATTTATAAATATATCAATTCGAATGAATGTATGTATGAGTAATTTTTTTATTTGTTTTTATTAATAGATACTATTTGCATATTATGCATAAGCATAATTACTTATAAATTTTATATAAAAAATATTTGAAAAATTTGTAGTTATGTAACTATGATGCCGACAAACGACTTTTTTACGAGCTAGGACAATAGAGCGATAAACGAACAGACACAGCTGCGAAATTTTTTACTAATTTTTATAAAAGCACTTGTTATAACAATTGCGGTCAACCGTAAAATTTTTCAAACAAAAGAACGATTTTCTCAGAAAGTTTGTTATGTATGACGCCGACAATCGAGTTTATTACTGGCTAGGATAATAAAGCGACAAAGGAACGTACACAGCTGTGCAATTTTTTCTAGTTTTGATGACAGTATCTTTATAATAATCGTGGTATTATAAGAGGTATTATCAATTAATTTTTCTCCTATTATAACTTATTATGGTTGTTTCAGCACCTCAATGTACAAGGATAGCTCAAAATAACGGGCAAGAGACATTTATTTACAGAACAAGGAGAAGAAGTCGTATCAAGAAGATAAACATTGGAACAATAAAATGGTAACAAAACCAGCATTCGAAAATATCTGATGTTAAGTATATATCAAAATGTCGGATATATTTATTCAAAAATAATCAAAATTGTAAATAATATTTTTTTGTCTATTATTGTTTTTTTTTTCAATAAATATGATATAAAAACAAAAACCCGTTTTTTTTAATCTTTTAAAACCGATAATAATGTAAAAAAAAACAAACGTAAATAGCATTATTCTATTATGTATTTTTATTATCATATTGTACGTATGTCCCCCATGTCGAAAAACTATAAAATTTGTTTACAAAGATTTGCAAATAAGCTAGTAACGTAGGTAGCGACAATTCTAACAATAACAAATATGTAATTACATCATAAAATAATTTAGTCACAAGCTCACTTTTTCAAACCAGATTTGTACCAATTAAAAAATAAAAATCGACCTTCGTGCAAAGGAACAAAGGTCGATTTTTCTAGTTCGATGGGCCCGGCAACGAAAAGACGTTGCCGGATCGCTTTACTCAGCTTTAACCGCGCGAATATAAGAATATAAGTAAAGTTCATTGAACCTCTGTTAGTTCCGTATGTTTCCGTCATCTATTCAGTTGTGTGGCGTGGCGAGGGGATTTTTGTGAAGCGTCCCGCGCGCTCTTATGCTCCACCCAGGGGGCGTAGCCCAAAAGGTGCACAAGCATGATTGTATGTCGCCTTAAAAGCTTCATGACTGTAATTATTATTAACCGTGGGTGTTTTTTTTCTTTGAAATTTTCATTTTACCGAATTCACGTTGGATTTGATCTCTCAAATAATAATAATTCGTTTAATTGCAAGCATATACAAGCAAAAGTGAACCAAAATCTCTTTAAAACAATCGATATACGAGATTTGATTAATAAAATTTAAATAAGTACCAAATTTAACTGATGCGTCCACAACACACTCAGTACGGCAAAGGGCAGTAAAAACTATTAAATACGACAAATGAAGAATTATTATTAGAACAGCATCCCCTCACAACCCTCCGTCTGCGACACGCGCTAAGTTGAGGTGACCGGGAGCTGGTATGTTCCACTTGGGTCTATGTGACCATAACTTGAATATTATGTATTTATTTATCTGTAGGTACGTAGAAAAAATTGATTTGTAATTTACTCATTACTGATAACTGAAGTTCGTCAGTTTCAAATTGTTTTTTCAAACCTTCTGTATAAGGGTATATAAACTATTGTAATAAATCTTAATATCAATCATTAATTATTTCATATAGACTGGGAAAAGCGCCATTGAATTATTATTTTATTTTTCAATGATCAATCTATTATTATTGTTCGCCATTATAATATTTACTTTGTAATAATCAAGCTAGGTACCTTCTTAACGTCAAAAAACATAATAAGCTTCATATTGCAATTTTGCACCTGTACCTACCTGTAAAAACTTTTTTATTGGATGTTTTCATTGATAGCTCTTTTAACATGAACATTAATTGTATATATGTATATATCAATGACTTTTCGTATATATCAATGACATACAAACTTGAACGGAGATGCATTTAATAGTTGACTTACAAAGACCCATGTGGAATATACCTTTAATTTTGCTTTTTAACGTGCGTTGCACGGGGGTACAGCTGAATCGATTATTTTAGTTTAAATAACAAAGAAAGGGTGCACCATGGTAGATAAAGTCACCTATTTAAAATGCTCTTAAATATAACTGCAATTGGTGAAGTTAATAATATTGTTATGGGAAAACTAACCAAAGCGATAACTTTGAAGTTCCATTATGATTGTCAAGAATAAAAATTATGTTATACTAGCTTCCGCCCGCGGCTTCGCCCGCGTGGTGTTTTTTCGCAATAAAAGGTAGCTTATGTTCTTTCTCAGGGTCTAAAGATTGTCTGTGCCAAATTTCATCAAAATCGGTAGAGTGGTTTAAGCGGGAAAGCGTAACAGACAGACAGAGTTACTTTCGAATTTATAATATTAGTAGGGATTGTGTTTTGTAGATACCATTTAAAATAATATAATATACAGCACTACAACATACAATACAGCAATTACTAAAAAAACTTTAATCCAATAATTTGATAAGCTTCATTAAGGGGAAGCTTTATTTGGAAAACTCTTTCGTTTCCATATTTATATTAAATATCTTAATTTAATAGTTAAGATGATCAGTGGTAATAATAAAATAAGGATCATGAAACTTTCTTAAAATTATTTTACACGGTAATGCAAGTTTTTAGCTAATTAAAATACATAGTTTCAAATTTAGCTTTTAGATCGTGTTATTTCCAATTTCAGGGTAAAAGTTCCAGAATGTAATTACTGTAATAATTTGACAGAGACAGTTAGTAAAGAAGGTATCTATGTATATGTATGTATATTGAAATTTAAGTTCAAACTCAAAACAATTAGGTAATTAATCTTCTACATCCACTTTATGAATAACCATAACTAAATATCTATATATTTTTATCAATATTGAATTCAAATAATTTCAATTGCACTATTTCAGTTATGCCCATATTTTCTCACAATATAAACTTTCTACTCTCAATACATAATTATCGATCGAAGCATTAATATCAAAAGTTATGACTACACCTCTACAGAGGGAGAGAACAAAGGTACGGTGACGTATGACCGATGCCACGCGACGAATCTCAGTTAGCACAGTGGGGTAAATGCAACGTGTGTGGCCATATAGTTGACAGTATTATCTTGCTGTTATTGGAATAAAAGAAGTTGTTGTTTGATGTTGTTTAACGTGTGTTATTTCGGTTATATCATTCGGAAAGCATGAAGAATAAATTGAGATTACACAGCATACTTTCATATTATCAATGTCATAAATTAAGATGTTGCAAAATGAAATCTGAACTATGAAAAAAATAATAATTAAATATGTACATACATACTAACAACAATTACTTCATATTATGCATCTGTAACATACCTACTCTATACTAACATAGGAGATGAAGAAGAATGCACATTACATCAATACAAACACTTTTCTAGCGTCCTAAACGTATGGCCAAAAGCGTTCCACATAACCCACTGTGCATGTCGCCCCACTCCTCACCAAGTATTATTATTAAGAGATTTATTGCACGGAAAATTGCACGTATTGTTAAAACGTAACGCATATTCCGCGTCATAAATAATTTTTATGTTAATTACCTCTATCGTTAGGGACTAACGGTCGTCCCTAGTTTATGGCGATAACTATTATTATTACCTATTTCCTTTGGTTAGTGTCACACTTGGACGTGATTTTGTTGTTAAAGTCGGATAAACTTTATGTTTTTCTTAACTTGATGACTTGGTTTGGACACCATAAAATGTATGAAAATAAAATTCGCAACATAATTTTTAGGTGATAATGTTATGATGCATTTAATAATTAATGGTTTGTAATCAATGAGATTAGGTATGTCGGACTTAAAAAAATAATAAGTATGATAAAATATAAAATATATAAATTCTTAAGGAAACAATGTGGTATATAGAGAATCCAATCCCGCATCAAAATCGCGATCCCGCAAGCCTGCGGGATTAAGATCAGCAATCCCGCGGATCCCGCGGGATTTGCGGGATTGATTTTAATTATTATTATTTTTGTTTCATGTAATTTAAAGAAAGAAAATATACACAAATATTTTTAATTATTCTTATCAACATCTAAGCAAAGTTATCACTTATATTATAAATTAAATATAATGATGTTTAAGACAATACAATATTCACAATATTTCACGTTTCATATTTAGATTTTTATTTGAAATAGAACATATTCATTGGTTTTAGAGGCATTTAAAATCAGCTTATTTTTTTGACGTGATAACGTTTTTAAAATCGTTTTAGTCGGGTGACATGTTCAGAAACTTGTGTCACACCAAAACCTCACGAGCGCGATCGCAGGTATAACGAGAGAGAGACGGACCGATCTCCCGTCTCATCTCGAGCGCTGCCACCAATAAGACGTTATCACGTAAACATCTCGATCGTAAACCTACTTTACAAACAACCAATTTTTTTTGAAAATACTTTCGAAGTAATGATAAAGTATCTAACGTTTCATCTTTTAGATTTGATCTTATCTTGTTGCATAAATAGCCAGCGGCGGAAAAAGCAAGCTCGGCTTCCACACTTGTAGGCGGAATTGACTTTACATATGTATAAACAGCTTCCAAATACTTCCCCCTATTCCCTCCACATTCAAAAAGTGTCAATATCAAATCAGTTGAATTATCTCGAGTGGGTACATGCACAGCAGCTCTAGACTCTGCCACCCATTCAGTACGCGCAAAGTTAAATCCCCGTACGCCGTAGGGGAATCCCCAGTCATAGAGTACTGGAACTGACATTGATTACGTTCCATTCCGTCCGATAAGAGTTCCAATCATCGTCTGAGCCTATTTTTCTTACTTTTTTTCAATCCCGCGAACGTGCGGGATCCCGCATGAGTAATCCCGCATTTTTGATCCCGCAAAAAAGGTGTGGGATCCCGCAATAGCGGGATCCCGCGTTTGCGGGATTGGATTCCCTAGTGGTATATATATAGTAAATTAGCTCAATTTTTAAATTGATTTCGATATTATTTAAATGTTTTTATAAGCCCATAATTTGTTGTCACAAGGTGATAATCTTTATATTACTCTTATCTTTTAAATTCCATTATATTTCATATTTTGCATCACTTATTTCGTATAATAAGCTAATTAATTAATTTTTAATTAATTGCACTTTTATCAATATTAAATGAAGAGTACCTACTCTTAATGTCATCTTTTAACTCCTGGAACATGAATTAGACTCTTGAGAGTGTACTAAGTACTTACAACCTAAGAAACCTACTTCAAAACTCGCGAAACAATCTCACAAAAACAAAGCTGCATAAACCGCTCAGCACATTTCATTAAACGCACCTTCCCCTTTAAAAATGAAATGGCAGTGTCCCTTCGTCACTTGCAACAATGGATAAGCTAAAACCCGTGACAATTGTATCTGACAAGCTTCGCACGCACGAGTTGGCGATCACCCCATGTGAAAAGGTGTTTGATTCTTTGGTTTCATTGATTGTGAGGAGTAAAACCAGAAAATATAGCAAAAATGAATCTCTAAATATGTCGCTAAGTGTAAAGCTTGAGAAAGGCTCAAACAATTCGCCAATTTTTTTATTATAATGTTACGGCACAATAAAAGTTCTCATGGAAAAGGGGGTAACAACAACGTCTGCTGGGAATCTACAATATATGAAAAGGTATGCTTAACTTTCTGGTTTGATTGTAGGTGGAGGAGAGAATGAGGAGGTGATGTGGATGGAGCTTGAAAGAGAAGAAGAGCAAGAAGAAGTCTGATAATAAGGACTGAATAATTTAAAGGTTTTAGTAACGTCATTGCTACTGGTATACACAGAAGTAAACAGCAAAAATTGATTAATGGTTCAATACGACTACCTTAGTTTTCTACATCAATCCTAACTCTACCTACTCATTCAACCTAATTTCTGTTTAAGCAGTGTATAATTATATAAACAAAGCAAAATTAATAGCTATTTAATAAATTAATAACAACAAAGGTAGGGAAATAGTGTCCAGACAAAACTAGGGTGTGCAGCCAGCGTTAATCGTCTTGATCCGTTCACAGTAGCGGCATTATGCACGCTTTTATAAGTAAATCCGAGGCACATGAATGGGCAATTTTATCTGTATTATTTTAATAATAACTGAAGGTAATCGTTAAAAATATAGCAATGAGGCTGGGTAAAGGACTGGCAATATGGATTTGATAATTGGTTGATGATAATGAAAATTAAAAGGAAATATTTAGGTTTTATTCAATTTTACGTACATATTATATAAAGTAGCCTAACTATCATATTATTATGTTCTTATTTTGTAGGTACTGTACATTCTTATTAGTTCTCAACATTATTTTTTCTAGTGTATTGGACTTAGATCTCTGAAACATTAAAAAATATAAACGTCATAATTTTTTTTAATTCACATTTCCACAATTTCATTCTTCGATACAATTTAATATATAGTATATACCTACTTATTTAATATTATATCATTTCTCCAATCAATTGCACTGGACACTAACAATAGGTCCCAATTTAAAACGTCAATTTGTGATAAAAGTTGACAGCTGTACGTTGGCAATGCTAGAGCAATTACAGTGATCGTGATCTGTGACGTCACTGATACGTTATCAGAAGTGGGATCTTTTCATTAAGACTATCGACACGTGGTAGAGGAATGGTATGATTTCGTTCTGCAGAGGGGATTTTGTTTTGTATATGTTAGGCATTATGTGGTGAATTTCTTTTTCAACAAAAACAAACAATCTAACAAAAAACCCATTAAAAAATCTGCCTACCGATTAACTGATTTTCTGTAATAACTGCTTGGTCTTTTTAACATTTACAAGTGCAAGAGCTACAGCCCAAAAGTTACCTACTACGTACTATTTACAAATTTAATTATAATTTAACTTCTGGTTTAACCCCAATCCGTATTAAAATATGGCCATAAAATTATTATAAATATTATCAACTAAATGAAAACAAATAATATCTAAGCTGTATTCCTAACATTATTTACGTTTATTTTCAATAAATCCACTATTAGTCACACAAGATATTAACCTTTAATATAATACCATTTAAATAATTATAAACGCTCAACAATGAGCATTAATTGCGCGTTTCTCACGGGCAGGGTAACTGCACCGTAGACCGATCACATCGGAACCCCGTGCTACAGATTCCAATTTAAAGCGCACGTGCGATACGAAGGGCGACGCGTGTTGTGAAGTAACAAGTATGCACTACTGAGGGAATATGTTGTTGTGTCCCTGGAGTGTACGCCATTAGTTTCAATAACCACAAAATACTTGAGAATTTATTTACATGATGGCTCGTTGAGTTGTGAGGGTTTTTAATATTAATCATGCTAGTTATTTGCAAGCTTTGATAGCTAGCTTATATTTCAGAGGATCTTTTTGTGAAATATAGATACTTAAGGAATATTATCAAACTAAAAAAATAAAACAAATATGTACAGTATAACGCTTGAATTAAATTTATCAACTGTATATTCCTTTTGTGTAAACTATTCTACATCATCCGCAGAACAGAACAAAAAACGAATTTATTTGCCCCAAAAAGCGGGCGCAACTTCCCAACAGAAAGGTTTGCACGCCCACACGTCAGTTAATCGATGTTTAAAAACAGTCAACTGGCTAGTTGACTCAAAGCTTTTTTCCGCCAATAGACTCGGTTCCGGCCGCTCGTCCGGTGCGGGCCACAACAGGAGTGCTTACCTTACTTTTTTATTTGTACCACTGATTTATAGTTGTTTTGAATTTGTTCGGACTGTACGCCAAAATGCTTTCGACACTTGCAGGAAACGTGTTTTTCGCTTTTATTTTGGTAACGGTAGTTGGAAAAATTTTCAGTTTGAATCCGGCAATTGGAGTGCGGCGGCGTATGTTTATTGGCTGAAGTTTCATAAAAGTTTGGTTCTGTTTGAATGAAATTATGTTTAGGTTATGTAAAGTTTACAATGACTTTAAGCATGTTTGAAACTGTGTTTGGTTACACATGTCGTTGTAACTCATTATAAGCTGTAAAACACTACCACAGGAATCATAAGACTATCTGCTGTTCCTTTTTAGATTTCCATTTCTTCTAAATAAACATTATGTATTTTCGTGCTAATTTATACGTATAAACTTTTATAAGTACCTACCACTGAACTCATCTTTAAACGCGCATAACTAGGTTTTATTACTAAATACTATATATCCATGTTTTTACCTATAGTCTATTCAATTCTCGCATTACTAACAGATTTTCCTCAAACTTTTCCACAGAATCTCGCTTATAAACACAATACATAACACCTAACAAAGAGGTCCGGATACCTAACCATCCCATTCAAGTCCGAGCCGAACAAAGTAGAAATAAAACTCGAGTGTTAAGATAGCAATCTCAACGAACTACAAAGCAACATTTAAAAAGAAAAACAAAATATTTTTCATTAGAGGCGCCTAACAATGACAATTGGATAGTACCTTAGGATTACGGCCTTATTGCGGCTGCAATATCCCCCACTCCGCTTCCAAAGAATAATATGTCTTTATAACGAATCCCGCGGCTTTCCTTCTTACATTTTTCAGTAAAATGCGAGCTCTTCTTTACTTCACTGTGAGATAGAGCACGCAGTTGTGAACTCTATGATCTTAGAAATACATTCCATTTTCTGTGGAGAGAAAACTACAAGAATAGATTGCATTGTCTTCACACGTAAATCATGGTGAAATAAGATGGTGTATTGTGTTTACAGCAATAGCAGCTCTATTTCTGTAGCTGTTAGATTGTTATTTACGTGATTTTGAGTTTGAGTTATGACTGTTTGATAGCAGCTGATAGTTTCACGTGGTAAAAGGTCACTCTGCGCGTGACGGACGAATTAAATTTATAAAATGAAAAGCTCCAAACAATAACTTAGACTTTTGAACTGTCTGACGTCGTGTTTTAATCAAACTGTAGAGCAATGTAATCTGTATAGTCGAGCCAATTTAATAGGCAACATTTGACGTCTATCAATTTTATCTTCATAGGGTGGTAACCTGCTTAAAAACATCGATTAAAGTGAATTAATCGATACGGACTTGAAACATATGTCAATCGAATTTGAAACACATGTCAATAATTTATGATAATATTTATTCACAATTAATCAATGCATTCGATTCTAGATGTCAGATTTCGATTTTTAGAGTAACGTCTCTGGTATTTAAAAAGAAAAAAGGTTTATTGACACAAAATTGTAGCGACGTCAGTTCTTTAAATCAGAAATTGTTTATTATGTTTAGAATGGTTTATCAGTAAAATCAAATCCTAAAATTACTTGTATCGGTCATTATTATTATAAATATGTAATCGTAATTCAAAAAAGTTAAGCAAATGTGCAGTTCTAACAAAACAAAATATCACGTTGTTCTATGTCGTCGTTACTAGGTTACGTTGTTGAATTTTGTTGAACTGTCAAATGTTGCCTATTAAAATGGCTCTACTATAAGTGATATTTTGGTAGATTTGAAACAGAATTGTTTGCGAATTTTACTTTTGAATCTTTTTGACTAAGTGATTTTAATCAGTACTAGTTTAGAACTCTTACCTAGAGCAGTAGAGTTTTAATATTGTTTATTTGATTGCTCAATTATTCATCTTTCACTCATTGTCGAAATGTATTCAAAATCGAATAATAATCAAAATAATTAATAATAATTATTGCAAGTAAAGATAACGCAGACTCGAATCTATACTACTTCTTCTTCTTTCGATTTTTTTGTAATTGCAATCAAATGCATAAAGCTCGAATTATAAGTACAATAAACTACATACTAAATGATATCCCAAAGCATCCAATAAGAAACAATCGTATTAAAAACGACGATAAACAAAAGGTTATCCCCTCCGTAATAAAGATGGCATTTTATTCGGCCCAAGAAACACCTTAATTCGATAAACATAATCTTTCATTTGGCCGAAGTTTTACGACATGCCTCTCTTTCCCACTTTAGCACTTTATATATCTGTCTCTGTTTAATAAAGGTGCGTTAGGTTGGTAATAATGATTGGTCCATGGCTTCTAAGGTACGAACATACGAACTCACTTAGGGTAGTGTATTTTGTTGTCGGCTTAATAGTTGATATTAATCTTTGTTTGATCTTGCGTTTGGATACATTTTTTGTGAGAAGTGTTGGTTTCAATGCTGAGGAATGTAATGATATAACTGTGACCACTGACCACGTATTAGGTAATACATATTATGGATTTGTTAATTTATAGTTGTCCGATGTTAAATTGAACATAGGATTGGAAAAAAAAGGTGTGTAGATATTGGAGATTACGTGAATTACCAATCGTCTATTAATTAATAACGTGTGGAACCAAGGCACAACCAAATTTTCAAAAAAATTTGAATAAACGTTTCATCTATCTAAAAAGAAAAAAGAAACTCTACAGATAAAGAATATTTCTAAAATAATCGAATTAATATGGTGATTAAAAAATTACAATTCACACGTACTTGGCCAAGTTACATCTACAAAAAGTGTTTCAAGTCACAGAAACTATATTACACTCAAAGCTCCAACCAATATCGAATGGTTTTTATGAATAGCATACTGTAATAAAATGGTCGCTATCAATAGCTGGGTAAATAACCTCGCTTCATTAGGTTTGTATACATTTGTTTACATAACTATCAGTATATTTCTGAGTTATAATATACGAAAAGTTAATGGAATGGGAAGATATATGCTAAAATGTCTTGTTTAGGTTATTTCGTGCGAACGTTATGGTGTTTTTTATTTCCGATGTTGTATGGCGGTGTTTATTTCAATGATACTAGATATGCATCGCGTAATATCCAACATGAGAGCTTTTCTTGTGTGGTTTTATGTAGGTAGGAATGCTAGTAGGGCTTGTTGTTAAGTATTCGATGATGAGTTAAATAAGGAGGTAAGTGTCTCGATTGGACGTCATATTATGATTGACCGCGATGATAAAACTAAGTTCCTGCTAAATTTTGTACGTTTAAGTTTCTTACCAATAACATATTCTGTTTTACAAAATAAATGAATAAAATACACAGAAATTATTAGTAAAGCAGTTACCGCTATTTCCTACCTCTAATTTTTTAAAAGTCTGTTTACGTCATTATAAATACATAGTTGTCTATTAATATAGCCAATAAGTTCGAAGACGAAATAATTTTATTTTAATTCAGTGTCAAAATAAAAACAAACATCATAATATAACAAAAAGACAAGATGCTAAAATTTTAATCCCATTCCCGTGCGATCCGAGATTCAATTCAAAACCATTCAAGCGAACTTCAAAGTTCAAACTCACGTTCATTTGTCACAGTTTCCGCTTAACTAGATATGTGTGCGCATTCGAACTTTGTTCCACATCAATGCATACACCACCCTATTGCGTCTCCTTAAAATTTTAATTCGCTTAGCACGGTATGTGGAGTTAGATTGTTTTGCAGGTAGGTGCAGAGAATGCACACTACCGCCACGTGCCGGGCGATGGTCACAATTAGTCTCATTCATGGCTCGTCTTTCGTGACGGAAGGACGCATGCTGCATCCGACGCACTTAACGTGATGGAAATGAATTGCACGAATTAATCGTTTGTAACGGTTATCTCTCGTAAAAATGTTTTGTTAAGGTATAATGGGAGCTAATAAATAATTGTATCTAAAATAAAAAATAATGATGATCAGCCAATTGTGCAAATGCATCGTTATGATGCTTATATATAAAAGTGTATCTTATAACTAAGTATATTAATTTAAGGTTCATATTGCTTAAATGTTTAATCAAATATCTTGCAATTATTTGATTAAAAATTTAACAGTATGAGCCTTAATTAAAATTGATTTTAAAATATTTGCTTAAGAACGTACTTATTTTTAATTTTTTAAGGATTTTAAACAGAGGATATTTCGTAAATTTAGTAGGTACCATAAAACGAGAAATAAGATGACTTCATAGTTATGACCGAAACGAGTACAATTTTTTGAGATTTATACTTGCTGAAGTGTTTAAAACGGAAAATAACATCCGACCAGTTAAAAACAACAAAAAACTACACATGAAAAACTAATAAACAAAATTTCAAAGGCCATAAACGTAATGAAATGTTAGACATATATAATGTTGTATGTACAGTGGCTACTTGCCAAGTACATCCATCAATATTGTATTGCCTATTCTAGTCATTTCGCCAACCAACAATGACTATTATGATACAGCGTTTGACATATGGCAGTTACTTTCTGGCACCGGGCTAATGGCGATTTCAATGGGAAACCTGGGATATTTCTTATGTCTACTTATTTAAAATAAAAATAGGGAAAAAAAAATATGGAATGCGATTTCCTTGACGATGTAGAGCGACAATAATTGACGTTCGACACAAAACACTGGCAAAAGTTTGAAATTATTAAAAAAAAGACGTGTGGCACTCGGGGACTGCCGCGGTAAAGCTATTGCATAGCATGTCTTCAAGCCACACCTCCGTATCCGTCGGAGTGGGGAGCGTGAGGTTTTTTCGTTACGGAATTTCTGGATTCGGTCCCCGCGCTCAAGACCCGCGATAGAAGCTATGCAATAGCTTAAAAATAGGGAAAAATATTATGGAATTAGAGTTCCTTGACGATATAGAGCGATAATTGACGTTCGACACAAAACACTGGCAAAAGTTTGAAATTAATAAAAAGTTATGACGATTCAAAAGTGCTTCTAGAAGAAATCTAATTGAATAAATTAATGTTTGAGAAAAAGAGAAACATACGATACAATAACTACCTGTACCTGTGTATGAATACATCATTACATGCTTCGGTTTGGAGCTTTATAAGAAATCCTGAACGTGTTCTTACATTGATGATAAGTCATACAAGTGATTAAATAAGTTTTATTTTCAAAGATATAGTACGCTAAAACCAAGTGAAAATCTAGTGTAACACAATAATTATAACTAATACACACACTACATTTTATGTACTATCCTACAAGTGTAATTTGCCCCTCTATTAAGTAATATAGAGGGGCAAATTACGCTTGTATATAGCTATAATTTATGTTTTCAATCTTCCATCCTTATATGAGCTTTACCTGAATGTAAACACATCAAAACACGTCCACCGAAGCTATCTACATTAAAAAAGGAGCACCATCATGTCCCACCGCTTATGGTCGCTGAAGTTTACCATCAAGCAAAAATAAACCTTGTTAACTTCACATAAAACACACTTTACCTCGCAATTGTAGTGGTCAGTTTTGTGATAGTACCCGCCAAGCGAAGTTAAGTCGTAAAGCTCAGGAATAGAGCTCTCTTTTGTCCGCATTGGTGGAGATATTAAAAGCATCAGGCAGTGAAATGAACTACGGAAGATGTATGAGCTCGTGGATTAAAAATATTTGTACGGGCCATTATACATGGTGTAATGAAAGCCCTAAGCGAGGTTTATTAATACAGGGTGTAGCATTAATTGAAGCCTCAATACAAATTTGACGGAGGTCCGACGTTTTAATTTTTGTTATTGGACTCGGGTTAGATTAAGGTTTTATTAAGTCGTAGTTATTTCTGTATTAAATTTTGGTACTATGTGGATACAATGGGTTGTAATATGAGTCAGACGGTAAACTATGCGGATTTTCTCAACTTATGTGAATAAAATATTTATCAAATAATAGCCGTAAAAGATCTTCATTTTATGTTAATATTGAAAAGCGAAAGTTAATGTATTAAGTATGTAGCCAATATATTATAATATATTATCGAATTAAGGTGAGTAATGTGCTGCAACTTATCTCCATCATTCAAATTTAAACTTGATGATAAAGAGGATGAAAATTTATATGGTCAATTGCGGTCACATTGTAAAATCATATCCTAAAATATAAGGATAAGTTAATTGTAAAAAGGTATAAAAGGCTACTTCTACGTTCTAATATTGTAGTAGAGTTCACGATAGTGTGCCGCTTAATCTGAAAATCATTTAAAAGACATAAAATACCGATGCTAATAATTATTTATATGTTTAATAACGATTCAAAGGCACTTCTATAATAAATCCAGTTCAATATATCAGGTACTTAATGATAATTCTCGTAATAGTAGGTAATATCTCACAATTGCCTAAAAACCTGTCGCAAGGGTCTCAAATGCAACTTCAAAAACCACATTCTGGTATAGTATATATTTATCCAGTACATATAATATATGGGAAAGAACATACACAAATGGATAATAGACAGGGATATGAAAGTCTTTTTGCAGTATTTGATATTCAGGTTTGGTTAGTGTAAGGCGTGTGCGGGCATTCATTACGCAACCCTAATGAGTCGTGCTCGCCAATCTTACATAGATTATTTAACAGATATGTTATTTTTTTTTATAAAACTATTCAGTTGTATTTTATGATTGTAACTTAAGAATGACTCCATTGATTTGATAGGGTCTTTGAAAAGTTCAGATCAGTTCAGTTAATTTATATAGGTTCAGCAGTTTGAAAGTAAAAAAAAAATAGATTATATAACTTTAAAAGAAATCGATATTATTTTTATTTCATCCATCTATAATATCTATTCATATACTGTTATTCGAAAAATTAGTATGCAGTTAAAATTGTTGGCTCTACATTATAAACTTTTCCTATCAGCATTGACCAGAGCCAAACAGTGCGAAAAGCTATTTGATTTTATTAATTATAACAATATATGAGAACCTTATCGATTTAATATCAAATCAAGATACTTAGGCTATACTGACGATGACATTAAAAATACTTATTGAAACTAGCATAGATCTCTATATTATTTTGTTTACTTGACCCTATATTGGTTTTTATCGCATCTGCAACTTGCATAATCTATGAGAACATCCAGTACATTAGCACCTTTTAAGGCTTTAAAGGCACTCTGGGCTAATCACGCGCCCGCGGCGAGGCGGGATTATCACACTCTTTCTTATGCTACTTGTTTTATGCTTTATTTTACATAGCCATGTTTTTTTTTGGTTTAAGACTAGTTATTATAGTCGAATAACTTAGTTAAAAGTTTCAATTAACCATAGATGACTGTGTAATTTTGAAAGGTTATTTAATTTGACACATAAAACCGGAAAACTCGTTCAGTTCCTGACTGCAGCGTTGTCAAGAAAAGATAACTGCAATATTGAGAAGACTGATTGTTATGCTCTTTTACGTGTTTATATACCTATGCTTGTTTTTCCAATTATTTTTTAATTTTTTATTTCAAAATAAAGTATGTATCTAGTAAGACTCTACTTTATATGCATTCTTTAGATCTTTGTTATCGGAGGACAATTAGTTACCGATTATGAACTTAACATTGAAAACGTTTATTTATTCATAAACCTTATACATAGGTTATTATACCCCTTCTCACGAAGTTCATTTCATAGGTAATGGCAATAAAAAGCGGGCAATACCTCCACTTTATTACATTCCGGCCGCTCAATATGTCGGTTTTTTGCTTCGTCCCGACGTAATAACTTACTGCTTCACTTTTTGCTCGAGTTTTAACTACCTGGGGAGTTGAAATTAGATTTTTTGGACTTGACATACATTTACATAATATGGTAAGCTATGGTAAGTAAATAATAATTGTTTATGAAAATGATGTTAATGCGCCAAAATATGATTTAGTTGTCACTTTCTTTTTTTTATATGCTAAGTTTACTTTCAAAAGAGATGAGAGTTTAAGTGGTTTAAATTTATTTAAACTATGGCCATGTGCCTGAAATTCCATCATTCCCCTGTATTTCATTCAACGTATAGTAGTGCGAAATAATTAAAATACCGTTTTAATTGAGATGTCATTGCGACGGAAACAACCAACTACGCATTAACATATAGAAACCTAGAATAAATGAATTTAAGATTTACGTTTATTTTTCAGACACAGCAATCCAATTAACTGTTTGTAACGAATTGAATTCGGTCGCAAGGTTAATGTATAATTTAGTGACAGTTTCCGCGCCGTTTTGCCACTTTCTTTGCGCGGCTTGTAAAATATTATGTCCGGTTCTTTGATGTGTATTCATAGGTGCGGAACAATCGTGTTATTGTTGGAGATCCCTGGGTGTGGGTTGAAATCTTTTTACTTATTAAATATTATCATTTTAGCTGCTTGTTCGTCCGGGTTGATTTTGCACATAAAATTAAGACTACGTTACTCATTTTTACATCAGTCGCGGTAGTTTTTGGGATAAAATTAAACATTAATCATTTCAAATCAACTGATAACATAGATGAATATTCACTACAGGTTTGGAAATCGAAGAATGAGAAAAGATACTCACCTAATTGCTCTATTTACAAATTAAAACTTATTTTTCATATCTAATATTAACGAAAAGCATTTCCTATGGTTCAGGAGACAAAACATTCCATGGATTCTCATCTTCCTTATAATTATGAATGCTATGAATGGTCAGCTGTTTTCACCGCTAAATATGTTTTTGAGATAAAAATAGGAATCTAAAGAAAACGTATACCTACAGAACCATTTTACTAAAAACGATTCACTTATAACCACTAAAAATATAATTTATGCGATCTAATTCAGATAATTTGTTACAACGGGCGCAGTTAGTGCCAAACCCGCTTATTGAAAGGTATATTTATTTTTATGTCTCGTCATTCCTCTGGCGAATAAATTAAATTATTTTTTTGATGTCAGAACTATTTCTGAGCAATTGTGGTATAATATACGAGTGTTGTTTACATAAAAATGACTTTTCTTTAAACTACATAACACGTGCAGGTAAAAAGGTGTTTTTTCACATTCCTGAAAAAGATATAATTTATTATAATATAATGTTTGATATTAAGAAATTATTTATTTATACACGCCACAAGTCTCTATTTAATCACTTTATAGAGATGAGGAAACGATAAGCCTATAGGTTCATAAAGGAACTAGGTAGGTACTGTTTACTATAATCACCTAAATCAAGACCTAGGTACTTAATTTCAATATGTAAAAGCTATAACAGCTTATGACAAAGTCTTAATTAATAATACTGAACCATAATTTAAAAACATTAATAAAAATATATTCTGCTTATTAATCTGCTAAATCTCCGCAATTTGTACGAATTTCCGTTAATCTCTCGCTCAGTCAGTGTACAGAACAGCTGTAATTACCATCGTACTGTATAATAAACTCATAATGACACTATTTTTCCAAGCGAAGTGTAGCCTAATGTGTGTCCCATTAAGTGGCTTAGTGTTAGTGTAAGCGAGTGTTCTAGGAATTTTGTTTCGATATAATATTATGTATAATTGTTTCGACTCGAAAAGTATGTACCTAACGCTATTTCCATAGGTAGATATCATTATAATATAATGACATTTATTTCTGTGTCTGAAGTAAAAAGAAAGTTATACGGTCATGATTTCTCAAAAATCAATAATACCTATATCGCTTAGTATTATTAGAACTTATAAAACAGACCCTAGAACAGCCCAGAAGCCGTAAGATGTGATTGAATATAAAAAAAACCACTAGGTAAACAAAATTTTGTTTTGGTCTAGACTCTAGCCTAACACATCCTTAAATACAATTCTGAACAGGAGGAATGATATTATCCTTAAAAAGTCAAATTATTATGAGTATTTTTCGCTGTAACTGCGAACACATCCTAACAAGAAACTGGCTCTGTTATGACAAGTGTTGTTTTTGTATCTATTAACGAACGTCGCATCTAATCCTGACTCGAAGATTAACTGTTCCTTTTCGACTATACACTAATTATAAAATTAGTTTGTTTGTTTGTCTAACACTGCAGAATGAATGAAAAAGCTATGATTGATAAAACTTTTTTTAAATAATGAGAAGAGTGCATTTCTTAACAAGTACCTAAAATTAACAAAAAAATCTCAAGCAGAAAAAGGAAAGTTGTTATAATGATATCTCTTCCCTTTGGCACACTGCGATTATGATATCTCTATGTTAAACCAATTGTAAATTACTTAAAAGTGTTTTATTTCCAAATCTCCAAATAAACTATAACATAACATTTAAAGGTAGGTAAATTACTTACGTCAACAAAATATCATTAACCTCAGGTGGATCACTGGGGTCAACTGTTTGTATAACTAAAATGTTTGCTCTATAACCCTCACCTCATGGCGAAAATAATCTCATTTTTGGAAATAGATTTTATATTATTAAAGCTATTTGTACATATTTCTATTTACTCTGTACAGCATCAGTTAGAATTTTATTTTAATAAATAACGGCACAAGTTTCGTTACAATAAATAATACATAAAAACTTCTGAAAAAGTAGACCTTACGTTTATATAACAATCTCTGTCAGAAAACTATAAAAAAAACAACTAGTAGATGAGTACACAATAATTAAATTTACAAATCAATATAAATAGATTGATCACATTTGAAACAAGATAAACAAAAATAATTTTACTCCACGTTTAATAGTACAAAATGTTGCAAATATTTCCATAAAAATAGCTGGGAATATGGTTTGAAATACATCACTGTTTAAAGGTAGGA
Organism: Colias philodice; assembly: GCF_061535455.1. Taxonomy (NCBI): domain Eukaryota; kingdom Metazoa; phylum Arthropoda; class Insecta; order Lepidoptera; family Pieridae; genus Colias; species Colias philodice. Next base: position 12,032,210 of record NC_143095.1, on the reverse strand, counting down.
TCGCTTAGAGCTATGCTACATTTACAACTGAAAATAAGTTACATTTACTGCTGCGAGAGTCGGGTTATGTTCATAAGCGAAGCGGGTACGATTTTTTGAAGAAGTAGGACTTTAAATATTATAAGAAGTAAATTTAATTACGTGCAGGTACTTATCCATCCAGAGAATATTAGTTTGATATTTGTAAAAAAAAATCAGTAGATTCTCTTTTTTATAGCATTGTAGGAGTAGGTACCTATTCCTAAAACATATTTAGATTCCAGTCTTTCTATCTAGCAACATAATTTAGTTTTATTTCAAAGTAACAACACTAAAAAAGAGGTAAGATTTGATATTATTATGATTCAAAACCAGTAGGCTAATTGATAAAATACTTTGACAAGCAGAACGCTACATTAGTACATATTCTGTTTTGAGCCAGGAAGAGCGGCTAGTTTCTAATAACATCGCTTAGCTCGTCACCCAAGTCTGCACCCTCCAGTTTTATGAAGCCACGGGCAAACAGTCAAGTTCCAGTAACGGTATTAAGTTAGCACCACACTTTTACACCACCTCCTATGTTCTGCAGTTTTGTTATAGATTGATTCTTTAGTAGCCCCGTGTTAGACAGTTATAGCATTTCAGTACAGATTCAATGCAATACTGAATAAAGAAATAAATAAATACTGAATTACATTACAAATATTTACCTAATATCTAATCGATGTTATTAGATAGATTTCCGTTTTCATTTATCGTTGCTAAGTGTTAGTATTACTGTTTATATCTATATAGGTATATAAAACTCAAAGGTGACTGATATAGTGATCTATCAACGCACAACCCAAACCACTGGACGTATCGGGCTGAAATTTGGCATGCAGGTAGATGTTAGGACGTAGGCATCCGCTAAGAAAGGATTTCCCGAAATTCTTGCGGGAACAGGGAAAAACGGGGATGCACGTAGGTACAAAGTCGTGGGCGGAAGCTAGTTTTTAAAATATAGAGGATTTTGTACGAGTCGCACATAATATGACGATCGCCTGAAGGCAAGCAGAAGCATATTGATAAAGTAAGTCGACACAATTTATTAAGGTTCGTATACACCTAATAAAGCTCAATCTGGGATCATGCAGTGATTTTCTGTTCAATGTGAAAATATATTCTGCCCATTATACCTAATATGCTACCTATTAAACGAAATTTTAGTTAAACAAACGAACCCAAAACTTTGTAGATAATAAAGCGTGAAACCTTCTTCTTTTAATTCATCGTAAATTGTTACGAATAGCATCGAATATGAAAGGTTTCAGACCCGTTTAATAAAGATTTCCGTAGGTACTGTATACACGAGTAGATAATAAATTTGATGAAATGCTTAGTAACTTGAGCTAATAATAATTAAGAATAAATAATTAAGAAGTCTTATTAAATAAGACCTCATTAATGAAATCTTAAGTCTTCAGAATAAAACTTAAAGATCAGCCAGAATCTATAGATAGGCTCCTGAAGAGTTTGTTAGTTTGTTTGTTTGAACGCGCTAATCTCAGGAACTACTGGTCCGTTTTGACAAATTCTTTCTGTGTTATATAGGTAGCCCATTTATCGAGAAAGGCTATAGGTTATATAATATATTATAAATTATCATCACACTAAGACCAATAGGAGCGGAGCACTACGGCTAAAACCGCGGAGCACAGCTAGTAAAATATATAACCTAATAAAAAACGTTTTCAGATTTTTAATCAAGAATAATATAAACTGATTTAAAACAGAAGCTCATTAAGGCTTAGGTAAAACTAGGCACCTAATTACGAGAGCACTAAAACGTAGCTAGACTACCTAAAGTCCTAGGTAATGAGGCGCGCGCAAAGAAGGGGGTGGGAGGTTGTCACTCCCTCAACACAGGGATGGATTTTGTGTCAAGCGTGCTTTTGGGGCTAATGAAGTGTTTTGAGTAGAATCATTTTAAAATAATTTGTCTTAATTTTTGGTTATTACCTACGGATTCAGGTTTGAGAGAGAGATTTAGAATACCCATTAAGTCATTCATATTGTATAAGATAACATGAAAATTGATAAGAAATAATAAATACACCTACATCATAACAAAAACAAACATACAAAAATAATTGAGACTTTGGAAACGTCGTTAAAGAGAGAGAATCCCTTGAAAGACTCCTATTCAGCATTTTTAAGAGAAATTGTTTTATCGTTAAATGTATTTTGTGTTATTTATTTTTGTTTTATTGTTAGCTTCACATAAATTATGTGAGAAATCGATCCTAGAGTCGGGCTCTATATTACTCAGACAGAAAAAAATACAGCCTTAATACAGTAGATAGCTTATTGATACATAAAACTTAAAATAAACAATATCCTAGGCCAAATATTAAAACTCAGAGGCCCTGTATCTGAAGCCCCAGCCAGACTTTACTAAGGCTGCCTCCACCTAATTATGAAAGAAGATTGAGTGGCCCCATAACGTCGTTGAGAGGTGTATTTTGAAGGCTTTCCGTTGAAAGCTTTGTTGAAAATTTATACAGATTTTGTTTTCGTATTTTACGATGCATTTACGTTCAATCTTATATTAAGTAGATAGATTGTTAGATAAAACTCGATGTGATGTACCTACATGCGGTATAGATAACTCGGAATATGTTATGCTTTAAAAAAAGGAATTTAACATTATTTGAGTTTATAAATTCGCTTTTGCAATATCTAATACTCTGCGTATTTACTAGTATGAAACATTACCTATATCTATCTATTAATAAAGTACACACAATATCTTAAAATACCTACGTCATATAATTTTAAAGCCATAAAATACACATCAAATTTTTATTAGCTCAATCGGAGAGTATTGCTACAATTTACGTCGTCTTTAGTAGATAACTGTATTATATACTTTACCTCAAGGCCGGGGCGCGGCGCTCTAAATTTAGCACACCTCAAGAAAACATCAATCGCACCAACACATGCGCACAAAAACCACAACCAGCCACTGAGAAACACGGTAAAAAACACAAGGAAATTGTCGAGGACACTACAGGTGAAACGTGCGTACGACGGGGGTTACGGCGTATACCTGGTAATACCTGTGCTCACCTTTCGGCCAATCGCCGCGCAGCGCACCTGCGCAGGTCAATAAATAGGGCGTGGTTTGACTGCGTCGTACCTGTGTTACCTGGCTCTGCACAGGTGCGTGCCGGTTGGCGGACTGCCTTCCAATGGTTGGTTACCTGGCAGGTGAGAGGTGTGTAGGTATATAAGAGTTTCAGTACATGACCTATTTAATTTTGTTCATTTAATTTTGACGTTTCAAGTTTTGATTTAAGGTCGTCGGAATGGAGTGTCTGTTATTTTATTATATAAATATGCCTTGTAATGTTTGTGTAAGTAAATAAGAAGGTATGTTTGACTAGCGAATTATGGGCTAGAAAATGAGTAGATGCATCGCAGTAGGTACGTTCAAATTGAAAAATAAATAATATACGTATAATAGATTCCATATTGATTTTATTTTTAAAGTAGATTTAATACTTCTTATAATAAGGCATTTAGATTATCTATATATTTAGAACCACGAAAACCACGAACAAGAAAAACCAACCTAAAAAGCGTTCATTTAATAATTCTAGCAACCAATTTCAGTGTTCATTTTACGACATGAAATACCTAACTTCTATCCATAAATATCTACCTCCAGCACCTAAGGTCACAGCGGGCTGATTACACTGGGCGGTGGGAGGGGGAGGGGGGGGGCAATGGCGGCTCACTTCGCTCGTAAATGATTACGGTTTTACGATTGTATAAAGATTTGGAAGTTTCTTCCGAATGTGTTACTGTTCTTGGTTTACTTTGATGATTCCTTTTGATCCTTTTATTGATGGAAGTGATAAACAATGGTGATAAGGGGTTAGTTTTGAGCAAATCATTGTTATTATCTACTAGGTAATAATCTGTGATGCTGGTAGGATTTAAAGTTCCATTACATCAAATTGTTTGTTCAATCCGAGTAACGATTAGACCTCTGCTTATTCTGTTCTCGAATTATCTAGCTACTTACCTATATATAGGTAGGTAGGTACCTGATAGACAACCAACTAATATCCTACCAATATTATAAATTCAAAAGTTTGTGAGGATGTGTGTGTGTGTGTTTGTTACTCTTTCACGCAAATTCTACTGAACCGATTACAATGAAATTTAGCACACATATAGAAGGTACTTAACTTGGATTAACACATAGGATAGGTTTTATCCCGGAAATCCCACGGGAACGGGAACTATGCGGTTTTTCCTTTGAAAACGCGTTCGAAAATCTAGTACCTATATTCATATTACATAGATACATTACCATTTCTGTAGTGTCATAAAGTTGATAGCCTGATTAGAAACATATTATTATTATCAAGAAAGTTACTATTTTTATGTCTATTTCATAACAAAAATTGTTCCACCACGTTTATTATTCCATTATCAAATTGTACGAATAAAATACGCCGTATAAAATATTCTAGTGGGAAAAATATCCAAGAAGAGACTTAAGTCTTGAAAGTTGAAGGTGAACAAGTTAAGTTTTAACAAGCGCCGCGAATATAAAAACTTCTTAGTGTATTTTATGGCAAATTTTAAATTGCATTGTATAGGTACCTATAGTGGGAGTTTGAGTTATGAACTGGTTAATGCATGCGACTTCTTTCGTATTTAGTTTTGAATGGGATATGGATGAAGTTGTTAATAATTTGTTATTAATGGTTTTGTCAAGTCAGTCATTTTCCTAACCGAGCCACCCTGACCGAGCTGCTTCGCGCAGCAATTGCTTCGCAAGGATGCTCGCTCTGTGCGGGGACACGGACACTGGCTAATTTTATTTTACGTAAGATAACTAGCCTATTGCTTGTGCCTATCATCATTAGGTATTAGATCTCATATAGGTAGTTACTAGTTACCTTAATGAGTAACTAGCTTTCCGCCTGCGACTTTGCCCGCCTAGTAAAGAAAAACCCCTATAATTCTCAATCCCGTGGGATTTCCGGGATAAAAAACTATCCTTTCCCAGGTCTAAAGCTATCTTAGTACAAAATTTTATCGAAATCGTTTCAGTGTTAGTGGAATGTGGCGAGGAGAAGACAGACGGATAGAGTTACTTTCACATTTATAATATCAAAGTTAATATTTTAATAATCAAACTGTAAATTTTCCACATTTATTCTAGTACAAATATTACATAATCTAAATACATAAAGGTTAGCTCTAGGTATGTTTATGTGGCCCGACACTTAGAGGATTGTGTTATGCAAATGACGTCCGCCACCGCGACGCCTGCTTCACTCTGATGTAACACCTTTTATTTTATTTTTACCTATATAGGTATACCTAGCTAACAAAAATAATAAATATTTAGAGTATGCGAAGTGAACGTACCTATATATTATTTTTTATTATATTCGTAAGTACGTAGATGTAGAGTAAAAATACTGTAGGTATTTGTAGAGTCAAAAAAAGTTTGGAAAATCCAAAAGTGCACGACTCATAATGCTCATTTAATTATGATATATATAAAAAAAAACTTATTGTAGTTTTCGTTTTTTATTAATTGCAATTAAACGACACTGAATTAATTAATCATTCGCATTCAGTGACCTACAATCGTCGATTAGAATATTTAAAAAAAAAATTTAACTCAAATGATGGATTTTTTCACAAGTTATAGTGTTTTCAGGTTTCACATATGACGGACAGGAAAATTGTTTGACCTATTTCGGTGTTTTTTTCCAATTCTATTGAAGTAAATCAATTTTTAAAAAGTATGGGATTAATCTCCATTAAATTATCTCGACAATAGTATGCAAAATATCTTGATTCCGTGAACTAACAAGGCTATAATAATAAGAATAGCTGCAAAAATGAGGCGAAAAAAATTTTTCGATCGTAAAGCACTCTCTGATGCTTCGCATCATGAGTCGTGCAATTTGCTTTTTTCTATATGTTTGTAATTACTAATTAGTTAAGGCTAAACTGTATTGTTGAGTGTTTTAACTATTGTTTTCTTTTTCAGGTTTCAATCCAGGCGGAGGCAGATCGCAGGATGAGCGTCTATTTGCATATTTAATAAAATTTTAAATACATTTTCAATGCCTTTTATTTTACCTATAGGTACTTTCAATATACCCATTACCCAGTGTCATTAATACAATTTAAGATTACCTTAATATAATAGAAGAATAGAATCCTAGAATCCTCCATTTTTAATTGTAAACCTAGTAACAATCTCGCAATAAGAATCTTGCTAAATACATTAATTAAAAACCATAAAATAACTCTACATAATTCAAGTAGGTACTGACACAATACTTGCCAAAGTAATTCATTTACATACATACAAAAATAAATTAAAAAAGCACCAAAAACACATGATTCCAATAATATTAAACTATGTACCGTTCCAGGCCGTTACCGTCACATTTTGATGACGTCACGCCGCGTTAACCCGCCGTTAAAGCCTTTCTTGACACATGAATATTTTGAACTCTTTTGACGTATAACGTGGTATAACTGAGGCACGTGACTCTGTCCATGCTATGTTACATGTATAAGGGAATAATATTGTCTAATTACTTCTTATAATTATTGCTCATAGGGCTAATCTGCTTCTAATATAATTACTGTTACACTATAAAAATAGTACCTAACAGATACACCAAAGTTGCTACAAGTATGAAATAAGCAAGTCAATCTACCTAAAGGTACTTATATATTATAACTAACATTTGTTAGAGTCGAAAGAAACCTGCAAAATTAAACGGAATAAAGGAAATCAGCTTTAACTCTGCATTAAAATCTGCTTAATTTAACAGAACATTATGTAGATACCTATTACTATACCTATTTGATAAATCACAAATGATTCTTCGCAATTCCTTACATAATACACTATAGGTACCGTCTTCAAGACCCGGTCCGTTTATGACTTTGCGGTCAAAACGAAACATCTGTTCAAGTAAATCCAAAAACTTGCGAATAAAAAGAAATATCAATATCCAACCTGCGTGGAACTTTTTCCATACGCAGTATTAGAAAGTTTTTCAGCCGTTTCCCAACTCGGAATTCATTTGTAACTGAAAAAGGCAACGTTTTTCATTCGTTGCCGAGTGAATATGAAAAGCGTGGAGTTACGAGCGTGGAGTTAGAATGCTAGATGTACTATAGCGTGTGATGCGTAGTTATAATTATTAAAAGTGGATATGTATGACTAAAAATAATTGTAGACTGTAAAATAATATGGTAGGTACTGTAGGTATTGATAGTCATGTTAATGTAAAGATTAGTAACTTTTCACATGTGAAATCATAGGCAGATTGAGATAGAGTTACTACATTACTACGTTACTACATAGTATAAAACAAAGTCGCTTTCTCTGTCCCTATGTCCTTATGTATGCTTAAATCTGTAAACTACGCAACGGATTTTGATGCGGTTTTTTTTAATAGATAGAGTGATTCAAGAGGAAGGTTTTAGTATATAATTTATTATGTTTTAGACAAAGCGGGCGAAGCCGCGGACGGAAAGCTAGTACATAATATAAATAAGAGTTGCATGTTATAATGGTTATTATAAAAAAATTTTCTCCGTAAAGCAAGAATCAAATAATGTCAATGAAATGGGAGAAGAAAAGTCATCGCTAAACATAATAATTATTACAACATAATATGAAGATATATAATTATTAACATACTAGCGGTCCGCCCCGGCTTCGCCCGTGGTACCTACATGTTTAAACTATCCTATCTCTCAAGTTGGATCGAACTGCACATGGTGTGCGAATTTTATTATAATCGGTTAAGTGGTTTAGGAGTCCATTGAGGACAAACATTGTGACACGAGATTTATATATATTAAGATAAAGCAAGTACAAATGAGAGCAAAAGAGAAAATGGAATGAAAAGTGTGAAATAAAATTAGATTAAAAATCTCATTTTTAATTAAAAGCACGCATCCAGCAAACTAAATCCCTGTTTACGACCAACTGCGCAGTAATCATAACGTAGGTGTTTGAAAACCGGAGTTTTGTGAAAAATAACACCGCTGTGATTGCGTCGCGCTTCAAGGTTTGTGTTCGTTTGTCTGTTTATCTAGTACACGTCACTTGATGGTCAGACACTATGTATCGATGAACCTATAAGCTAAAAATAGCATAGAATATCTAAAAAAAAGAACAAAACTGTCATACAATAAAATTATTAAATGAGCTCTAAAGTACCCGTCACGAGAAGCTATAAATTATGTAAACAAACATCTTTTACTAAGTAAACATTTTATACTGCGAGATAATAATAAATTGACCATATTCAATCGACATGAAATATAGACGGGTTATATGAAAGTAACAACCTATTTAATTTAGTCGGATCATATTTTAACGACGCAAAGCGCTATCGTTTGTGTTTCTTGGTACCGGAACGCGTCCGTCGCAGGGATTGTGAACTATCGGGACGCCATTTTGAAATAAACGCATCATTCGAGTTTCGAATGCGTACGAGTTTGTTTCATTGCTTTGCATATATCGCGGATCTGGTTGTTATTGTTAATTTTGTTATTGTTTCGTTATCACTTTTTTATTGTTGTTACTTTAATTGTTGCGTTAATTTTATTTGTTATTACGTATAATGGAGCCAGTAGCCAGTACATCTAAGGAAATAAATTCGCCACGAAAAAAACGTCAAAAGGTGCGTAATACAATTTATCTAAAATATATAATAAGTAAAAAGAAAGAGTTGTTTGTTCAAACGCGCTAATCTTTGGAAACTTAAGGTTAATATTAGAAGTAGGTTTTAAATTGTGAAGTAATTGGTTAGGTTAATTGGTATACCTGGAGATATAGCTTGAGCTTCGTGTGACAAGTGACTACCGGTGATTTTTACAGGTGACGAGCTTTACGGTTAATGAGAAAAATATGGTGATCAACGTATATAAGTACGTGAAAGAAAATTGGCCATCGAATGAATATCCCTACAAAACCGAAATAAATAAAAAAACAGCATCGATTTTGGGAATTGGCATAGCATCTGTGTATAATATATTAAAAGAATATAAATCAGAAGAGGGAATAAAATCACCTATCAAGTCTAAAGACAGGCCTAAATTTTATCAGAAAGTAGACGATTTTGATAAATCCGTAATTAGGAAAAAAATTCACAGTTTCTTTTTAAATGGCCAATTACCAACAATTCCCAAGATTCTTCAGGCAGTCAATGACGATGAAGATATGCCAAATTTTAGCGAAACAACTCTCAGGCGGCTAATAAAGCATTTAAACTTTAAATATATAAAACGACAGCGAAATAACGCACTTATTGATAGAGATGACATAACAATATGGCGGCGAAAATATTTGAAATCTATTAAAGACTATAGACAACAAAATCGCCAGATATTTTACATGGATGAGACATGGGTGAATGCAGGTTAGTGTGTTTTTTTTTATTGCAGTGAAACGGCAGACTACCATACGGTTCGCCTGATTGTAAGCAAATACCGTCGCCTTTACCGTGAAGTGATGTGTATGATACTGCAAATCTATTTGCAAAATAAATATAACCCACGCGCCGCCGACCTTGAGACATTAGTTCTTAAGGGCTATCACAAGTGTGTATTAATAATAATGTACTTCAACTCTTTTACTGCGCAAGACGCTAATTAACAAATGTTTAATTGTTTTTACAGGACATACCGTAAATAAAACTTGGGTAGACAAACAAGTTAAAAGTAAGAAGCAGGCTTTCCTAGAAGGACTTAGCATTGGTGCACGTAACCCAACGTCAAAAGGTAAACGATTAATAATTACCCATATCGGCAATGAGAACGGTTTTGTAGAGGGCGGTGAAAATATATTTGAATGCAAGAAGACGGGAGATTACCATGAATCAATGGATGCAACACATTTTGAACAATGGTTCGAAAACGTTCTCCCAAAACTTGGAGAAAATGCAGTAGTGGTAATGGACAATGCACCATACCACTCAAGGCGTCTTGAAAGAATTCCTACTACTGCCTGGAAAAAAAATGATATACAAAATTGGCTTGTAAGTAAGAATATTTCTTACGACGACAATGAAATTAAGACTGAATTACTGCTAAAAGTAAAAAATGTTAAAGACAATTTTAAAACTTATGTAGTGGACGAGCTTGCAAAAAAATATAAGGTGGAAGTATTGAGACTCCCGCCATATCATTGTGAGCTTAATCCAATTGAGCTAATTTGGGCCAACGTAAAAGGATATGTTGCTCGCAAAAATACAAATTTTAAATTTGACGAGGTAAAACAATTATTACAAGAGGGACTGCAGCAGATTACTTCGGAAAATTGGAAGCGTTGTGTGGAGCATGTTATCAAGGAAGAAGATAATTTTTATTCCAAAATCGATGAGATGATTGATAAAACTGTAGACAGCTTCGTGATACATGTCACTGATTCTGACACAGAAATGGAAACATCTGAATCTGACGAATAATTATTCTTAAATAATATTTATGTTAATTAATATTTGTTACTTAATAATTTATTAAATCTTAAACAAATTCATTTTTTTTGTTGGTCCAAATGTTGTGAACTCCTGAACACTTGTTTACAAAATTTATAGCTTCTCATGACGGTTACTTTAGGTACAGAGTTTTTGATGACATAGCCCTATTTCACCAAAATCAGCCAAAAAATAGTGATGTTTCAAAAGATCTCAAATATAATATCTATTTTCGTACTTATATTATTATAGACTACAGGCCCGTGTTGAAAAAATTATGGGTCATTTGACCCACCACCTGACCTATCTAGAATGATATAAGAGCATAAAATAAAAAGATTCAGCACTATGACGTCACTTGTAAGCTGTCCACCTGAGTGCAGATGAGAATTCGAAGGTTCAGGTAGAGATTTTCTCCCCTTGTCTCCATGATTTTTGTACGGCGTTGCGGAATAATGGCTTAAAAGTAGTATAGAAATAGTATGACACAGATGCCGTAAAATCAAATAATATAAGTCACTAAATTACGTTTCAATATCATCCACTAAAACTAACAATGTCTGTAACCGCGACTCCGGTGCAATAAAACAGAAAATAATACGACATGGCCGCGGATTGGAAAACTTAGTTCGTTTATGGCTTTCCAAGTTTTAGCAATTTGTCGTAACACCACCTAGCTGCAGCCATTTGTGTTATATTGTATGTGATGTTTTTGATAAGTTATAAAATTATTATTGCATAGCTTCTATCGCGGGCCTTGAGCGCGGGGAGCGAATCGAGAAATTCCGTAACGAAAAAAACCTCACGCTCCCCACTCCGGCACGGAGGTGTGGCTTGAAGGCCACGCTATGCAATAGCTTTACCGCGGCTGTCCCCGAGTGCCACACTTTTTTTTTCTTTCTTTATAAAGAGATAATAGGTACTAATAATTAGAATACCACTATTAAATCCATATGACGCTGATAAAAATCTGATTCTTTCGAAATAAATTAATTTAAAGTTGGTACTTACAAAAATAGAGCATAAGCTTGTTATATTTGTAATATTTTTCAATGCATATTTTACAGTACATAATACCTATGTCGCCTATTGCAAACAGCGATATTTGTAGTTACTATAGTTTAGTATTAAATTATTATAATATTATGTGGTAGAAGGTAGGAAATATATTTCAACGAGAATTAGCAAAACCCGTTCATTATTTTTTACATAATAATATGTTGATTAACAAGCCCTTTTACATTAATATAAGCAAATATTGCGTAAAACACCTAGCTACTAAAATTCCACCTTTTAATAATCGTCCATAATAATAGTCCTAGTAAGTTATTGTTAAACTATCGACATCATCTTTTTCACAGTCTGTAAAATATGTATAACAAAAAAGGCGGTCTGAGCCCACCTCACACATGCAGCTATGATGTCACGCGACAACCTGTCGCCCGCGACGTGTAATTAAACCCGCCTGGGGCTAGTGTGGGGAAGTGTCGATAGATTTTGTCGATAGTTATCTCTGAGTCAATTGTTAACTAATGATAGAAAAATAAAGTAATCTACTGTGGTTATAGTTAAATTTTAAATATGTATTTGTATTCGTAGTGAAGATAATGCAGTAATTTCAAGAGCATTAATTTCTTGTGGTGGCTTTTGTTGTTGTTTTATGTCTATTTAATGAATTCTTACCTTATAATAGAAAATTTTGTGACTGTGTTTATAGTAATAGGTACATATTTATAAATAAAATCGATTGAGCTTACCTATTCATCATTATCATCGCGATTAAAGTACATAATTCAGGAATTTTCAATAGGTAGTAATAATGATAATTTAACTAAAATTTAACTAATATTTCAAGACTATCCAGGGGCGACATTATAACTCTACTCTACGAAACAATCATATAAATTGACCACAATTATCGACATCAGCACATCCCTAGCCCCCGGCATCGTTTTATTAAGGCGTGTTTTTTGTGGACACACGTGCGGCGCATACCTCGCTCCTTATTGCAACTAATGGCTCTCACGGTACAACACTATTTGCTTTGTTTAATATTAAATTAAAAGATGACGTGCGAGAGAGATCTAGTTTTTTTGTTGAAACATTTTATCCGAAGGAATGTTGTCATGTGTATACACGTAATTTTTATGACTTTGGTACAATTATATAAATGTTTTAGGTATATTAATAAATTTGTCTGCAAATCATTACCCAAAGTAAAAATAAATAAATAAATATTTCAGGACAATGTTCATAACACACCGGGATGGGAATCGAACTCACGACCTCTAGTAGCCAAGCCAACCGGTCAGTAAATCTAAGTTGTTTCAGTTTAATTTTACATCTAAAGCTTTTAAAGAAAATCACATCATGTTTGCATTTAAAATTATTTCATTATAATACTAAACTATTTTGCAATGGATCATGTTATATAAATATAGGTATATACTGGCGAATAATCAGACCTTCAAAAATTAATTCATTTATTATTAATTATTCTTATCACAGAAATGTATATTAAAATTTACGTATTTGTCAGTGCATATCTCAAAATTCATTCAAGGTATCCCTTATCACAGTTCGTGACCTCACAAAAACAGGTTTTTTCTTTGAACCCTATAAATAAATTATTGATAAAATTGAGACATGTGATAAACGAGTTTTTGTTATTTTGGGATGTTGTGAACCCCTTTTTATTATCGATTTAGTAGAGTAGGTTTTATGTAGATAAAATACTTGCATAAAATTATGTAGGTTTACCATAATAAAATGAAATAAAATATACCAATTTAAACAATGCGTCTTTCTAGAATATAATAGACAGTAAACTAGTAAATGACTAAAGAGATGATTTTGTACATATTTTATTATCTTTATGCATTTTTTTTATATTTATTGCGTATCTACTAGCGGTCCGCCCCGGCTTCGCCCGTGGTACATGTTTACGTTTTCTGTACATAAGAACCATTCTCGTACTTTAAGGAATATAATAAAAAAAGAATTATCGAAATCGGTTCAGCCGTTCTCGAGTTATGCGCTTACCAACACATTTTGCGATTCATTTTTATATATAAGACTAGCGGTTCGCCCCGGCTTCGCCCGTGGTACATATTTACGTTTTCTCTACATAAAAACCATCCTCGTACTTCAAGGAATATAATAAAAAAAGAATTATCGAAATCGGTTCAGCCGTTCTCGAGTTATGCGCTTACCAACACATTTTGCGATTCATTTTTATATATAAGAAGATAGATCGTTTTATGTAATTTATAAAATATACATTGAGATTTCCTCTACTAAAAAGAATAGACAAACTAGATAATGACTTATCTAAATAAAGGTAATTTGGTCATAGATAATTTTTTGATAAAATCATCATACTGTCTTACTTATAAAAATACATAATAAATCTCATCCATACTAATATTATAAATGCGAAAGTAACTCTGTCTGTCTGTCTGTTACTCAATCACGCCTAAACTACTGAACCAATTTACATGAAATTTGGTATGGATATCTATATTTTGATACCCGTGAAAGGACATAGGCTACTTTTTATTGCGAAATATGTACCACGGGCGAAGCCGGGGCGGACCTCTAGTTCTATATAATTAAACCTATTATTTCTCAATAAAATCAAACAAGAATACTATAAAACATTATAATGTAGAGGAAGTCGGGGTGAACCGGGTCAGCTCTTATCGCGGTGTCTCGTAGGTGTTACTCAGAATTGTGCCACTCTTATCACGATACCTATACATTTGTGTTTTATTTTATACGCTCTGAATAACCTTTTATATGAATCTATACTAATAAGATGAGTTTGTTTCCTTGTTTGTCTGATTGCGATAGTCTTACGAATTTCTAGATCTAAATCGTGTAGCTTTCGGTCGGGAAAAAATTTCATGATCGGATTCGAAAATTACCTTTGAAATGTATTATTATTTCAGATATGTATTTCTAAAAATGATGTATGTATGTATGAATATGTCACTCTGTATTTTGACCTAACCAGTGAACAGATTTTTATAATATTTTGATTTGAGTTGATTTTTAATTGGTTTTTAATTCATATTTGAACTAGATAGAACTCCGGGCTAGCAAGCAAGTTAATTTATCACAAAGTTTTAAAATTTTTCTTTCAATATTTAACAGCATTTTTATTAAAATTACAAAAATATAATACTTACTGGAAACTCAAACTCAATCTACCTGTGATCTACCTCTATAGAAACATAACATACCTATGATAAGTAGGTCCATATTAACATAGCTCCAATATCTATTGCCGAGTTTATCCTGTATGCCTTTCAATTTTTTTTTTACTAAATACAACATATTATTAAAACGTTAATTATAAAACTGTAATTTCGTTAGAATCGGCAAAAGGAACAAAATTTCACGCTCTAAGACAACTAGCGCCACCTAGTATGAAGTAGAGGTACTAATTCTTATACGTTACAAAAAATAATATAGAGCTTTGAGCTGTATATATTTTTTTGTAGAATATTTTTATAAGGTAGTATTTTGATTGTAATTTTATTAATTTAGTTAAAGGGATATTTTTGAAATATTGAGAATTATTATAATAATATTTTAAAATGTACGAATAGTGTTTGAAAATAGTTTTTTGTGAATATTGGAAAGTGTTTCTATACTGTTTAATATTTTACTTTAAAATAATGGAATTCCTTTTACGTTTGAAAAAGTTATATTTTTAATACAGACAGTTTGATAATATTAGCTTTATGAATTGATAGTCAATGAAAAATATTAAACGTTTACACTTTCTCCTTACTATATAGTATACTAGCGACCCGCCCCGGCTTCGCACGGGTGCAATGCTGATACTAAAAACACTACAGAAAAACTGTGAACGTTGTACATATAAAAACATAGCGGCCCGGCCGGCCGGTACCGCTGCAAACGCTACGTCCCGCAATTTTTAAATCTGTAATATCTTCGAAAATATTCACTTAAATCATACGGTGTAAAGGGCCATATTAGATCTATATTAAATGAACAATGTATTCAAGGTATTTAATTGGTTAAGGATTAATGTTGTACTGGTTAAAATCGCATCGAAAATTAGCCATTATTTGTCGTAAAAAGTAAATGACAAAAAAAAGTTATTGTGGGTTATCCATAAGAGATAGACATATACCATCGCGGACTTTTCTGTAGACCTTTTCAATGTGTATAATACTTAGTACAATATTTTGATAAAACTCGTAGGGTTCAGCCTGCGTTTGCAATGTAAGCGGAAAAAATGCAATTTTTTACGACATCACATTAGAAACCTCAAAAATAACAGTACTTCTCCACTATTTAATGGATGTTATTATACATATAAACCTTCCTCTTGAATCACTCTATCTATTAAAAAAAACCGCATCAAAATCCGTTGTGTAGTTTCAAATATTTAAGCGTACAAAGGGACATAGGGACATAGGGACAGGGAAAGCGACTTTGTTTTATACTATGTAGTGATACCTACTCAATTCCTAAAGTTCCTTTGTTAGTTGTTTTGAATATAAGCCAGAAATTTGTTATGGTGATTTTTAAAACATCATTTGGCTGTTAAATAATGAATTACATATTAAAAAAATACACGTTTATATTTAATCGCATTTAGTGCTATAAAGTTTTGCATCATATAATTTTCTCTAATACTTAAATAAAATTTAATTGTATTAATAACAGAATAAACACAAATATAGGTAATAGTTAGAAGTTTATGTTTTTTGGGTCCTGGCAAAGCTCCAGAACAGGTGGACAAATAATGATACTACGTTCACTAATAAATCTCATATAGGTAAGTTTTAAATTAATCAATATTTTTCAGTACCTTAACCCTAGAACCGTACCCATATTAAAATTTCATTAACCGTACCCAGGGGTACAAGTGTACCCCTATGAAAGAAACAAGATTACAAAAAGATTATTAACTTTTATTAAATGTTGACTTATTAAGGTCATCTTAACATTCATTTAGGTCCTAATAACTTAATTTATCATAACATTTTTATATTATTTCTACAATTTACACACACTTTACGTTGGTGATCAAAATTTATTAAAAGCTTTCACTTGGTACACTGTGTGCGGGCCTGACGGACTTTTAACGTGGATATTCACAGTTACATCTCAGATTTTGAAACAGCAGTGGTCCCTGCTGTTATTGGTAATTGTTGTCCTAAAATATCTCCATTACTTATTTGTAGAGACATTGGCAAAGTTATGTATTGAAATCGTTCTTCTAGGTGAAGTTTTTTATAAGGAAAACTTAAAATTTTTTCGTCAAGTTCATATTTTGATGCCTCGCCAAGCACCAGCTCTTCTTGTTATTTCACCTACCACAAAATCTTCAAATTTATCCATCATCTGCATCTAAAAAAGAAAATGAATAACTCAGCTATTCAAATCATGCAGCTAATCATAAATTTGTTGAAAATACAAACTCCTACAGTATTTAACAATAACAGTATGTATATAACATGAATGTAAAGTAAACTTATAATTGTACATCAAATTTATCAATAGAAAATAAAAAATAAAAAGACCAAAAAGCGAAAAATTAAAATAAATGAACCTTGAAATACTTACGTTCGTAGTACCCAGGGGTACTGGGGTACCCCGACAGGTCCGTACGACGTCTTCTCAATAGCTTGACCACTGATCGAATATGGTATCTACGTGTCCCCTCATCCCCGACAAATACACGGACGCGCAAAAGAAACCCTTGTTTAGAAAAAAAGATATAGAAGATTTTCTGATTTTTTTTTCATTTGTACCCCAGGGTACGGTTCTAGGGTTAATATTGCCATTATGTTTGCCAATCATTTGTGCTGGATACCTCATTAAATCCATACTAATATTATAAATGCGAAAGTAACTCTGTCTGTCTGTCTGTCTGTTACTCAATCACGCCTTAACTACTGAACCAATTTGCATGAAATTTGGTATAGAGATATTTTGATACCCGAGAAAGGACATAGGATAGGTTTTATCCCGGAAATCCTACGGGAACGGGTTTTTCTTTGAAAACGCGGGCGAAGCCGCGGGCGGAAAGCTAGTATGTAATATCTTTAAATCTTTGAAACAAAATTTCTTGCAATCTCACTTAATATGTATTAAAAAGCTGAAGAGTGTGTTTGTTTGTTTGAACGCGCTAATCTCAGGAACTACTGGTTCGATTTGAAAAATTCTTTCGGTGTTAGATAACCCATTTTTTAAGGAAGGCTATAAGCTATATTTCATCATGATAAGACCAACAGGAGCGGAACACTGCGGGTAAAACCGCAGGGCACAGCTAGTAAAATAATAATTTACATTTTAATTTTAATTTTGAAGTATGTTTCTAAAACCATGTTCCCTTCTTTGTTTTCTAATTATATCAAAATTAGATATTTCCTTCATTCATGTTTTAATATTTTTATATATGAAATAGAATGAAATACAAAGCATTATTATTGTTTGATAAAGCAATGTAGGTGAGTCAATCATAGTGAGATAACTAGGGCAAGTCGATATTAAGATTTCCGCGAACCGGATGGGCTCGCTCTAGATTGTGTAGCGGGTTCGATACCTATGTAAATAGTCATTTTTGTTATCATGAGTTTTATAGTAATTTGTATGGAATAAAGGTAAAAATTATGTGCTTAATGTATGTATTTAAAATAATCTGTATATGTATAATATTTAATTGTATATTAAGTTAAAAAAAATCATTCAATAATATAATAAATTTGCTCATCTTAAAATAAGTTAAATAAATTTTCTAATAAGAAGATTAGGAAATGAATCTGAAAATTTTATATATAGGTATATATATATAAGTGAGATTCGACCCCTGTAGTAGTAAGGTAAGGAGTACCTAGTAGTAGATAATATTATGTAGTAGAGACGATTTAGCTATCTAATTATGAATGTTACCTTTAATATATATATTTTTTGTTTGTTTTTCTAGGTTTACAATTCACAATTTTTTTAAATACATATTTCTATACGTTCCAATCCAAAAGCCAACTAATCAAGACGTCACATAAAGATCATTAAAATCTCTAATTGCTTTCTTAATTCTTATTTTGAAACGAGAATATTTTACGTGACATTTACTATTTGTATGATATATGTTAAACGGGAGTTAAATTCAAACGTATTTCTAACGAATCTTATAGCGATGTCTAGACAATTGATGTTAATTTTCTGCATACTTTCATTTGGCTGAGTGACAAAAATGTCAGTGGAGCGGCGAAGCTTACACCTTGACAGTAATTGTGGTAATTGTAAATATTGTTGTACTGAGACTGGGTAGAAGTGAAAATGGACGGAAACTTTAAACATTAGAAATTGGATAAATAGAAATTTGACGGAATTTTTTATAGTACCTGTTTATACACATGACTTCAATTTTGACCCTTGAAAATTAGGAACTAGTTAGCAGGTAGGTGCATGGAAAATATGGAAAATTGTGAATTTGATGAATAGGTAGATATAATAAATTGAAAAAGCATGAGGTGGATTGTTCGTTAATTGGAAAATATTTTAAAGGAAGTACCGTGATATCTCTGCCTTATTAAATTTGAATATCATGCATTTAAAACTATAAATCTTAAAAATAATGTGTTTGCTGTCATGTTATTTTAAATTAGTTGTGCCATGCAGTTTTACCCGCATTGCTCCGCTCCTGTTGGTCTTAACGTGATGATATTATAGCCTATAGCCTTCAGCGACAAATGGGCTATCTAACACCGACAGAATTTTTGAAAAACGACCAGTATTCCTGAGATTAGCGCGTTCAAACAAACAAACTGTTCAGCTTTATGATATTAGTATAGATACTAATTTATAATATACATAATCTATATGTTTCTTAGTAGATAACAAAATGTCAACGGGAAGTGCATTGACCTCACCTTCAGGGCTTAGCGAAAAATTCACATAAAGGTCCTTTCATACGGCATCCGTTCGAACCGGACGCGCCAACCGCGTATCGTGTTACCCAATACGTATCAAATCATCGAGATTAGAATTTCAGTCACTTACTAATAATTAAATATTTGATTGTCATACTGTAATATTGTAGTATTTTTCAGGTTATGCTTATGTAGAGCATTATGCATACACATTGGGTATTTTAGTTTCCGGTGTTTTAGAGTGTTCTTCATATATTGTATGGCGAGGATATTATAATATTTGAAAAGATGTTTTAAGATTTTGAGTGAAACTTCTTTAAACGCGTTGAGAGTAAAATTTCAAGGTCGCGTCATGGCATTACCATTACGTCATGGAGTAAGGCGACGATTTTGGTATCTTTGAATCTTGCTAAAGTAGTTTCATTTCTGACACGTGTGCTTGGCACACACGATCTTTTTTTAAATGTTGTAAGGAGGAATAATTCAGGATAGACTCGTAGACTATACCCATAGAAATATGAACATGTGAAATGATGACCCGATGATCTTTTTATATCGTCCAGATTATTAACATTTTAATTGATGAGATCGTGAAAATTGACATAATTACGTCATAACGGGATGAAATGAGGAATATTTTTGTATGAGGAAATAGTCAATGAATCTGCAATGGCTGACAACTCGTAGAAATAAAAACAATAATCAATATTACTTCTTTATTCCTGACTAAAAAAGATCCTCATAAATCTCAACTAGGTTTTCCAAGAAGAATTAACAATTCATATTAGTTTTAATCAAAACACACAATCACAAATGGATCATGCAAAATTAATTATCCATATCAAAAACAGTATTGCCCTCACCAGAGTCATATATTGTTTTTTTTTCATTGGCAATAGACGTTAACAAATTATAATGACACTTTTTGGCGCCAAAATAATTTTCTTCGTTCAGACAACCGTTAATCATAGGTAAATGGTGGTTTTAATTTAATATATTGTTATTTTTGTATGGCACGGTGACTTCGTGTCATGTACAGAATTTGCTGCGATTTCTTTTATGTGAAATTTATTTTCATTGATCTAAATATTAGGAGGTGATATAATGCTTTTAAAAATAGGGTTTTACCTGCGCTTGTTTTTGTGTGTAGTTTCTCATAAATTTTTATTTCGCAATTCCTTGTGTTTTCGCTGTGAAATGTGACCTTTATCCTTTTCAGTTATTTGGGTTCAATGTGTACAAACGGATACCATGTAATTTTTATTATAATGATTAATTATCGTAATATTTTGAGTATGTTTTTAAGACTATGTATTCAAAACAATATCCAATGTTTAATTATTTTAACACAATAATGCAGCTTCAGATACGCAGTTTCAGCTATTTGCTTTAAAATGTCTTCTCAATATCTCATTCCGAGATCCAATATAACAAATGGACTATCTTTTTGTCTGTCTTAATCGACGTTTTGATCTTTTACAGCTTAATCAAGATTCAATAAAAGGTAACACATATTTATATGAATAGTTAAACTATTTCCTCGCTGTAAATATTTCCCATTAATAACTAGAAGCACCTATTAATATGGAGTTAAAATACGAATATGAGTTCCTAGAATAAGAGCAAGGTGGACAGATGATATCGCATTAGTTTACAAGCTCCATCAATTAAAATTATTTCCTCCATTTATCTTCCGTAAGTGAAGCAATTATTTGATATGTTTTAAATCCTACTAATATTATAAATGTGAAAGTTTGTGAGGATGTGTGTGTGTGTGTGTGTGTGTGTTTGTTACTCTTTCACGCAAATACTACTGAACCGATTACAATGAAATTTAGCACACATATAGAGGGTAACTTGGATTAACACATAGGTTTTATCCCGGAAATCCCACGGGAACGGGAACTATGCGAGATTTTCTTTGAAAACGCGAGCGAAGCCGCGGGTGGAAATCTAGTATTCGATCATATTTTGATGATCATTTTAGTACCTATCGAGTTTCTTGAATTGTTCTTCGTAGAAGCGATATTTATAAGTGAGATGCAAAAAATAGAGCAGAAGTGAAACTTCTTTGGCAATAATCAAAGATATCCAAAATCGTCGCCTTACTCCATGACGTGACGATATAGCCATGACGCGGTGCGAAATTTTTCTTTCAGTGCGTCCAAAGAAGTTTCACTTCAAAAATATGTTTTTATAAATTATTGTGAATTTTGAAATGATTTCGAATTGTCCCCCTAAAAAGATGAATTTTTAGATTTTTACTGGTACCTACAAATAAAAATGTAACGCACACAATCAAAAAATAAAAAATATTTAACGTCTATAACTGCTTTATAATGTTTTTATTCATAAATGTCTCTACACATTTCATTTATTGTATCTAAATTTTTTCTATGTTATTGTATCTCATTGTGTCACAGTATTTCCCTTATTTCACGTCCTATTTTCTATCGTACACAAATTAATTTTATTACGAGACATTCATTTGAGATAACTTCAATTTATCTTTCCAATCAATTCCAAAGAGTTTCTTGCTTATTTCTTTTCCATACCAGATTCTATTAAGCGGATTGTGACTTGATTTATTTCAATGTACATTTTTTCACACTGTGGCAATAACTTTAAGTATTTGTGATAAATAACTCAGCTAATAAACGCTAAGGAACTATATATCTTGCGCGATATTGGGAGGGCCACAGAGGGGAATAATCAGTATACTAAAAATATTATTATCGAAATATATTATTATTTTAGTTACGTAAAACACTGTATAGAAATAAAATACAGAGGTACGATTGCAATTGGAAAAGCCCTTCCTAGAAAATGAAGAATTATTTTATGTATTTATTTAGACATTTTAATCATATTTGCTACACACAGTTATAGCTTTTACTGTTCAAAAATAGAAAAAAGTTGAATTATTCTAAGTTAGATGGAACAATATGGTGTACGACAACATTTAAATTTTAAGCTTGATCAAGTTACAAAGAAAACCGATTCACGAAGCAGATATCTAATTCATAGATGGCATGGTACTTCAATTTTTACGCCATACCTACTGATTTAATTCTGACAATAGATAACAACATTTGAAGCATTGTGTATCTGCTTTTCTTACTCTATGTCTTGAATCGTGTAAAAATACACTGAAGCCTAGAGGCAAATAGATTTACATGTGTGAAATATGGAGTTTCGGAATATGGTGTATCGCTTAACTAATAACTGCGGTTATGGCCTTGCGAGAGTCGTGGTATAAATCTGTAGCATGTCTGTGAATTACTTGTATAGATTATGTATTTATTGGTAGAAATAACGGTTTGATGGCTGCAATAAAGGAACATATAATAATATTTTATTTTGCAGATATAACAAGTATATTTTACAGGTGTAATAAGTATATTAAAAAATTCAAACAAAAAATGGCACTCGTCGAAGTTGGTGCCAAAAATGAAAATTGAAAAATTGTTTTTTTAATACTTATAACAAATTATATGTTATCATCTTCTACAAATGGTAATACTATAATAATTTCACAATAAAAACATTCACTTTTCGCCCACAAATATTGTACATGCTACTGTTCTACAGTCCATAAAGCTTCCAATAGATAAAGGACTATTTGTATTGGACATTAGACAAGGCCCTTTTTAATACAAATTTACAACAAATCCAAAAAATCTAACCCCAAAAATAATAACATGTTTATGTTAAAAAACATACATTTGCACATAACACCTAATCCGTTACTAAACGCCATCTCTCATCCGCGTATTATATTAGAATAAATAAAATGTGAGTGGCGAGCAAGTGATGACGCTAACGTGCGCTGTTGACGGGTTAATGAGCACCGACACACTGCTTTACCTGCACAGAGTAGAAAATACAGAGCCCACGAACATGGGGGTTGCTAAATTGGTCTGTAAAAAAGGGCTCTACCTTACCGATGGCTCTATCAGGGCAAAGTTATGAGACCATGGGATCGTTTCAATCGTTATTTTCGCGATTCAAGGGCGATGGATGATACTATGAGAATCAAATGCTTCTTTGATTGCTCTACCACAAAAAAAAACATTTTTAATATTGGAAAATAAACTAAAACAAAAATGCAATGTTATTTGTAAGTCTAGCCAAAACAATAGTATGTGGAGGAGTGTCATCATGTAAAAAAGGAGCTTTTTTTACAATTTACATAAAGTTTCACAAAAATTTACCTGTCAGACATAAATTTACATTGAGTGTCTCTACACCACACTACTCTGTGCACGCGCCACTAGTTCAAGGGAAAAAAGTGTGTTTACAAAACGATCAAAGTTATCAATACCGCTGTCTCGAAGCAATTTTTGAGTGATCCTCTTCTGTTTGATTAATGCGGTGTGGCTGGCAGCTCGCCAGTCTACATGCATGTGGGGACTTTTTATAATATGGGAATCATTATTTTATCAGTAGTTACCTATTATTGTGTTGTTTTCTGGATTGGTGTTGCTTCCAGGCTTGATTGACTAATCCTGGCTTAGTAACTGCAAAAGGGCAGATAGATATGTCAAATACCTATTTCTTAGTAAGTGCGTGGGAACATGAAGGTTGAAATTACAACCTATTGAATTATGGTATAAGAAAAAACTCTGAAAATTATATAAGTTAATTTTTTAGTCATAAGTCATAACATACAATATTTTTGTTGTTTTAATCTAAAAATAAATTAACCCGAATTTCCCGGTTAATTTTTTCTCCAGTTACCTACAAGGGAAAACAAATCTCGAAAGTTTAAATTCATCTATAGCTCGATCGCATAAAAAAATTCATGAACGTAATTACGCACTTTGATGCCACTTTCAGAAGTCGAACCTTTCTAACTCAAACTGGACTGATTTCCATTAAACTGTAGTCATAACCCACACAAGAACCTTCCTGGAACGTCATGAAAATATTTATCACAGACCGCAAATAAATGTTATCAAACGACTCCAAAATTTCCCATCAAAATCAACACTGAAAAGCATTTAAACATAAAGAACAAGATGAATATGATGTTTATGAACGGATATCTATCACATGCGATTCTCACACAAATTTAGATTTAAAAAAACAACGTGGACAGTGACAGATTCAGCTTTTACCGAATTTTTTGATTCTATATACATAAAGGATTTTTTATAAAAAATTTTTTTGGTTGTTATAACGACGAAGTTAGCATATTATTATGTTGTTTTAAAAACAATCTGTAGGTAAGTAATTCATGTCTTTTTGCCGACACACTTGTTCGTCGTCTTTTTCAACTTTCACTCTCTTTTTCCTTTTATTTCAAATTCTACAAAATCTAGATATCAAACCGTTCAATTTGAAGCAGGATGTAAAAGCATTGTTAGCTCATTTTTCTATGGCCATAAAATGTTTTTGACCATTAAAATTCCAGGTACGTCAGCATGTCGGCAACACATGGTCCGTCTGCGAATCAAATAACAACGTTTAGTTTTTGGAATCAGAGGTGAATGCGCTGGGTAAAAATATGGTCTTATTAAATTGGTACTTAGTGATTGTAATAATTGTTCGTTTTTTGAGATCCTTGTTTAGAATTGGATTTATGAAGTGCATACAATTTTATTAAATTTATGATATAATTATTAATAAAAAAATATCCCGTTAAGCATATAGCAGCACACTGCCTTCTCAGTTTGTCGAATATTGTGTTATGATTTTTAAATAAAATCACTCTCAAATCGATACATACATTTGGGCGCTACAGACTATAAATTACACAAACTACACAACAAGATAAATAAAGTAAATTGTGGATAGTCATTTTTCTCATGGAATTCACAAATAACATTGCATTTAAATTATGAAAGGACAATATCAAATTATGAAATAATGTGTAATTGTGTAGGTAGGCTTTTTATTTTAACCACTTCAGGCAGAAACAGAGGAATGACAGAAGTGTCCCTTTTTCTTCCTTAATTATCGTGATAACATATTATAGGTATAAATATGCTACCACTCTGTATAACCCCTGTAATTAAGATTACAATTAAAACACAATAAAAACATCCTACCGTGGGAATCACTGAAGAAACTTGACGTCTTTATTACAAAGGGATAGAGTTCAAATTAGAAGATAACTCAATTAAAGGTATGATTACAGTGACAGACGTGTGAACGACTTCTGAAATCTTGTAATAAGGGTTGTCACTTATTTGAAATTTGGAATGCTATAGAACATAATTGTAATAATGATTAATTTTAAATGATTTAAATAAATTGAGTTTAGATATTGAAGTCGTTTAATTATCTTACCAAATACATTATTATCTGTAATTTTTTTTTATTTAATATTTAATGAAATTAATATACAGGCCACTAAAAGGACTAATTATTATTAAAACCTATACAAGATTGTGAAAATTTTATATAGCAAGTAAAAAAAAGAAATAGGTACTTTTATTTACAATACCTGTAATCATCACAGAATAGTTTTCTTAGTAGTTACGATCCTATATTAAATTCCATGGAAGAAATAAAGAAGAAGTTACATACAATATGACGTAATAAGTGACAACCCTAGTTATGATCAAAGCCAAGGGGAGACGCCGTAATGGTTTCTCACGTCTTGAAACTATTGATGTTTTAATGGAGAGCGATTTGACACATGATACTATACTTACGTGTGAAAAAATTACAGTTTTGAGTACCTACCTACATACTTGTCTTTCTAAGAAACAGATTTAATATTTGATACACGTTCATCGAAATATTTTTGGAATGTTGTTCGGGTATTCTGTATGATGATAAATATTCTGCTGTTCAGGGGAAAACCTTTTAGTGGCAGATAATAATATGGCGAAGATAAATTTAAAGCGTAACATATTCACATCACTCTGGAAAATCTTGAACCTCAGCAAGCAACATTTATAGTAATCAAAACCCTTGAAAGAACTTATTTCCCATTATATTATATCAGCCATAAAAACAAAACATTGTGCAAAATTAAAAACCCAATTGTCATTCAAATCTAAAACATTCAAATTCAAATAAAAATCCATTGCTTAAACATCTTATTAAAGTTCATAGTCCATTCGCGTAACAGTAAACTTTTATATCGCAGACGATTTCATTAAAAAAATCGGTCAAGTACGAGTTGGGTTCGCGTCACTAAGGGTTCCGTACAAAAAAGCTAAAAAGCAACTCCGAAACAACTCAACACATTCAATTTATGACCGTACCAAGTACCAACTCAATCTCAATTTTTTATATTTTGTTATAGTGACTTCAGAAATACATCTTCTCTGAAAATGTCAACTGTCTTTCTATCAAGGTTTAAGGGATACAGTCTAAAGACAGACGGACAGACAGAAGAAGCGAAGTCATATTATTATAGTTTCGTTTTACCTTATCCGTACGGAACTCTGAAACGTAGCCCGTGAACGCCCCTACCTAACATCTTAGTTTCGTAAATATATGCAAATTTTATTTTAAAAAAATACAAGTGCTCGACCACATGTCGCCGGACCGGGCATGAGGTATTTTTATTATGTCCTTTTGGTCTCCCCATACAAGGTCCACCTTCGCTAAATGTATCTCATTTCGCCTTTATGGTCGATGTTGTGTTTTGAATTGTTGTTGATATTTTTTGATATGATATACAGGGATTTTGATGCTATTTTATTAAATTGACGAGATTAGTTTAACACTGGATAAAAATATAAAAGACTAGTAACGAATAAATATTATTTTAGCAGCTTTTACAAATGCTTTAGAAAAAACATTAAATAACCCTTCTATTGTCCTATTCCATACCCATAATGTAAATTGTAAGTTTATCCCAAAAAATTACTCAACCAGATTTAAAAGTGATTCATTATAATTTTATTACAAGACAAAAATTAATAAATTTTTAATGCGCAATTTTCATATTTAATTCGCCATAAATTTGAACGGAAGATTTTTAATGCATGTATTATGGTTTTTCATCTTTCTTCTATCTTATCTGATACTAGTGGTCCGCCCCGACTTTGCCCGTGGTACATATTTCGCAATAAAAGGTAGCCTATGTCCTTTCTCGGGTATCAAAATATCTCCATACCAAATTTCATGCAAATTGGTTCAGTAGTTTAGGCGTGATTGAGTAACAGACAGACAGACAGAGTTACTTTCGCATTTATAATATTAGTATGGATTATTCGGTATTTAATAACACATGTGTACAGGTAATCCTTTATTAAAATATCCAGTACGTAATACAAAAGCTTAATAAAAGCAGGGACATTTAGTGCAGCGGGTGTCCGGTTTACGAGGAGAGCCATAACAGTATCTATTCACCTGGCTTTGTCCATATTGGAGATATAAAGACAATGTTTAGTTCCTATAGATACTGTATACGTTATAGATCGAATCGATGAGATATTTTATGAAAAAAAGCTACGTTTTCCGTAGTGGGAATATATGAAGGACTGATGATTAGATATTTTTTGTGGGTAGTTGGTGTTTGGGTAATATAGCTTTGGTAAATACTAGTGTAATTTTTATATCAGATAGCAGTCACAGTTTTGAAAAATCAGTCTAGCCATTCACTTCGGTTTGGTTAATGTATCTTTTTTTGAAATAAATTCCTTAAAAATTATATAAAAAAATGTTTTTCATATCGCACACATAATATTTGCTCACCCTTATGAAGGATCCATGTAAATTTACAGTTTTATTTTAAAGGTTAAACCTTTCTTGGTATAAAAATAATAAATGCGGAGGGGCGGGCTCGGTGTGGCGAAACATAAATATATAAGTTTGACCGCGAGGACGATACTCTACCTCGGTTAGAGTCGGCTTACATGGCCCTTTCGAAGTAGTTTATAAGGGCCAAAGGTTTGCAAGAACAATGTGGAAAATTTTCAGTAAATAAGAATGGCGTGTGTGAAACTGGTATTTATACAAAGAAATTGCTTTTGAGGGGATTTAAGCACGTATTTTTGTCTTTACCTTTGCTAAATAAAATTCAGCTTAACTTTATAGAATGAATAAAAATTTTATTATAACCCCAATAAGAATTGTGCATTATTGTTCATATTCTTGATTCTGATTTTGCGTAAATATTGTCTAACATGTAGTTGTAGTAGGTATAGTAGTATTCAGTTGTAGATGTAAAGTTAATCAAATATTGTTTTAATAACAGCGCCATGTAACCCCAGTAGTACTTCAGCAATATTGTATCAAGTCGAAGTGTCCACGTACAGACGTGTTTGTATGAAAAATATTCCAATAACCGCCCCCACCCGGGGGTAAGGTACCAAGATGGCCACGGGTTAGCCACTTTGCAAATTGTGTACTGGATTGGCTACCTATTGATGGCTTCTGATATGATAAACAAAATATGTCTTTGTTTTTGTGTGAAAAAAAAAAGTTTTGTTGTATTGATTGCTTCTTATGACACCATACGTACGTATTATCTACGTCTTCGATATGATTTGTATTTTTTTGCTTTCTTTTAAATTGAAGTGTATAGGTCAACTTTATCTTTATCTTTTGACTGACCGGTTGGCTTGGTTGGTAGTGGCCCTGCCTTCCAAGCCAGAGGTCGTGGGTTCGATTCCCACTCGGGGCAAATATTTGTGTGATGAACATAGATGTTTGCTCTGTGTCTGGGTGTTAATTATCTATATAAGTATTTATTTAAAAATTATATAATATGTATGTTTATCAGCCACCGGGTTTCTATAACATAAGCGAAAGCTTAGTATGGGATCAGATTGTGACGTGTGTGAAATTGTCCTGAAATATTTCTTCTTCTTCTTCTTCTTATCAGCCGTGGGACGTCCACTCCTGGACAAAGGCCTCCCTCAAGGATTTCCAGTACGACCGGTCACCGGCGGCCTGCATCTGAAATATTTATTATTTAGTAATTACAGATAGATCTTCTTATTCTTGACTATTTATTAGATTTAAGTATCTTATCCTTGTTTTGTCTGTTACAGAATATAGCTTTATTTAATAGTAAAAGTATTCTCAAATTCAGTTCAGTAGTTCATCATATAAATCACTAAAAACATCAGCTCCAATACATCAGCTACAATATTAACACTCTACATTTTGACAATATTGAAGATAATGATAAAACCAGCTAAGAACCAAAAATATCGCTCAAAGGAATAAACAAGCTAATCCAGGATAAAAGTCTATCGCAGGATCTGACCGTGACCGGATATTAACACGAGCGCCCCCAGCGTCACTTCCGGTCACCTCACTATTATCATATTTCAGATGATATCTCAGTGGATGCTGTTTTGTCCTGGCAGTGAGGGATTGAACTATGTATATAGTAAAGTGAAGTAAATCTAGGGAAAATGCATACTAAGTTAGGTAGAGATAGCAGGTTGAGCTTACTATTTTAGTCTAAGGACGCTGACTTCGTTCCACTGCACGTTTTGGTAGGTAAGATTTATATCTACATACTTATGTACATGTAAGATAATATTTGCATTATAATAAACATCGATAGGTACCATATAATTATTATGCATCATTGGAACACAGGCTGTGGATAGAGGAAAGAATATAAAATACGTACGAGACGCTGACCAATTATGTAGTCGATTTTTCGTATTCTGACTGTACTAATGGGCTAGATTCATAATTTAGTAATTAGATGTTTTAAGTAAAGTAAAGGGTGATTTTTTTGCTGGTTTCTTTTTGGCAATACTGTTTTTGATAGATCACGCGTGAATCGTGTCTTGTGTCTTTATCAAACTTGTTCAGTTTGGTCTATAATTTAACCATGAATCGACTTACGAACGAACAACGCTTGCAAATTATTGAATTTTACTATCAAAATGCATGCTCGGTTAAGAGAGTGTGAAGTCGGTTAAGAAGTGCGCGATGCACTTCATCGATTGGCGATTTTATTTTTTTTTGCCCAAAATGGAAGAATTGGACATGCCTCACACGTGGTTTCAAAAAGACGGTGCCACATACCACACGGCACGCGAAACAATAGCCCAATTGAGAGCCGTCTTCGGCGAACAGTTTATCTCACGTTTTGGGCCCGTCGATTGGCCGCCTAGATCGCGTGATCAAACGTCTTTGGACTATTTCTTATGCCTACAGGGATAAACCAGCAACGATTGACGCACTGGTAGCCAATATTGAAGCATTTAAGTATTCGTGATATACCGGCCGATATGTTGTAGAGAGTGTGCCGAAATGCGAATGGGCCATCTAAACCGGAGCCGTGGCCATCATTTGCATGAAATCATCTTCAAACATTAAATTATATTGATCGTTTTATCAATTCCATTATAGATTACATCAACATTTTCAAGTTTTTTGTGTTTTTTTTGAAAATCAAATCCTATACCTCTTAAAAAATCACCCGTTATAATTATGTTAAAAAGTGACAAGTCATATTGGAACAATTGAGTCAATATTATAAATTAAGAATGCAGTAAAATAAATAGAGAGGCATCATGAAATTCGTTACTCAAACTAAGGTATGTAAAGAAATGCATTCATACGTGTTGTCTAAATTGATAGACGCATACAGTAATTACTGAATATTATTTACAGTGCTTAATTCCATTCTATTTTATACCCTATTGCTGCATATTAAAGTCTTATTTAGTTCAGATGCAAGTGCATGGACGTTACGCTATAACTTGCTAGAGTAATTTGACCTGTAAAAGTGGGTGGTAAGGTTTATTTTTGATTGAAGATACGAATGGATAGATCCTTTTGGATGCGTTTATCAATTGTGCGGATGGCAACCGGACACTGAAATGAAAGCGACAATAAAAGGTAGACCGTTGATTGGTACAATCGTGAGGATAATGAAATTTGTTGATTTTTTTCTAAAAATGTATTAGTTTTTACTGTGTATTTCGCGGGAGATAAACAGAAACCTTAATATAATTTATGTTGATTGATTGATCTAATAGTTAAAGAATAAATAATTTTTATTTCCATGATAGCAAGTTTTCCAGTTTTGGCATAGGTAGATATATAAAAGGCACCTTTGCAACGTCCATGCTACATGCATATAAATTATAAATATTATTAGAATAAACTGTAGGTATTTCTTATGATTAAATTAAAATAAGAGGGCTAATTTGTGTGAAACTTTCAAATGTTAAGTTATTAATTTCTAAGGGCTCTACAATAAACTTTAGTTTGTGTTTGTTTGTGTTTCAATACCACTTTTCTGGTTAATAGAGCACTCGAAAATGCACCTAATCAATCTCAAAATTGCAACCAAACTGATGATTGTACATCTATCTATACGTATATAATAAATCTGTAGAGGGGTCAATTCTGTACATTGAAAATATTGAAAATATAAATAGCAGGGGGTGTTACTGGATCGATATCAAACCCAAATATGTGATTAAAAAATGTTTTGTCTGTCTGTCTGTCTGTCTGTCTGTCTGTCTGTCTGTCTGTATGTGAAGACATCACGTGAAAACTAACGGTTCGATTTCGATGAAACTTGGTATAATTATACCTTATTATCCTGGGCGTAAAATAGGATACTTTTTATCCTGGAAAAATACGTAGAAATAAATTAATCTTATTTTTTTCAGTTTTATCCATAGACGTTGTTCTGTAGAACCGCGAACACACGTTGCGTATTATTATAGGCCTAGCCGTATTTGGGTCCAATAGATATTTATAAGATGTCATTGTCATCCACGCGAAGACCGACATCCGCGCGGACGGAGTCGCGGGCGGAAGCTAGTAAGTAAATAAAGGTTAAAATTGCATATCCGATTGTGTAAAGTTCAAGGCAGTCTGTGAGGTAAATGTACCTGTAATGTCTCAGGTAAATAGAGCACACGAAAATGCTCCTAATCAATATAAAAAGTTGCACCAAACTGATGATTGTACATAAGTAAATAAAGGTCAAAATTGCATATCCGATTATATAAAGTTCAAGGCAGTCTGTGAGGTAAATGTACCTTTATTGGACAATTGACGGCATCCGCTGCGACCGTTGAACTGACGATAGAGGTGTGTTATCATAATGCTATTTATGTTTTATATTAATCATTTTTATGTATAATATTATCATTTGTATGTAAAAATATATTTAACTTACTGTGTGCGTTTTAATTAAAATCGATCGTAAATAGTCGTATTTCTTATCAAGTTACCAAGTTCCTGCAATTTTTGAAATTGTTTATAATGTAGATAAGCGAATTATTTTCTAGTTATTAACAGTTAATAGTTATAACTAGTTACTAGTATATTCAAAACCATTCATGATTATGTGACTTTTTCAGCCAAAATATATTGAATAAGTATTTAGTTTATCGCCTAACTACCTAAGTAATTTAAAGTAACATAGCAAATTATTGTAAAGAGTTTGTAAGTAACTTGGATTAACAACTGATGTAGAGCTTAGCATTCAAGCTAAGTTATTATGTGTAAGTACGTATATTACTTATGTACTAGGTATATATATAAAGCATTTTATTGTATACACGAGTACATTCTTTTACATAATATATATTTACGTTAACTCTACATTGTTTCATTTCTCTAACTAAATACGTAGTTTCTTTTCTTAAAAAATACGAAAATCAAAACTGTACATTGAATATTTTGTAAAAAGAATATTTGTGGCCATGATCTATAATCGATATCGATATATATTTTAGAAAACGAACTGCATGTATTTAGTTCAAATTTGGCATGAATATTACTAATTACAGGTTGGTTTAACATATAGGCTATATACAGTCATGCTAAGACCAATATGAGCGGAGTGATGTGAGTAAAGCCGCGGGTTACAGCTAGTATAGAATAATACATAAAGTGCAGTGCATAGTACACAATGCACATGGCACAATACCTCGGCCGGTGCGCACACGCATGATTGCCGCAATTGCTGGCAATCAGCGTCAATTTAACCCCACCCCCCTCTAGCTTTCACTTCTCACCGGTACACTCGAATACATAAAGTATTTTATATTTATATAGGTAATAAATTTGTAGCTTAAAATATGTTCAATAAGAAGTTTCTTTTTATATGTATGTGTCGAATTCTGGATAGATTTTGAATTTTTCTTCCCCGTTTGACAATGAATATTTTTTTTTACTTCTTTCTGTTTTGTGGGTAGGTAAACCGGTTAATTGGCTTTATACAGGCGATAAAGTGGGAAAAAAGTAATAAAAACAGTATTTAAAATTTAAATGTTATATAGGTAGGTAGAAGAGGCCACGAACTGGACGACGAAGCGTGGGACGTCCTCTCACAAGATGGACAGACGACCTGGTCCGAGTGACAGGGAGCCGCTGGATGCAGGCCGCCGGTGATCGGTCGTGCTGGAAATCCTTGAGGGAGGCCTTTGTCCAGCAGTGGACGTCCCACGGCTGAAACGAACAAACGTAGAAGATTGGTGTAAATGTTTCATAAAAATTTTCAAGTTTCAGAAATAATATCTAGGTACGTAGGTATATTATCAAATGTTTTACATTATAAAATTATTCATCAATATAAAATTACCTTACCTATACTAATACAACAAAAAATCAAAACAAAAAGATTTATAACCGATTTAAATATTTTTGTATTCAAATCGAACGGTTTACGTAAAACTAGCGCAAACACGTGGCGAATAAAATTATGTTAGAACAACAAACATACGGTTTTTGTTTATTATCAGTATCAAATTATAACGGTAATATAACGGTGAGAAAGATAGATTGGTTTATATTGTGGTGGTTCTGTAGGTTTTAAAATAGCTTAAAGATTTATGAAAAACAGATTTTCAAATATGTAAGCAAATCATAGTTTTTTCATATGTTGGTAAACTCAAACTCAAACATTTATTTATTCAATTAGACTTCTTCGAGAAGCACTCTTCAAACGTCATATTTTTACATATTTTTAACATTTACCACCGATTCGGAAAGCAGTATCTATGGAGAAGAACCGGCAAGAAACTCCATAGTTGCTCTTTTTTATAATGTCAGTATTACAATAGAGAACGTAGAGAACATAGATATTATTAAGGTAAGCTCTTGATCTCTAATTGTCTATTTTGAATCGGTATTGCAGTGTAATATTTCACATCAAAATATTATTTAATAAACTTATAAAAAATCTAATCTGAGTACACTGAATTTAAAGGGTTCAAGGTATAATCGAACGAATTAACGAATCAAAGTTATTTTGTAAAAAGTGGAAACAAATCTAATCCACAAATTTTAAAAGCCGTGCATCGATATGGAATTCTAAGTGATGTAACTAGCACTTTTTTGTGGTCTCTTTTTTAACCATAAGATATATTACGAGTTGAAATTAAGCACAGGCGTTTATAGAATATAGAAATAAACACATTCACTCTTAAAGCGACCGCTCCAGGGATAAATCGCTATATTAAAGCAATGCCATTGTCCGAATAAGGTATGTTTCATTCGCGCGGCTACCTCTGGACGCGTGGCAAAGATTATGCAATGAATAAACATTGAATTATTGAAGTGTTTTGGAGTAACTAAAGGGCATTGAAAAAAGGTTCTTTGAGAACTAGCTGTGCTCCGCGGTTTTAACCGCAGTGCTACGCTCCTGATGGTTTTAGCGAGATGATATATACTTATAGCGGATAGCCTTTAGCCTTCCTATGCTTCCTATGCTTTTACGGATGTCATCGTAATTTAAGTTTATGTACAATTTGTTATTATGTTCCAAATAAATAATTTTTTTTCCTCGATAAATGGGCTATCTAACACCGAAATAATTTTTCAAATCGGACCAGTAGTTCCCGAGATAAGCGCGTTCAAATTATATTCGTAAAATTACATAATTTTACGAATATAATTTGAACATTTTAGACTACGCGGACTCTTGTTACACGAACCTCGGCGAAGATCAGCTCAATAAACTTGAACGATTGCAAAATTTCGGCATCAGATTTATATATGGTCTACGTAAATTTGATCACGTGTCGGAATTTCGCAAGAAGCTCAAGTGGTTACCTATACGCCTGCGTCGGAATGCTCACACTCTCCATCTCCTCTATTCCATTCTTTTTCATCCCAGTACTCCTTGCTACTTGAAATCCAATTTCCATTACCTTGCTTCTGACTCCTATACTCTCCGATCATCTAATAACTTTCTCCTCCGTTTTCCTGTGCATGGTACTAAATTATACGGTTCATCGTTTACTGTATCGGGTATCCGTTTATGGAATGCCCTTCCTGAAACGATTCGTGGCGCCCAGACGATAAGATCTTTTAAAAAAATGCTTAAAGACTACTATCTATCTATATAAATATTGTATGTATATTGTATATTATATGTATATTGTATATTTTGTATAGTATGTATATATAGTATGTATGGTCTCTATTTATAGTGAAGTATATATATATTGTAATGTTATGTATAATTATGTTTATGCATTTTATATGTATATAAATATAAGTAATTTTTATATATAAATTTATGTTGTATTTATAAATTATGTGTGACGTTGTGCTTTATTTTTATTTTATTATTATTATTTTTTTTTTCTTCAAATTAATTATTTTAAATTTATTATTATTATTATTATTTATTTATTTTTTTTTAGTTATTTGGCTTCCTAGCCTTTGGTATATTATGCTCTGTCCTTTACCTGAAGGTTGCCTGGCAGAGATGGCTTAGAGCCATAAGGCCGCCTTTTGTACATTTAAATCCATTAAGATATTATAAAATAAGATTAAACCTAATGTACAATAAAGAATAATAAATAAATAAATAAATAATAAGTGCATTATTAGAATCAAATATGCTTGCACGTGTCCAAATATCTTCTCAACACTATAAACCATTTTACTGTTCTAAACTAATAGAGTATATTAATTTATTTGCAAACGACAGACACGGAATGAAATAAAGTCGCAGTTGCGTTATATTTTACTGTTCTATAAATTATTATTTTGTTTGCTGACGTTTACGGTCTCATATTATTTGGTATTGCGGAAAATGCGCATAACATGCAATAACGTTGGGTATAAAATGATTAGGTAACTGTATTAAATTAGTAATCAAGTTATATTCTTTTATATTGATATAACATAAAATATTATAGAGTTTAGTTCATGTCTGCATATTTTCAAGTTTTTCTTCAACTCTTTAAATCGTTTATTAAATTTTTTTATGCTGTATTCCTATGAGGTAATGTTTAAAATATAAACATAAAATAAATACAAAATTTATTTATTTGGCAAATAAATGAATTTAATTTAATTGAATTGACTTTGTACCAAAACACAATATTGTAAATTAATAATAATTTATAACGTTGCGTTCATCTTTTAACTTTTAAATTATTATTACATAAATGCCGTATCTGTAAAATAATCTCTGACGATATTTACCAAACAAAGCGTTTGCTTCGACCACCCCGTATTGTCCGTTTCCCGCAGCCCTATTGTTATTCTGACAGCCACCGTCACACAACCCTGCGGTTTTCAGATTTGCTGGGGATCTTTGAGTAAAGATATTGAGGTTATGATTTCATTATCTGCGTTTGTGATTCATTTCTTGGATTGTTTATCCGTCTCAACACAAAAAAGGAAAAATTACAAACATATTAATACATATATAAGCAAAATTATAACCCAGTTGTATTTTACATGCAGATTTACTAGCAATTCACTTACTATTATGGCAAAATCGAAGTGTTTATACTATTTTCACATTCACAAGTTCAGTTCCTGTTTGTATAAAATGGCAGTTCACCTACTTCTCACAAAGATGCATTAAAATTGAAGCTACGATAAAACTGTATCAAAAAATTATCTCTAATGCAAGAAGGCCACAAGACACACGAATCCATGAAATATATGAGTGAATTAATGTAAAATTCCACGTAAAGTTTATTAGCAAGCCAACAGAGGGATTACTCCATAGACCAATAACTCTGGGCTTCCTGTCGTTGCGTCATAAACGCGAACCGATTTGATACTTTGTAACTTTATGAGTTATATTGATTGGTCTACTAAATTGTGTAGTCTATGACTGTGTTTACGTTTAGTGTTGAGTTAATGCTATGTGTGGGTGTGAGGATGTTAGACAGGTGAAAATTTTGGGGATTAAGAAAATTAGTGATTAATATTGATCGCAATAAAATTATATATTATTTAGATATATTATTTAGACGCAAGATAAATTATATCTAGGTATTAAGGTTATTTCCTCGTCAATAATATGATATTAATAAATATGTCCAGTAATAAAAGGAAGGAAAATAACATAAAATGAACGTTCCTAAAATGCATAAATGAAATACTTTTAATTTTGAACAGGATATTCATCGTTCTATATGCATACGAATCATACAAAAACAACTAAATGCTCGCAATTCACAGTTTTAAAAACTAATATTAAGCCAAGGTTACAAAGTATCAAGACTATTTAACCAATGCCTCCAGGTGGCATGTCGACAACTCTCTTGGTTTGAGCCTTGTTTAAGAGACAGGTGATCAAAGATTAGTATATTTACGATCAGCTAACATAGTATATGAAATCGTTTTATTGCATTTAAATAAAACGAGCGATGATGGAGTTATCCATTGAACTATATTTGGAGTGTGAACTATTTTTTTAAGCTATTGCATAGCTTCTATCGCGGGCATTGAGCGCGGGGACCGAATCCAGAAATTTAGTAATGAAAAACCTCACGCTCCCCACTCCGACGGGCTCGGAGGTGTGGCTTGAAGGCATAGCATGCAATAGCTTTACCGCGGCAGTCCCCGAGTGCCACACGTCTTTTTTTTTTTCAATTTTTACATACATTAAATTATTTAACTATCGAGTGAGATATGATTTTAAATGACACTTTGAATGAAGAAAACATTGAGTTTATGATGATTAATTAGGTTACAAAATATAAAAAAATGTAGTTAGTTGTAGTAAATTATTATCAACTATACATTCATCATAAATTATTTGGATATGGTACATGGGCATGTACATCATAATGCATACAATAAAACACACCTATGGGCTATGCTTTTACTGTAGGTAAGTGTTCATCATACCTCTACTATTGCAACAAAGTATCTTCTTTGATGTTAAAATTATATTTTAGACGTCTGTTGATTATTTAGGATTGTCTGTTTGTTTATGAAGATCTTAAAACAAAATAATGATCTTAATTAGAGGAGAAAAATAGATTAGTACTGAATAGTTACTCGTCGTTATTTTTCGAGAGACAGACTGAATTACATACTATATTTTGGTTCTGTACTTTCCTGGGGCTTAAAATGTGGAAGAATTTGTAGAGATGTTATAGCCCGTGTTTTTCCATTAGACTTAACAATACATTAAAATATAAACTATAGTAACAAGTTCTTGGAATGTAGAAAGACTAGGCCAGAATAATATCTATCTGCATTGATCAATGCTTAACCTATTTATTTAAGCCTGACGTGCCACTCAATTGATTTTATATATTTTGAAGAGATTTATGTCTTTACTATCTCATCACCCTGACTTTGTCTCGATTGACGAGAGAAGAACCACTTGCGTGAAATAATTAAGTTAATTAATCATGAATAAAGTTACAAACCATCACGATTCACGACTCTACTCTTTCAAACATTAGTTTAAATATAAAATATTGTAATGAATTTGAATGCTAAAAAAATTTAACAAAACAGTTCTTACGATATTTATATAAAAAATAATTATTTTTATAGGTATCAACTCTTAAAACTATATAAGTAAATTAAAATAGCAAGACGTTTACGACACTATTTCGTTGGTTACTTACAGTTAAGTTATGTACGTTCTGAACAGGTTGTATATCGGTTGAGATACTTTTATGGGCATTCCTCTGCAAATAGAAGTGGGCTGTTTGAATGTTTGTATGTGGGCAGATTTAAAAATTTGCATACTCGTATAATTTGAAATCACATTATTGTTCTTGAAATGTCCATCCTCATTTACTGTTCAAAGTATTTTTAATTAATTTTGCGTGTTCATGTAAATCGGTTATATGGATTGGCGTGAAAATAGTATTATGTAGGCATACACACTTCAGCAATTTAATTTTTAATATTAATATACCTAGCAAAGGTAAAAGAAATATACCGGTATTTAGGTAGATACCTTTGTCTTTTAAAATGCATGAAATTTTTTTAACAACGTTTTAACAACGTAGTGTAGAGTCATAGCTCTATCATTGTCATCATAATGAAGCAATATTTAGCTACCATCAAAGCCTTTAATAGCCTTTTATTAGAATTAAAATGTATCATTCTGTGTCCATTTAATTTATAAGCTTAACGAGCGCACTGCAATATTTTATATGGGAAATAATTTTATATATTTCGACGTTTTGTGAAACGTTAAAAACATGTAAACTAGACTCTCAATCAATGAAAATTTATACTTCGTTTTTACAAAACACTACAAACAGTACCTACGATTTCCCAAATATACTAATGCAGATAAATGAACGTTTATTATTAGTTAAAAGATACACAATGTTGCATGCGTGTCGCACGCTCAAACAATCTTCAGATTTATATCGTTGCTACAGGTGTAGGGATTAGATTAATAGATATCATTTATATTATTGCCCAGTGTTTGGTTTGGTTTGGTTTGATTTCGTCTTGTTGCGCTAGCGTTGGTAACTACAGCAACCATGTGAACCATCAAATAAAGTGTAAAATAAAGAGCAAATTGCGATTTGTGTGCAATATTTTTGAAGTGAAACTACTCTAGGTCAGACACTTCTTTAAAATAACAATAACACGTCTGGAAAGCTCCTTTACACCTTCTGGAATAAAAATTAATATCAGAGTTTGGTTAACTGAGAAGCGATAAAATATAAACAAACTTAACTGTTTTTAATTCCAAATAGAACATTATTACATACCAACATAATATGAAAAGAAAGAAAGAAAATCCTTAATGTGATATTGTGAACATCGTAAATATTGTGAATATATTTGTGTTGTAAGTCGTGTATTTTAAAAACATACCATTTATTTTAACCGTCAATAAATTATTGCTAAATAAATCACTAATTTTATATCAAGAAAGCTTTAACCTTTCCCAATTTACCATCCATTACGCTTTACGCTGAACCAAAATAAATAAAACAACAGGTTATAGGAAGGTAAATTGCAGAATTTGCAACTGGGTTACCTAGCAGCGAGCAATAATTTAATCTTGCCTGACGAGCACAGCTAATTAACTGCAAATATATAAATGGCAGACATATTACCTGCCCGTGCATCACGTGGGACCATTCCGCTAAATCTGAGCTAATAAGGACTAGTGTTTGGGGAGGTTGGGTTGAATTGGTGTATAATGTATAAAACCTAATTTTTGTTATCTATATAGATCTTTAAATGACTTTCATTCGAATATACCCTACGGACTAAAACAATATACCATTCTTCTTCATCTCTCTATGATATTCATTTTTTTTGCACTTACACAAATATGCAATAATATGATTTAAACTCTAACCTAACTAAAAATATTTGTTTCTATTCTTTATAAATTTATATTTATGAAACTAATACCTAAATTAAGCTCTATCATCTATTTCCAAAATCGCCCATTTAAAAACCAATCAAATAGCAGTAACCGTTGGGCGCTGAACACAGCAAATTATTCCAAATTATTCTAAATACCGGCACGTTTCGCACTTCATAACAAAAGAGTTGAGCCCAACTATGGACAGCTCCAATTTGTCAGTTGTCAGCACGCACCTTAATTGCGACGGTCCCCAGTCTCCCCCGGCACCTTGATTAAACGACGGCTATTTATATTTCTACTCAGAACTTGGTTATTTTGATTTGACGTGTTTCGGCCACTTACTATGACCACTGTATAGATTTTAGTGTTGAGTAATTTGGTATGCGAATTAACAAATTAATTATAAAAATATTAATTTTGATCATTTTTGATACAACTAGCCGATTTAATTTATTAACCACACTCGAAATGTCTTAAGCAGTGCAATTTCATGGAATTTATTAATATTATTTTTAATACCTGCCAAAAAATAATTAAAAGAACACGGCACCTTGAGGGCACAGTGATTTTTCTATTAACATTTACAAAAGAATACTAAAACAATACAATAATACTTATTAATTTAAACACATAATATATAAAACAGAGTAGATATAACATAGTACATAATTTCTGCTGAAGATGTTGAATTATTAAATAATTATGGGCGACTTTATTAATTATGTACTAGCTTTCCGCCCGCGGCTTCGCCCGCGTTTTCAGAGAAAAACCCGTTCCCGTAGGATTTCCGGGATAAAACCTATCCTAACCTATCAAAATATCTCTATACCAAATTTGATGCAAATTGGTTCAGTAGTTCAGGCGTGATTGAGTAACAGACAGACAGACAGAGTTACTTTCGCATTTATAATATTAGTATGGATTTAATAAGCGCTTTCTTCCAAGGAATCCAAAATGTATAACGAAGAGACATAATAAGCAAGAGTCTTTACCGATATTATAAATTCAAAGCGTGCTGTCTTCTTCACGAGTTCAGAGTCTTAAATAGTTGGGAGGGTAATTAGTGATAAAAAATTTTTGGTGAAATGGAACATCTCATTACATTAGACCACATGAACAAAGCCGACGACTGGGATCTTCGCACACGCAGCCTCCGCAAGGAACAAAGCCGCGGGTAACAGCTAGTGCTGAATTATCAAATAGATATTAGATAATAGGTAGGGATAGTGAGCAGGCGTGCGGCGGTAAATCATTGCGGTCAATGCGCTGTCGGGGCGCCTCAGTCGTTTTACATTCATTTGTACCTGTATTATATTAGTACAATCGCGTAGTAATTTAAATTCATAAATTGTTATTACATTTTCACGCAAAATATGTTTAATTACGTCTCTTGTAGCCAGGAAGACGTCTGAAACACCATTTTTGGATTTGGACCTACTTTAAAAGCCAAAAACATCATAATATTTCGTAAGTAAAGTCTTGGTTGTAGAGTCCACGAAAAAAGTCTTATTCTGATGCACAATATAGCTAAAATAATAATCTACTCACGAATAACCAGCCTCTGACATAGAGGCAAAAGGCATCTAGAATATTATATTATATTATTACTAGAGGTCCACCCCGGCTTCGCTTGTGGTACATATTTCGCAATAAAAGGTAGCCTATGTCCTTTCTCGAGTATCAAAATATCTCCATACCAAATTTCATGCAAATTGGTTCAGTAGTTTAGGCGTGATTGAGTAACAGACAGACAGGCAGAGTTACTTTCGCATTTATAATATTAGTATGGATAACATTACAATTAATTCTTACAATTCTTATAATTTCAAAGATTTAATATTAAAATTATCAAAGCGTAAAACCGTTTCAGCGCCTGTTTGTACCACACTAGGAAGCAGTTTGTCAATGTGACAAATCGTCGGTGTTTCCCACTCAACGCTTTTAATATTTTAACGAATATTCTATTATTTTTATTATCGCATTATATCAGATATAATTAGGATTTGTCTGGAGATTTAATGTCTGGTTGGCAAGAGAATAAGCTACTTAAATCATGTTTTAACGAAGTGGTTTACAAAAACAAACTCATATACAGTGAACAAACTTCATTTCACATTAAAAGTAATATGGAATTTTATTTTCATCAATACTTTGTACAAAATCAGATTTAAATCAATATTATTTATTACTAAAATCAATAGGAACGTTTTGTAACCGGGAACCTGGCAAATTGCTTCTAAATGTTAAAGAGAACTTACCAGTAAGTATAAAAGAAAGCTAGCCAAAAACCCACAGGTGTTTAAAATATAAAACAAATCGCATAATATTTTAAAATCACTAACATTTAACATTTAAAACTTCGTCGATCCCATTGTCGGTCCATTTAGCACGAACTATAACGTACAATTTATTCATTTTCCACTCCAACATAATCAAGGTGCTAAATTATGGTTAAAAGT
The DNA here is from genome assembly GCF_061535455.1 of Colias philodice. Lineage (NCBI taxonomy): Eukaryota > Metazoa > Arthropoda > Insecta > Lepidoptera > Pieridae > Colias > Colias philodice. The sequence goes on along the minus strand of NC_143095.1, from coordinate 11,988,862 downwards.
TTAAAAACAACGAGAATATTATCGTTTCGTCAACTTCCTGCTCCATAAAGAAGCTTACTGCGGATTTGTGCTCTGGATTTTTGTACTAAATAAATCGATTATGGTCTAGGAAGATTATTATAATAGGGTCTGCGTTATTTCCTTGTATTGGGAAAGTAGGTGATTGGGTGATCTATTATTTTATATACATTAAGAAAATACTGAAAATTTGCGAGATTATTTTTTCAACTTTATATAGAACTAGCTTACCACTCGCGGCTTCGCCCGCTTTGTCTAAAACCTAATAAATTATATACTAAAACCTTCCTCTTGAATCACTCTATCTATTACAAAAAACCGCATTAAAATCCGTTGCGTAGTTTTAAAGCTTTAAGCATACAAAGGGACATAGGGAAATAGGGACTGAGAAAGCGACTTTGTTTTATACTATGTAGTGATTCGCATGATTTTCCTTTATTGCTTAATTAACAGCAATTTCTTCCAAACAACCAAAAAAAAAAAGCAGAACGTTTAATACATTTACAAATTTGGGAACATAGTGTACACAGATAGATGTGTTATTAAAACAAACAGTAAAATCATTTTCCATTCAATCGACAATTTCCATCAAACGATTGGCACGATCGGATCTAAATGAGAATACTGCATAAAAATATCCAAGTACGAAGGAATTTCAACGAAAACAAAACACTTTTAGCCGCACGATAAAATTCCAAAAAACCATATTAATACACGCTACCTGTGCCAAAGTATTTGCCTCGGTTGCCCCTGCGATATTCGTTATACGACGGAAAAAATAGATCACCTTGAAGCAGAATGCAGGTGATATTTATCCGACTGCTGAAGGTGGAGTATGGTTTTAAAGTGTGTAATTAAGGTATGAATATTTGTCCTGAGTGTATTCGTACATGATACTGGATGTGAAATTTTTTTTCATTGTCTTAATTTACAGTTTAAATCTTGCTTAAATGTTAGTATTTCTTGAATTTAACTATAAAAATAAATACATATAATGTGAGGCTTCACTACACAAAGTAAAAACAAATTAGTATATAATATGTGAACTTATTCTTATTTAATTATTCATCCGAAGGTGCCTCGTGATCTGCTTTTATATGATGTCTAAATATTTTAATTTTATACCAAACTCAGTGCCAAGAACACCTTTCTCGAAACAAAGAGCTTATAATAATTTAAACAATTTATAATAATTTTAGCTTTACTCCAAATAAATTTTGTGATGAAAAGCCATAACAAAAATCATAATAAACACCCTGTAGACGACTTTATTTGTATTGACGACCATTTATATTAAATAAGGGCAGTGTATACACGAACGAAGCATTCGCATCAATTAAGGGTTAGAAAGAAATTAGAAATCGTCAGCATAACTCTCACATAACTAGGTTCATAATTATTGTAATCACAATTGTTGTTTAAAAACATACTTAATTTTTATTTTTGAATGTATTTAAAACAAGTCAAACTTTCAATACCTACTTGCGCACCTTGCTAGTGATGGATGTGGCCGTTATTAATTTTGGCCAAAGTCCTCGTAGAATATAAATACTGAATTTTATGATGATTGAAATCTATGTTGATTTACTTTTTTACACTATTCATAAAAAATCTTATGTCTCGATTAACCTTCACCTTTCTTTTTGGAAAAAAAACGCAGTGTTTTCACGCTCGTCCGCAACTCGCTTACCAACACCTGCTGTAAAGTTTGTTACCGTATGATGTAGTGACATGCGAAATTGTCACTTTAACGTTTTCACGAAGGAATGTTTTACTTTGAATTATAGGAAACACGAAATTTTTATATTGAGTCATAACTATTTTAAACAGCTATAAAAATAAATATATGAGGTTATTAAATGGAGTACTATTACAGTTATTGCGTTAGAAATTAGATTGAGTTGCGATGTGCGTGATTAGAAATTGGCTATTTCATTAAAATAGGTACTCTAATACGCGAAGGTGCTCGCATTTTATTTAAGTAAATAAAAAATGCTCCTAATGTTTGTCCAATCCATACTAATATTATAAATGCGAAAGTAACTCTGTCTGTTACTCAATCACGCCTGAACTACTGAACCAATTTGCATGAAATTTGGTATGGAGATATTTTGATACCCGAGAAAGGACATAGGCTACCTTTTATTGCGAAATAATTATGTACCACGGGCGAAGCCGGGGCGGACCGCTAGTATTATATAAATCTGTGATATAAAGTTACGTTTTTGTAATAGTTTTTGACCTTTTCATAGAGCGGCTGGTGCGTTAAAAAAGTTTATAAATCTTTTGTTTTAAACTGGTAAAAATTATTTAATTTTGTACGACAATTGTGTACTACCTCTTTCTAATTTTGCACGACAATTCTCTACGCCTATTACCTCTTTCTCAAAAAAACCGTTACGCTTGTTAAATGTTAATTTTAAAAAATGTGCACCTTCAAAACAATGCAATAAAAAACATCTGTACGCTCACAAATTAACTCTTTGCAGGGGGCGTGAATGAAAATAATGTAAAAATAGATTTTAAACATCTGCCATGTTGCAGGCAATGACATTCAGATAGACACGTGTAATGTCTATTCATCTTTGCTAGTTAAAAACCACGTAAAAATGATAGAAGTATTATAGGAACCTAAATGAATAGAATGATTGTATCTAAAAGTGTGAGGAATCTCTTACGTTACCAGTTACCACAGTCATTTTAGAACTGTTTTGAAATTAATACAGACCTAAGTAGGTAACTACTCGTATTTTAGATTTTTTTCCATTATAATAACTGTGATAATTAGGTATTATAAATAATTCATTAGTACATGTTTCGAATATGGCCATAATTAGAAATAGAACTAAACAAGACAGAAATGAGCAAAACCTATAAATCTATTTGTTAGTTTCGGCTAACCTTCCAAACCAAGAGACCCAGTTTATCATATTATCATAAAGTTATAAAAATACAAAAAAAATCTATTGCGTTAATTGAGTAGCTACTCAAGATAGGTGCTTGTTGTAATTGAAATTCCTTCACATAAAAATGGCAATTATACCCCTACACAAGGTAAGCGAGTGTCAATCAAGATGTCTAGGGGGGCTCCCTCTGTACAGAGTAATGTGGAATAGAAACAGAGACTTTTATTATTCTTAAATTTTTGACGTGACAACGTCTTATAATTCTATAGAGCCGGCTGCACGCACGAAAAAACATGACTCATGCGGCGTTACCTCGCTCTGAGGCGTTCCATGTAAGGCTTGAAGTGCAAGCGAGAGCGCGGAACGAGCGACAAAGAAGCACAATCGGACGTTGTCACGTTGAACTATCGTCAGTAAACCGACTTTATAGACAATCAATTTTTTTAATTGAAAAGAAATAAAATATCGGTTTAATGTACGATGAATTTTTAGATCATAATACATTATGTCTCATTGAAATAATATTAAATCAATGTAAAAACATAAATTCCTGCGGTGTTCTATATTTATATTATCCTCTGGAATATTTAAAAACACATTATGATCCCCAATGTAATCCCTATAATTTTAAATTAGGTATTTAATAATAATATGTTCTTTAATTTGTATAGTTCTACAAATTATTTCATCATTTAAAATTGTGTTTTCAGTCTCTATTGCGATCTACTCTGTGCTCCCAAGATAGCGCACTCATTTAATGGCATACCGATTGAGTTTTTATTTATATTCGGACCGCAAGAAGCACGTCTGTATGTTAATCAAGGGCTTATAGGTGATTGTAATGAATTAGAGATTAGCCCACGCTTTTAAAAGCTTTTAAAGTAATTGTTTATTTTACGGGTAGGTGCAAATTTATGTAATCGTCAAAGTTTGTGGGGAATTTTGTAGATCTGTATTTTATTAGTCAGTGTTTTTTGTGGATTAGTGTTTGTTTCTGTTGTCAAATTGTTATTAAGGTTTTGTAATAAATCGTAAAAAAAACTTTGTAGACGAAAGGCTTCGGTTATAGATAGGGATGTAACGATACCGATACCGATATATCGGCTGATATAATCGGCAAGCCGATATATCGGTATCGCCGATTATAAAACAACCGATACCGATATCAAACAATTCAAAAATACGATTTACAGTTGAGTCTCTGTTAAATGTTTGTAACTTTTATGCATAATTCACTATTTATTTTTCTACCAAGCCATCGATATCGGTATCGGTATCGGTATCGCCGATATTTTATTACAAATATCGGTATCGGTATCGTATCGGCAAAATGATGTATCGTTACATGACTAGATATAGATAATAATTTAACTGAAAGAAACTAGCCAAAATTATTTATACTTCCAATTCTTCCAAATATAGGTAGATAACAATATCTTTATCGCGACTGCATTTCTTTTTTTTACAGATTTTTAGAGTTAGTGCATAATTATAATATTATAGGTTTTTTTTCAGGTAAGTAGGTACCAAAAAAATCTCAGGAAAAAAAATCATAGGTCCTAGTCGGTATAGTAACTTAACTTAAACTTAAGCTATACCTATTAAATAATCAAATAACATACAATTACATATTTAACAAAAATATGATTAATTGTGCAGTTAAATAATTTTAATTATTTTTAATAGTGAGTAAATAAAAAAACACTGAAAATTATTTTCTATATACACTGTAAATATAATGCCCTATTTCGAACTAGCTCCCATCGCCCCTGTGGCCTAATGGATAAGGCATCGGCCTCCTAAGCCGGGGATTGTGGGTTCGAGTCCCACCAGGGGTAACCTGTCATCTTTTTTTTTTATACATACTTTTCTATAATATGTATTTTATATTTTTATTTTAAAAGTAGTTATGTATATAATTTTTTTTTATGTACTTGATAAATTATATTTAGTTTTGCATTGAAATTATATCATATTTTTGTTTTACACTGTAAATTTTATTACCTATCTTGTAGTTAAAGAAACACACTTAAACCGCAAATAAATAATCAATTACATCAGCATACAACATCAATTTTACAATCAAAATATGCGAATAGATTCCCAGAAAACTAACCGAACCTCGTACAAAACTGCGTAAGCATATAAAATCACTTCAAAGTAGCGTTATAGCGCATAAAATGTGACAGGACATACAAGATACTCATATTTTATAGTCGGATAAATCAAATTAAGGTGGCCCACTTAACGTTACATAGAAACGTTTTTAACAATTCCTATTTTCAAATGAGTGACGTGAAATGACGTTCTATTATGAAATATAGATTTTTTATCAAGAACAAGTATTCTCTCCAACATTTTTTGTTTAATTTTTAGAGCGCAATTCTTGGAAGTATTAAATATTTGGGATAAGTATTTCGTTATTTTTTCAAGGGATTCATTAAAAATAATATGCAGTAAGTGCAGTTTATAGATTCTCACTCAAACTGAATCAAAAATAAAATATTAAATCATCATGATTCATAGCCTGTTCTTTTTTGTAAGAAAACCGTGATAAAAATCTGTTTTTCCATTTTCAACATTTCTCATAGATCCCCATAAGTGGTTACGCGGTACGCTATATTCTTATTAGCATTCTTCCCTAATTGGACTATTCAACACAAAAATAATTGTGCGATTCGAAACAGGAGTTCCTGTGAATAGCGCTTACAGCCAAACAAACTCAAGCTTTGTTTTATTAGTTTCTATCTATAAATTCAAGAATATATTAAATATTTACTGAAGTATGCAGAAAATCTAAAAATTTGTTATGTTTTCAACAACCGCAATGCAATTTTCAGTCACTTTATCTTTCTTGAGCTAATTTACGATGAAATATTGTTTGTGAATTACATTATGTGTTTATTTTATATAAACAATCTGCACAGTTTTTTTATTTATTTTGTTAGATTTATAGTGAATATTTAAAAGAAAGTGATTGTAGGTATGCAAAGAAAATTATTTTAAGAAGTGTAATTTTTAAACATATTTGTGTTTTATAAAAATAGTAATACTTTAGGTTCGGATAAATTATAATTTAACTTATCTTCAGTCTAAAATTCCTTGTATCAATTACCTAAGGCCTAAGCCGTTTTGCCTTGCAACAGCACATCTGACTAAAAATGAAACTTTTCGCCATCTAAAAATTGACGAAGAAATTGTTACAATAAATAAATAAAATTATGAACAGCATGCATTGCTATAATTTTATCATATTTATGTGCATTTTATGTTTCTGCGAAAACACCGGATCTGAATATTACAGATTTACTGTGTACGGGGCCCATTAAAATTTACAGGACATTGCGTTTTGGTATAATGCACTCTATGCCATTGGAATACAGTTCATTTTAGCTCACGTTGTGTTTCGTTAACTTTGAAATACATATATATTAAATAGTGGGTCATCCGGAAGAACGTGTTGTCTTATTTTACTTTTCCGTTTCCGCTTTGCTAGTCCTTTTTTAATTGTGAATTTATTTGCTATACTTTTGAATTAAATAACATGATAGGTAGGTACCTATCAATGTTCATATGAAATACTCTACAAGAGACTCTACAATACACTAGGTAGGTATAGGTACAAGAGATAAACCCCTATTTTTATATTAGGTATCCTATTATGGTCTGTAGAAACAACTAAGTAAGTTTACTAGTATGATAAACGTGAAAGCTTATGAGGACTAAGGGAAGGATATTTGTTACATTTTGCCGAAGTACTTAACGCTTGAATTAAAAACAGTGTACTGTGTAGCCTGTGTAGTTAAGGCAATACAAACTTTAAAAATTAGTTAAGAAATCTATTAAAATAGGGTAAAAGTGGGATAGATGCCGCACGGGGATAGATGCCCCATTTTCAAAAAACCTCACTTCCCAGAGTCGTGACTACGAATTAATGATTTAAATAGGAGCTCCTATCACCCCGCACCTGGGTACGCATGAGCTGTTGTTTGGTGAAGACGTGTTTCGCTAGTGCGTGTTATAATATCCGGGGCGAACTTCACGAACACGTTCAAATTTAAAATGGTTGATATTTGCCTTTGCATAACTTTATAAGTATTAATAAATTTCACTATATTTCTTATTATGTCTATACACTAGTTCATTAAGTACAAATCTAAGTGAAAATAGTGGCTCTTTTGTTTTTATGTAATAAAAAAAATACTGGGGCAGCTATCCTTATCAAAAAGGATAGTTGCCCCTTTTTTTTCGAGGGATAGATGCCCTTAGGGGCCTCTCAGGGCATCCCTCATCCCTCATCATCCCTCAATACATATGTACTGTATGTTATTATCGATAATCACAGGAACTGTTTATATTTTTACCTGATTGCGTCAGAGGTTTTCTCTATGTTAACCGATTTTACTCGTTTTTTTTTTTTTTTTTTTTTTGTTATGTATACTGACTTATTAATGATCTGCCCTTATACTGATTGTAGGAGAACCACGCACGAAAATACAAAAGAAAAGAAGGAGTGCGAGTGCAAGTATATATTCTTGGACAACAGAACAACTATGTTAACATGACATTTACTGGTTTATCATATAAATTTTATTAGATTTCGCGTTTATAGAGTATGTAAGGCATCTATCCCACTCTGTAGGCATCTATCCTCACTAGTATTTTCATGGTGGGGCAACTATCCAACTAGGTAGGCATCTATCCTCAAAAAAGGTGTTCTACAAAAATATTTATTACACATTATCTATAAATGGTAGGATAAAAAATATATATAGTAATTCAAAACAGATAATTAACCTAGCTATATTCATACAAAGTGTTCGTATAAGATTCATGTTTTTAAAATTATGAGGCTATTTCAAAAAGTGGGGCATCTATCCCACTTTTACCCTATTGTTACGAAAAAAGTTACTAAATAGGTACCTATATAATAACTGGTGGTCCGCCCCGGCTTCGCCCGTGGTACCTACGTGTTTAAACTATCCTATCTCTCAAGTTGGATCGAACTGCACATGGTGTGCGAATTTTATTATAATCGGTTAAGTGGTTTAGGAGTCCATTGAGGACAAACATTGTGACACGAGATTTATTTAAATTAAGAATATGGTTGGGCATTATATTTTCAAAATATCAAACAAATAGGTACCTAATATCAAAAATGTCTGAAATTTTACAAATTCCTGCATAACTTAAAACCATCTAACCATTCCAAAAATCCCTCTCGATAATAAAGACATTCCAGATTCAGTCTAGAATAAAATCTAGATCATAACTCAGCATTTAGACATGAAACGAGCTAGAATTTATGTCAGGAACAGCCGGCAGAGCATTATTGTAAAATTGTTTTTTAAATTATCCATTTCGTAGATACCGTGTGACAGATATATGAATTGCAATGACGTAACGGGATTTATGGTATTGGCAAATCGTGTCAGTCGATTTTTGGGTTAAATACCTACTGTTTAGATTTGTAAATTTTTGTTGTGTTGTGTATCTTGTTAGAGTTCAATTTCGTTTAAATGTAAAGACAAAACACAGACAGTTTATATAGTATTATGGCTATGTTTAGTAATTAGTAATTACCTATAGTTGTTCTGCATTCAAATCCGTAGAATCCTACGGATACCATCTTAGGTTATTAAAAATTTGGGAAAAGCGCTCCATTATTCATATACATTTTCCAAAGGTATTCCTACTTACACAATACACATGCATCCTTAAAAATGCTTTACATACACAAGTGATCAAACGAAGGCTTTAAACCGCTCCCACCTCACACGTAACCTTTATCGAGTCAGATATAAAAGCGAGCTGAGCTCTGATTGGTCCACACCTGTCTTACCTTGAATTTCCACCAATCAGAGAGCTGTACACCTGTCGGATCGATGCGAAGGCGGTGCGGCACACCTGCTGAGTACAATCAGACAATGTTTATCTAAGATGTTCTGTAGATATATATCTATAAAGTGGTAAATAGTGATGTGAATAATTTAAAACTAATGAATTTTGATTTTAATAAATTTAAATTTTTTAAAATGTAGAGATTTATGAGCTTTTGAACGGAAATGTAAGAAGTAGGTAAATAAGTGTATAGGTAAGTAGAATACCTATAAATTTTGCAAGTCTGACATGAGATGTTTTTATTATTTAGATTCTTCAACATTTGTTATGTTTTCAAACAAAAAAACTTCTAATAATAGAGATAATTTATGTGATCGTATAGTCAGGTTAATGAGGAAATTTATTGTATTTTCATTTGAGATAGACTGTACAGTGTACATAATATAGCAGTTAAATAATATGTATTATCATTTCTTGGCAATGATACATTTTAGTAAGTTTTTAAAAATGAAATTACAGACAAACAAAACAGTATATACCTTCCTCTTGAATCACTCTATCTATTCAAAAAACCACATCAAAATCCGTTGCGTAGTTTTAAAGATTTAATCATACATAGGGACATAGGGACATAGGGACAGAAAAAGCGACTTTGTTTTATACTATGTAGTGAAATAAAAATAAGTTAATAAGCTGTTTTTTCATAGAGATTTACATCAATCCTCACAAATTGTATCCTAGGTATATAATATTAACAAAATTAGTGGGATTAAAAAAACAAATTGATACAACGATTAGTTAACATTATCTCTCTTCATTTTATCCACGTTATTTAAAACATCAACTTCACAAAAACGTGTCAAAAAATTATCAAATCAGCAATTTTTCAAACGAAAACTGCTAGTAGCGTTGCCAAATAACTTTAAAAAAGCAGGTGTATTATGATTAGTTGTAGAAAGATAAACCGACATCTAATATCTATTACATGGTATTTTAGCGCGTCCCTAGCGGAAATCCTGCCGCGTAATGATGTGTGGACACCTCACCTGGGAGTGTCATTAGTAGTGATGGGACTGTATCGAGTTTTGTGAAAATTAGTGATGTGCGTGTGCGAGTCGGTTTTAGTGATGTGCTGTGTTATAGCACAGAATAGTTAATAGTACAGGTTATTGTGGGTATCTATGTTAGTAAGTTTTAGTTATATGAATATTTTATGTCTATCTAGGTACTTATAGTACCTACGTGACTTATTGTTTTTTATATACCTATTGTAGCAGTACGTTGTGATGGAGATTGAGTACCTAACTAGTACATTTTAGAGACAACCACTTTCGTGACGTGTTATACAAGTAGGTATCGATATAATCGTATGCCGACTACTTAACTAGGTACATAAAAATTAACCGTAAACGAAATTGCGTCAAATAATTCAATTGCAATTACATTTAACGATTTAAATATAGAGACGCGAAGGTAATTTAAACAAAAATGTTAAACCGTTACGATAAATACCCGTTGCCAAAATATTATGTACACCTTGACGTGCTTACTGCATCTGAGCTGGATTTGGCACCTAAGTCTGTAACCTAAAATTTTATTGTCACACGCAGTTGGAAGGAAGTAGTTGATGTTTTCTTATTTATCTGTTGTTTTGTCGGTTCATCAATATTTTTGGAAATCGTCTAATATTTGAATTGACCTAGAAAACGTACTCAAAAATCTATAGCTGAAGAGTTCGTTTGTTTATTGAGACCGCTAATCTCAAGAACTATGCGCCCGATTTGAATAATTCTTTCTGTGATAACTGATAGTATAGTACCTGATCTTTTATTAAATAAATAGATTGAGAATAATGTTATAGGATTTAAAACATCTGTTGATCTCTATAAAAACCTGCTATATCTATGAATTTCTTCTCATATTAATTAAACAATATCATTTATTTTATAATTAAATCATTTAATTAAAGCAGAGACAGATTTTCCTTTTAAACCTTTGATAAAATTAGAACTAAGTAGGTACCTCAAGTAATACGAGTCAATACCTCTGTACCTGCCTCAGGGGTAAAATATATCTCCCAAGCCCTCAATTGCAGGCAAATTGCAATCCGATAGGTTGAGGGGAATTAGGGCTTTTTACTGAACCCAATTTGTATTTATATTTTCTTACTGTTTCTATTTTTTGTGTTCAAGTTCAGGTGGTTTGTATTGAAATGTAATGAAGGTTTTTAATTCTTCAAGACTTAATTTAATACGAATTTCAAATGTAATTTTTAGTAAAAAAAAAGACGTGTGGCACTCGGGGACTGCCGCGGTAAAGCTATTGCATGCTATGCCTTCAAGCCACACCTCCGTGCCCGTCGGAGTGGGGAGCGTGAGGTTTTTTCGTTACGCATTTTCTGGATTCGGTCTCCGCGCTCAAGGCCCGCGATAGAAGCTATGCATTAGCTTATTAATTTATCAATAATAATTGTTTTTCCGGACGATGTAGACCTACTTTTTGATTTAGTAAATAGGTACTTATGAGTGGATACTGTCCGGCAATCCAGTTACTTAAGTTACATATTATACTATCATTTTGACCCCACTCATATTCCAATTGGAGCAATAAATACCCACATAGGATACGTTTTAAGGGTTTGGAATTGTCGCTTAACAAACCGAGTACCTATAAATCAAAGAATGGCCCAATTTTTTTTACAAAATCCACATTTTTTTAACATCTAACGTCCGATAAATTCTGATACAAGTTCTAAAAAAAAGTAACATGAAGGAAGCCGTGACGTGTGTTGAATGGAGACGATGTCGCGCCAAAACAGTTTTGGCGGGAAGCCATCAAAAAGTGAGCTTCAGGTAATTGCGCGTGGACGCAGCTGTTTTACTTCTTTTTTTATTTATTTACATTGAATACGGAATGCTATTAGTGTTAATGATACGGGGATAACTAGATGAATTGCTGCGAATTGTTTTTAGGTGTTATACTTAGGTAATGTGTTAGTATTACTATAGTTTTAGGTAGAGTACGTAGATGTGTGTTAATTTTTTTTCTAGTTCACATATTTTGGAGTAGGTATAAATATTTACAAATTTTACTTAAATTCAATTTTTATGTATTGAGGTATTCACTTTTATTTATAAATCCATAGACAAAGGCCAAAGCAAGTGCTAACGAAGTCAATACATTTTGCCAATATGTAAGCTGCAATGTAAAAATGCAAAATAAATGCCTTAGAAATACTTGATAAATGTATTTTCCTTTGTAGAGATGCTCTGCATATAAAAGTATTTTATGCTTCTAGTTTTTGATATGCTTCAATTCTTAATTACATCTGTTTAATTTTTAAATAACACAATGAAACAAATCGTATTTCTTTATTAGATTATTTCGTTTCTTAGAGTTTCATTTAGTCACGGACAAACTTACAAAACTTTTTGTTTTTACTTCACTAAACAATGTTTAGTTAGGCATGTGTAGGTGAGTGCCATAATCATTAATCCCACGCGCACATAAATTAGCTCTAATTAACAATTATATTTAACAAATTACTAAAAGTAAGGTGTTGGTACATCAGCCAACTAGAACAGACTGAAATAAACTGTGATTTAATATTTATTTTATTTTGTGTATTTTTTCTAACACCTCAAATGACTAGGGAATGTTAGGAATTTGTTTCTGTCCAAATATATTATCTTAATGTATTTTGTCATCTCAATGGTATTCACTATATTAATTATAATTTATTTATATAGCAAAAATAAGATAGAATAGGAAAAAAATGAAGGATGGAATTAAAAAAAATCCATATTAATTAAAACTCTATTAGTGCCGTTACAGTGATCGCAAAGGTCTTTTATAAGTTTAAACAAGCTATTTCAATACTATTGGGCTATGATAAATAGAAAATTCTGCCTATATCTAGGTATTTAAATTTTGTACAACATCGCTAGTATACCTAAAGAATATGTATATATAGATATACAGTCTTGTAGTTTTCGTTTTTTATTAATTGCAATTAAACGACACTGAATTAATTAATCATTCGCATTCAGTGACCTACAATCGTCGATTAGAATATGTATTTAAAAAAAAATTTAACTCAAATGATGGATTTTTTCACAAGTTATAGTGTTTTCAGGTTTCACACATGACGGACAGGAAAATTTTTTGACCTATTTCGGTGTTTTTTTCCAATTCTATTGAAGTAAATCAATTTTTAAAAAGTATGGGATTAATCTCCATTAAATTATCTCGACAATAGTATGCAAAATATCTTGATTCCGTGAACTAACAAGGCTATAATAATAAGAATAGCTGCAAAAATGAGGCGAAAAAAATTTTTCGATCGTAAAGCACTCTCTGATGCTTCGCATCATGAGTCGTGCAATAGTTTTCAAGGTTTATTAATAAAATATAGTGTGCAGTCTTGAGTCTACGCGATACAATTCAAAAGGCATCATAATTGATCTCCACACCACCTTCTTACAACAAAAACTCCTTTATCACACCTTACTTCGCAAACAAAAAAAAAACAACATCAAAGCGAACACTTCCGCATAGCACAGTCGCACGCAGAACTGTAAACTTTTAATCTCAGGTGGACTCTGACACCTGTCATCCCGGTGACAGGTGACAGCTGACAGGTGACACTCGGGTCTGACAGATTGGGGCGAGCGCCGCGGGCGGCTATTGTTTCCCGCCTTTTTGTTTTAATCATTTTTGATCCTGACTGTACGTACGCGTGAAAATTGTCGCCGTGTTTTAGTTGGATGGTGATTAATCGAAAAGTGTAATGAGTATGAGCGAGAAGAAGGATTTTTTGTGTAGTATAGCCCATAGGTAGTTAATAAGTTACAGAAATACATCTTAATTACCTTTATTAATTAAGTACATACTTTGAATCTTAAGCAAGCTTTTTAGTACTTCGATTTTATTTAAGGTTTTATAGATAAAAATTCACACCGTAATTTTTACGTAGCAACTATTTAGTAATTAAGTACTACGTAAAAAATAAAAATTACGTAAATATGTACTTTTTAGACTATGGTTATTTGTTCTAAAATAAATCTATACCTTTTTAATATAGGTATGTAGGACGTAGGTACCTACTTTGTTTTTCTTATCCATTTCCATACGAATATTTATCCAAACTATTTGATATCATGCCATCTTCAAAGTGGTTATCCAGTAGGTGTCACCGGAAATGCCGCCCAGAGCAGGCTTCGACCTAATTTCCGGTTTCATACGTCACTGGACACCTCAGGGGCAGATGTAATGTGATATGGTTTTTAGATGAATACTGATTTGTGGTAAAATAAACCTTATTAGTGGGAGTGAGGTTTTATTTTTAGTTGGAGTAAGAATACGTGTAGTATGTGTGTCCAAGATATCTTATTATCTTTACTGCAAAATTTGAAGCTGGAAATATTCAAAATCATTTGGAAAATATACATTATCATTACATAGTATAAAACAAAGTCGCTTTATCTGACTCTATATCCTTATGTATGCTTAAATCTTTAAAACTACGTAACGGATTTTGATGCGTATTTTTTAATAGATAGAGTGATTCACGAGGAAGTTTTTAGTATATAATTTATTAGGTTTTAGGCAAAGCCGGAGACGCGGGCGGAAAGCTAGTAAATAGGCATGTACCTACATAATATGTATATTTATATGACACAATATATTTTAAAAGTTTCATCAATATCGGTTCAATATTTTGTTAAGTACGTAAAATAGCACGGATCATTAATATTATTACCGAGAACAGATATAAGGAAGTATTATTGTAAACACTATGAAACTCGGCGTTAAATTTGATGGCGTAATATTTGTGTTGGGCATACATACAAACTTTATGCATAATGCATTAAATATAATTAATAAATGTGAGTGATTATTATCTCACTTCTTTACCAATATTTAAAACAGAAAAATTTGATTTTTTTTTCATTTGTTTGTAAATTAATAAGTGTAAACATTGCTTAACAGATTTTGATAATTTTACCAACTACATAGTTGAAAGGTACATTGTTTTTGGAATGTGGGCTATATTTGTTACTTTTTATCTCCATAAAAGGGCCACTTTAGAGCCACCACCTAAATAATTATCGTATTGATCCTAAAATGCGAATTTTATTCCGTTAATCACTACATAGTATAAAACAAAGTCGCTTTCTCTGTCTCTATGTCCCTTTGTATGCTTAAATCTTTAAAACTACGCAACAGATTTTGATGCGGATTTTTGTAATAGATAGAGTGATTCAAGAGGAAGGTTTTAGTATATAATTTATTAGGTTTTAGACAAAGCGGGCGAAGCCGCGAGCGGAAAGCTAGTTTTAAATAATATGGAAAACATAAAACGATTTCAGTGAATAATCAAACGTGTATTTTAAACTAGATTTCCACCCGCGGCTTCGCCCGCGTTTTCTAAGGAAAACCCGCATAGTTCCCGTTCCCGTGGGATTTCCGGGATAAAACCTATCCTATGTGTTAATCCAAGTTACCCTCTATATGTGTGCTAAATTTCATTGTAATCGGTTCAGTAGTTTTTACGTGAAGGAGTAACAAACATCCATACATCCATACAAACTTTCGCCTTTATAATAGACAAGAGGCCACTCGCACTTGGCCACTAATTCATCTAAAACCACGTTATTTCGATAATCACCAAGTAGAACTAAAAAGCTTTATAAATGCATACAGTAAGGTATAAATACATTAACATGGAACAGTCGTGATCCCGCAGGGAGAAACTTAAACGAATTGAGATTTGATGCTGTTTAAATTGGGTTTTTATTTACAGTTTTTAAGCGTTTTATTTTGATTTTGACTATAAAATTATATGGATATAGTTAAAGAAAAATCATTGTCGCAAACAAATAATAAATAATTATAACATTGTTTGTTTGTCTTTCTTTCGCGTTGCAACGGAGCGACTTGATGATATTATATTTATGTCTGGAGATAGTTAGATTGAGGCAAAAACTACTTTTTCCACATTGAAAATTCACATTCGTATTGGCAATTCTTTTGACCACACGGAAAAAGCCGCGGGCAAAAAGCTAGTGCTATAATATATCATCAAGGTTAACTCGTCTCCTTCCAAGTCAATAATACTATATCTGCATTCCAAACTATTCTTTGACAGCGATTACCACACCCGTACCGCCCTACCGGTTGTGTGCTACACCTCCGCCATCAAAGCGAACAGCGGATATATTTAGTGAACAGGTAACAGGAACGCTTTGAAACATAACACTTCCGTTGGCCAGCTAGATGCCATAGAGTATAAAGTGAGTTTGTACTGAAATGGGGGCATCTCTTAGAGGCAGGTTACATTGTGATGTTTTGTAAGCAGAGTTTTTGATTAGATTGGAATGTTATAAAATCATATAATATATTATGATATAGACCGTACTAAAGTAGAAAATATCATAGAAGAAAATAATTTAAGTTTTGCCACAATACTTATTTATTTAGTTAAGAGCAAATCATTTTGAGCTTTTTAGCAGAAAACCCATCGCTACTGGAAATATTTCGAAAAAAAAAATATGAATGAGTTAATAGCAAACAATTAGGGAAACACAAAAACAACAACTTTGTCATAAAACCACTTAGGAATTACGAATAGTTTTCAGCTAATACTTTGAGCTGAAATGTAAAAAAACACCGTGTCATATCTGTTTTTAACTCATCTCTATGTGGCGTTTAAAAATAAATTGTAACGCGCGTGTCGATACATTTTATATTTTCAAAGATATTTCCGCTTCTGTAGGTATATTGTGCGAAAGACGTTTTTATTCATAGCCATAATTATATGAAAACAGGTGTATTTTAATTATTAACTTCCTTGGTTTGATGTTCAGCGGAAGCGAAACTCTAATTAGTTCAAATACTTTGGAAAAGATATTAAAAGAAAATGTATAAAACATAATATTAATAAATAATTCTTGATAGCTCTACATAGCGTTTGCAACTATAGTTATTTTGACCTTATTTTATAGAAGACTTCTTTATGTGTTTGTCTGTGGCATTCTTACTCACAAATGAATGAAGCGAATTGCATTGAATTTTTTTCTAAGTTTTGAATCCGTTTCAAAAAAAATTATTTGGTTCCAATTAGAGTCTTTAATATTTTAGTTGAATGTTCGCTTTTGATTCATTAGATAGATAGATGTTTAACTTTAGTAGCATTTTCTTTTCTTATTTTTTATACTATGGTTTATAATATGGTTTCTTATTAAATTCATATTTACGCAGTATAAAATTATTCCTTGAAACCTGTAATCTTTACAAACGGATGTTAGCTAATACATGATAGACATTAACTAAAACTATTACAAATGGAATAGTACCATGAAAACAATTATTACGAATCATTCGAAATGTTTCTGCATCCATTGCTTCTCCAATACTAAACGTTAAATTCTTCAGCTATGAAAAGGAAGCAATGGACAGCGAATTTTTGTTACTGTATGAAGATGCTATGGATGAAGGTGTTCGGAATAGATATTGTAATTAAAGTTTTAGTTACATCCGACCTATATTTTACCTTTAACTAAATAATATTTGCATATTATTATGTAATACACGTCTACTTTTCAGCAATATGTGATAGTTCCTATAAGAAATGGGACATTTCAGAAGTGAATCTTTATTTTGCATTAGCAATGAATACCACATTGATTAGTTATATCAAGCTGTTGTTACTATTCGAGCTGATTTTGAGAAAAAAATAACACTGTTGCAATGTCCTTTAAGCTAGTATCTAATCTGTGCGCAAAGTAAGTTCCTTGTAATAATATGTCTACATGATTTAAAATATATCCTAAGAACCACACTGTCCAATAAAACAAACACAACATTGTTACACCTTCCAACCAATACCGACAAAAAAGCGCAAAAGTCACACATCCTAAAATACCCAAGTAACAAATACCTTGAACACGCTACAAGAGTCCACTAAATCTGTCACCTTCGGCAACACAAAGAAATCTGCTAACTAAATTGACCCATTAAAAAGACAAAGATTTTACACCTAACTTGGTGGCTGAAATATCCGATGATTCAAATGAACACCCTGCAAGGTAATTTCAACTTTAATTACACGTAATATGATTGAATTTAGATGGTTCTCCAGATGAGGTGAGACAGTGAAATACATGGAATTCCGGCTGCAAGTAGGAATTAATGTCAACTGTATATAAACATTGTAAGTGATGTTTGATCGGGACAATTTAAACATTTATAATCGCAGCTTTGTATTTGAGAGGTAAAAGAGAAATATTTGTGTATTCATTAAGATCCACAGGACAGTCTTCTTTCTGAAATGGAAATTGTTGTTACATTGATATGATTTTAAAAGAACTTATCCAGAGTTTTTGCCGGCTCTTCTCTGTAGAAACTGTTTCTCGAACCGGAGGTAATGAATATACTATGACGATTCAACATAATTTCTATAGGATGTCTAATTGAAAAGTTTGAGTTTGAGTTTTACTTATACTTTTGTTTCCTTTTGTTTGATATTATCTATCCTCAAAAGCCATACAATTGCTTAATCGTTAAAAAAGCCTACCTGAAGAAACAAAGAGTCTGTAAAGACAAAGAAGTCAGCCAGAATTAGTCATCGCCTATTTTGAATGATTTAATTCTATTTGTCCATTGATTTACCTGAAATGTTTAACTCATAGACTTAAAATTAAATTTAAATCTTTGTTTTTTTATATATATATGTTTATAACGTTCTCTTTGTACATAATTAAAATAATTAATATCTCCTAATTTAGTATATCTTCCATTGGGAGCTAAAACCTTTTTATTTTTTTTTTCATATGAAGCAAATCCACAGAACGAAGCTAGTGAAAATATAATTTCACTCCGACTTTAAGTGAACCGTCAAAGTGGTAATAAAATTTAAAAATATCACAAGGCCAGCTTATATTGGCCATAAAGGGGACTGGGTTTTACCTTTATGGACACATCAAATACAGGTATGTTTATAGTGTTTTATGAAAATACTAGATTTCCGCCCGCGGCTTCGCCCGCGTTTGCAAAGGAAAACCCGCATAGTTCCCGTTCCCGTGGGATTTCCGGGATAAAAACTATCCTATATGTTAATCCAAGTTACCCTCTATATGTGTGCTAAATTTCATTGTAATCGGTTCAGTAGTTTTTACGTGAAAGAGTAACAAACATCCATACATCCATATATCCATACATCCATACAAACTTTCGCTTTTATAATAGTATTAAGATTAAGATGTACACACATAGGTATATAACATACCCGTAAACAAAGTTATCCAAATTCAATGATTATCTATAATAATCATTGATCAGATCAGAATCAGATGAAGTTGACAGAAAGGCAATAAAAACAGCACAAGAGGTTAAGGTACAGTAGGCGGTCTTATCGCTCATGAGCGATTTCTTCCAGACAACCAAAAAGCAAAGGAGAGCTGAGAAGTAGGAGAGTAAAGCGCGTCACACACGGTGAAGATACTATAACATTTTATCTTAAGATCAGCGTTCTGACCATCATTTTTCTTTTTGTCATTGCGTGCTAAGACCCCTGTAGAACCGCCATCCTGTTACAAATGACCCACAAAATTTCGGGTCATTTACTATCCATCTTATTTTTCATCTTATTTAACCATAGCATCTTCACCGTGTGTGACGCGCTTAAGCGTGGTATAAGATCTAGTTATTTTATATAGCATTTAAATTCACAAAGCTTTTCCTAGACTTGCGAAATTTGAAAAATAATGTGTTAAGTACCTAATACCTATTTGTAATCTTTTAAAATACTCCTTTATTAACTAATTTGTCTTTGGAAAGAACGAGAAGAGCAGAAATATATTTAAATCTATCGTTAAATCATTGTTTTCCTTAATTATGTTTTAATCTTGTTTTAATCCATACTAATATTATAAATGCGAAAGTAACTCTGTCTGTCTGTCTGTTACTCAATCACGCCTTAACTACTGAACCAATTTGCATGAAATTTGGTATAGAGATATTTTGATACCCGAGAAAGGACATAGGCCACTTTTTATTGCGAAATATATGTACAATAATATCAAGTAGTAGTTAATAATAATATCAAATCTTTTTTATTTCTTACTTTTCCGTTTGTGAAGTCGGTTGTTTTTAACGCAGTTATTTTTATTTATTACTTTTTAGTGTTTTTCAACACGAATCAAACGAGCCCAAACTCGATAAAGTTGAGTCAATATATTACTGAGTTCCTATGGCCACCTTCCGATTCCATCATCAAATCAGCTTCATGTCATGATAATGTTTCATCGCTATCAAATTTACATACGTATACAAAATTTCAGCTCAATCGGTTACCGGGAAGTGAATCAAAGTTACTTGCTACATATCAACTTAGTCATCGAGTACAGACAAAAATGCTCATAAAATAAAAACTACTGGGCCTATCCGAAAAAAAAATTATGGGACCAATTCGACACCATCCCGCATCGAACAAAAAAA
This sequence comes from Colias philodice, assembly GCF_061535455.1. Lineage (NCBI taxonomy): Eukaryota > Metazoa > Arthropoda > Insecta > Lepidoptera > Pieridae > Colias > Colias philodice. The sequence continues at coordinate 11,968,598 of NC_143095.1, read as the reverse complement.
GAATCACGTAAATCGGTTCAGAAACCTCGGAGTAATCGGTGTACATACATAAAAAAAAAATATACCGGCCGAATTGATAACCGCATAAAATCGCATGGAGAGCTTAATTTTCATTAAAGGCTCTAATCGCACGGAAAGCTAAATTTTCACAAAAAAGCTCTAATTGCACGGAGAGCTTAATTTTCACAAAAAGCTCTAATCGCATGGAGAACTTAATTTTCACAAAAAACTCATCGCACGGAGAGCTTAATTTTCACAAAAAGCTCTCATCGCACGTAGAGCTTAATTTTCACAAAAAACTAATCGCACGGAAAGCTTAATTTTCACAAAAAGCTCTAATCGCACGGAGAGCTTAATTTTCACAAAAAGCTCTAATCGCACGGAGAGCTTAATTTTCACAAATAGCTCTTATCGCACGGAAAGCTTAATTTTCACAAAAAGCTCTAATCGCACGGAGAGCTTAATTTTCACAAAAAGCTCTAATCGCATGGAGAGCTTAATTTTCACAAAAAACTCATCGCACGGAGAGCTTAATTTTCACAAAAAGCTCTCATCGCACGTAGAGCTAAATTTTCACAAAAAAATAATCGCACGGAAAGCTTAATTTGCACAAAAAGCTCTAATCGCACGGAGAGCTTAATTTTCACTAAAAGCTCTAATCCCATGGAGAGATAAAGTTGAGTCAATATATTACTGAGTTCCTATGGCCACCTTCCGATTCCATCATCAAATCAGCTTCATGTCATGATAATGTTTCATCGCTATCAAATTTACATACGTATACAAAATTTCAGCTCAATCGGTTACCGGGAAGTGAATCAAAGTTACTTGCTACATATCAACTTAGTCATCGAGTACAGACAAAAATGCTCATAAAATAAAAACTACTGGGCCTATCCGAAAAAAAAATTATGGGACCAATTCGACACCATCCCGCATCGAACAAAAAAAGAATCACGTAAATCGGTTCAGAAACCTCGGAGTAATCGGTGTACATACATAAAAAAAAAATATACCGGCCGAATTGATAACCGCATAAAATCGCATGGAGAGCTTAATTTTCATTAAAGGCTCTAATCGCACGGAAAGCTAAATTTTCACAAAAAAGCTCTAATTGCACGGAGAGCTTAATTTTCACAAAAAGCTCTAATCGCATGGAGAACTTAATTTTCACAAAAAACTCATCGCACGGAGAGCTTAATTTTCACAAAAAGCTCTCATCGCACGTAGAGCTTAATTTTCACAAAAAACTAATCGCACGGAAAGCTTAATTTTCACAAAAAGCTCTAATCGCACGGAGAGCTTAATTTTCACAAAAAGCTCTAATCGCATGGAGAGCTTAATTTTCACAAAAAAGCTCTAATCGCACGGAGAGCTTAATTTTCACAAATAGCTCTTATCGCACGGAAAGCTTAATTTTCACAAAAAGCTCTAATCGCACGGAGAGCTTAATTTTCACAAAAAGCTCTAATCGCATGGAGAGCTTAATTTTCACAAAAAACTCATCGCACGGAGAGCTTAATTTTCACAAAAAGCTCTCATCGCACGTAGAGCTAAATTTTCACAAAAAAATAATCGCACGGAAAGCTTAATTTGCACAAAAAGCTCTAATCGCACGGAGAGCTTAATTTTCACTAAAAGCTCTAATCCCATGGAGAGCTTAATTTTCACAAAAAGCTCTATTCGCACGGAAAGCTTAATTTTCACAAAAAAGCTCTAATCGCAGGGAGAGCTTAATTTTTACAAAAAGCTCTATTCGCACGGAAAGCTTAATTTTCACAAAAAGCTCTAATCGCACGGAGAGCTTAATTTTCACAAAAAGCTCTATTCGCACGGAAAGCTTAATTTTCACAAAAAAGCTCTAATCGCACGGAGAGCTTAATTTTCACAAAAAGCTCTTATCGCACGGAAAGCTTAATTTTCACAAAAAGCTCTAATCGCACGGAGAGCTTAATTTTCACAAAAAGCTCTAATCGCATGGATAGCTTAATTTTCACAAAAAACTCATCGCAAGGAGAGCTTAATTTTCACAAAAAGCTCTAATCGCACGGAGAGCTTAATTTTCACAAAAAGCTCTATTCGCACGGAAAGCTTAATTTTCAAAAAAAAGCTCTAATCGCACGTAGAGCTTAATTTTCACAAAAAACTAATCGCACGGAAAGCTTAATTTGCACAAAAAGCTCTAATCGCACGGAGAGCTTAATTTTCACAAAAAGCTCTAATCCCATGGAGAGCTTAATTTTCACAAAAATCTCTATTCGCACGGAAAGCTTAATTTTCACAAAAAAGCTCTAATCGCAGGGAGAGCTTAATTTTCACAAAAAGCTCTTATCGCACGGAAAGCTTAATTTTCACAAAAAGCTCTAATCGCACGGAGAGCTTAATTTTTACAAAAAACTCTATTCGCACGGAAAGCTTAATTTTCACAAAAAAGCTCTAATCGCACGGAGAGCTTAATTTTCACAAAAAGCTCTTATCGCACGGAAAGCTTAATTTTCACAAAAAGCTCTAATCGCACGGAGAGCTTAATTTTCATTAAAAGCTCTAATCGAACGGAAAGCTTAATTTTCACAAAAAGCTCTAATCGCACGGAGAGCTTAATTTTCACAAAAAGCTCTAATCCCATGGAGAGCTTAATTTTCACAAAAATCTCTATTCGCACGGAAAGCTTAATTTTCACAAAAAAGCTCTAATCGCAGGGAGAGCTTAATTTTCACAAAAAGCTCTTATCGCACGGAAAGCTTAATTTTCACAAAAAGCTCTAATCGCACGGAGAGCTTAATTTTTACAAAAAACTCTATTCGCACGGAAAGCTTAATTTTCACAAAAAAGCTCTAATCGCACGGAGAGCTTAATTTTCACAAAAAGCTCTTATCGCACGGAAAGCTTAATTTTCACAAAAAGCTCTAATCGCACGGAGAGCTTAATTTTCATAAAAAGCTCTAATCGCACGGAAAGCTTAATATTCACTAATAAAAATAACTACGTTAAAAACAACCGACTTCAAAAACGGAAAAGTAAGAAATAAAAAAGATTTGACATTATTATTTACTACATATTATTTATATGTGCTATTTATTAAAAAGGTTTGATGTCGGTGCACGGGCTTAATACTAAGTGCTTAATGTTCGGCACCAACTTCAAACCTATTTAATAAATAGCACATCCATACTAATATTATAAATGCGAAAGTAACTCTGTCTGTCTGTTACTCAATCACGCCTTAACTACTGAACCAATTTGCATGAAATTTGGTATAGAGATATTTTGATACCCGAGAAAGGACATAGGCCACTTTTTATTGCGAAATATGTACCACGGGCGAAACCGGGGCGGACCGCTAGTGCATAATAAGCTCTCAGATCTTTACTTTCGTATCCTAAAAATAGACCTATAAAATACTTTCTCCTAATTATGACTTATAAACAGTGCATTATAAATTATCTTCAATAATTAGACAAGAGTCGTAACAAAAGAATTATTCCTTTACCACCAGACGCAAATTTATTGAAGTCAAAACAATTTACACCTGGCACCTGTAGGTATTGTTCTTACGTTGCGCTAACACATAACTTTTGCTGTAAATTCCTTTGATTTACACTGAATGGTATCACTATTAATTATACTCATTAATCATATTAATTTATAGAGGAAAAATTTGTATGTATGTTTGTAACGAATTGGCTCAAAAAGTACTGGACGTATATGGATGAAACTTTACTGTTATATAGGTAATACATCAGAATAACACATGAGCTATAGAAATACTTGATTGTACCCGCGGGTAAAACTGCATGACACAGCAAGTGAATTACAAAACTTTTAACGCACGTGTTGAAAATGAATTACGATCTGACTGATGAGATTTTTAAATATTTAGATCATGTTTTTAACTAAGTGCATTGCATATAATCCTAGGTTTTACGATTGCGTCAGTACTATAAGTATAACTAACACAATTTTTTTTTCAGAACAGTCCAGTAGTTCCTGATTCACATCAGGAACGAGAGCGATCAAACAAACAAACTCATCTTTATATTATTACTAGCTGTGCCCTGCGGTTTCACCAACATTGCTCCTCTCCTGTTGGTCTTAGCGTGATGATATAAAGCCTATAGCCTTCCTCGATGTATGGGCTAACTAACACCGAATCTTTCAAATCGGTCCAGTACTTCCTGAGATTAGCGCGTTCAAACAAACTCTTCAGCTTTATTATATTAAGTATAGATTATAGAATACTTACAAATGATTACTATCAACTATGTAATAATTATACATCAAATATAATTCCATAGCTAAACACATATTTATCACCTTTACGTTGAAAATACCTTTATCAAGATCGTAAATCTCACAGACGAGGTACATCGCTATAGCACCTCTGTTTACATCTGGCTATTTGGCCAGATTGGACATGGTAAATATTTATACTGTGGCCGTAATAAGTAATCATACATATTACGATGTTTTATTATAGGTAAAACTTGTTTGATGAATGTTGACAATGTTGTGTTCTATTATTTACTAGCTGTGTCCCGCAGTTTTGCCTGCATTGCTCCGCTCAGTCTTCGTGTAATGATATAATATTACAGACTACTCGATAAAATAATGGGCTATATAACACTGAAAGATTTTTCAAATGGGACCAGTAGTTCCTGAGATTAGTGCATTTTTGCAAACAAACAAACCAATTTTTTAGCTACAACAATAAAAATCCAATGTATCGGTGTTTCTAAACATGCATCTTCCTACTATATTAGCTCGTCTTAAAATTTAATAAAAATTTATTAGAACAAACCTAATAAATAAATTTAAATCACTTTAAAACCTGAGTATTTGAAAAATATACTTCATATTATTATGAATTTTAAAAATAAGAATATGTTTATTAAAATACGTTGCAGAGATTTTTAATAAAAGCACAGGAAGGAAAGGACAGTATCGAGTATTTTTCAATAAGACCCGTGAGGCCATGTTGCCGTCTATATATGAAACTGGACAAAACGTGCATAATCTAAGGGTAATTTATTTTTAAACTATATTTATGTCAATTTTCTTTGGATATTTATTTTCATTTTCTTTTTTATTAGAACTAAAATCAATACCATAGGTCCGCTCTACTTACCAAACACCATCGTTAATAATTCTATGAGAAGATGCTCTTCTTGTATTTTAAAATAAATCTATATCAATATCGAGAAAGGAGTGAACGTCGTGGTGTAGCTAACAGTCATTGAATTTAGAAAAAAAAATTGTCTCTAGACACATTGAAAACCGCCTCTATGTGTAAGTTTCGCTGCAACACTAGGAAAACGAGCCAGTTGTTTAGCCTTATTAAAATATTTCCTGACGACATTCACTTGCTTATCGTTCTAAATTAGTTATCGATTGAAACTCTTTTACAAAACATTATATTTTCGTAACAAATTTTCTTTTTAAATGAAATAAGATAAGGTTTAAACTCAAAGGTAATGTTAGACATGCATGAAAAATTAGGTAAGTTTTATTTTTCATATATTTTCTAGATATTTATCATTTACCTATGTTTATTGTTTAAGTCACCTTTGATTGGCATCAGAGCTCTTGAAAGCATGAGTCGATGTAGATATTAAGTAGAGTCTAGAATCGCGTAAATCTGCGAGGCTTTGCCTAATAAAAGAAAAACAGAAAGCTTTTTCAACTACAAGGCAAAAACTTAAATAATCTTACTAATATTATAAATGTGATAGTTTGTGAGGATGGATGGATGGATGTTTGTTACTCTTTCACGCTAATACTACTGAACCGATTACAATGAAATTTGGTGTGTAGGTAGCTGAATACCTAGATTAAATACCACAGAAATACCAAAGGAATGGGCTATGCTGGTTTTTCTTTTTCTTATCTAGTAATACATGAGACTTCAATATCTAAAAAGGTAAAATCTTTTGTTAATAAAGAATTTTTATTTATTTGTTTATGACGCCACACGACACGCCAAATCTACTGAACGGATTTCGATCAAACTTGGCAGTGTTTTAATTCAAATTCTGGTGAATGACGAGCTATAACTATTAACTAATACTAACTATATGTACCTATAACTTTGCCCTTGGTTTTCCCAAATAAATAGACACTAAACGATCAGTCCTTACAACAATAACATATAAATATTAGCCTTCATAATCACTCAACCGCGATCACTCGATATCAAAGTGTTTGTTAAACAGGGCGTAATGTACAACGGTCATAAACAACATTACCTGTGAAATATAGTCTGTGGAGCCGTGCCGTTTTACGTTCCGTCGGTGACCATGATGCAGCGTGTTTGGGGATATACCGGAAGTTGTTTTTACAAGAAAAGAAAAGGAATGACTTGGGGTATTGAATTTTGTTTTTATAGACTGGAACAGGTTTATAAAGTGTTGTGAAGTTGATTGCTCATGATTAAAGAATCGCTGATATCTTTTATTTATTTTATTTTAATTTAATAGTACATCTAGTAGTCGGTTTTATTGATCTCATCTGTCTATAGCTCGAAGTTTTATATGCAGTTTCTATTAATTAGTTTAGTGTTAGTATTTAGCTTTTATTTAAACCTCAGCTTTTATCGGAAGATTGAAAAATGTATTTTAAGGTAAAAGCTTATTCAACAAGATGTGTACGTAAGTCTTCTATTTTTAACTAGAATTCATCCGTGTATTGTTACAATCAGTTTTGTATGTAGTTCACAAGATTCATGTGTAAAATAGACAGACAATTACTAGTATTAAGAAACGTAAACATAAGAACGTTTTTGAGTTATATTATTTTCGTATCATTGTAATTTATACCCCCACGTTTTTACTGTCTACTGAAGGAAAATTCCAAAAGCTATATCTAAAGTTATGACACAACCACTTAACACCCACGTAAAGCTATTTCCACCAGTCACCAAGCATACATACACTTACCAAAATATCTATCTACCCACATATCCTTACAACGCAGTAGCGTGGTCACCCGAACTTTTGGCAAGTACGTTGGCTGAGCTCCAAGTTCCCGCTATTTGCTTATAATTCCGAATCAATATGCCAGCACACGTGCATCTGACTATTCCCCTCATAAACGATGTAATAGTTGCTGTAATTCACGCACAATTGCAATTTAGAACCGTATAACATGTTTAGCCTGCGAACTATATTGCCTTATTAAAGTATCTATTAGCGATATGGTGACGTCATAATTGTTATTGGCGATGGTTAGTTGGGCCATCTTTAGGTGATCACTGAGTGTGTGGTAGGTCACTCGTAACGATGGTACCTACAAGGTTTGAGTGAGTCGAGTGTGTCAATAATTTAACTGTTACTTTCGATATTCAACAATTACAGAAGTGTTGACTGAGTGTGTATGGGTAGACGACAGTGGGAAAAGATTAACACACTTTTTAAAATGTAATAGCAATTTAAAATTACCTGTGAAACTACATTTTATTCACTTTCTGTTCACAAATTTTATTTTATAACATATTATTTATTTATTCAAAAGAAAGTAAATGTATTTTATGGATATTTCCCATAATATCTTAACCTCTTTTTAGTAGAAGTATTTTATATTTAAACCAATCAGAATAAGTCAATGAACTAAAATTATGAATACATACTTTTAGATATAGAAAAAGCTTTACCGTCGGTACGACTTAAAAATGCTTACTAGGTATGCAAATAAACAAAAACAATAAAATCTTTTGGTTGTAATCTCTACATAGTAAGAGATCTGTATCTCTGTATTAGAAAAGCGACCGGTAAGTTTCTGTAAATAACCCACAAAACCAACAAAAAGCGGCACTTCCAAAACTCACACCTATTTGTAAGACACGTCGCGATCTATTTCTATCGTATCAACACCTGTCGTGGGGATACACACGATTAACAATACGACTGGACGCACGGTTACACGACGACCGTACGACATTTGAATAATTTTGTATTATTGTTAGTTTATAAAAATTAATACTGTGTCTGATTTTATTAATCGTTGTAGAAGAGAGGAATGATCAACTAAATTGTCAACATGAATGCGAAAGATTGGAATTCATCTTGAAAGCTTAACAGTTTTGTTAATATTTCAATTTCTAAAATAATTAATGGATTAGCGACATTTCATGAAATCACTGACAGAAACTTACATCAACATCTCTACATACTCTACTTTTGTAAATTGCCATTGTTTGACCCAGGGTTTTCAATGATCTAAATTATTAGGTTTTATCCAAATCAATGCTATGCTAATCATAGATGCTATGCTAATCACAAGAAAACGTAGATAACAGAATGACGGACAGATAGACTTTCGCATTTCTAATAGAAGCATAGATTAGTCTCTCATTTTTAAATAAAAAATCGTATCAAAGGTGTGTAAACGTTCTTCGTACTTTAACAGTATTTGTGACTGTTTGATTTTCGTCATTTATTTGTGGAAGCACTTCGCCTGAGATTAATTGAAAAATACAAACCGTGAAACTATGGCCGGTTTAATTGTTTTTTTTTTCTATTCGATACGGATATTTCTAATATACGTAGGTGTTCCTTTTTATGCCTATATCTACTTATAGAATAAAGGTTTATACAATTTGAAGGTATTTTACCAATCATGAGTTTCCACTTCACGTTTTTTGAAATATGTAATGCTGCTTGTTAACAAAAAGTTCATTTTTTTCTCACATATTAATATTAGGTTACGTTTTCAAGGTATGACACAATTTCAAAACAAGGTTGTTCGTAATCTCTCATGAAAAAAAGATCAACAGTGATCCTCTATTTACAAACATTGAAGATTTCATAGTAATTTCAGTGCAACTATAAAAGAAGGTAAATATATTCTTAAACTAAATATTTCCAACGCAATCTTTAGCCTCGATAAGTATGTACAATAACAGTTTACAAAAAATAACAATGGCTCTGAATAAATTCTTTGTAACTGTTTTTAGATGTTACGACACCGATTTAAATATCTGGGGGCACGGCAGTGCCCCCGCCAAGTCGAGCAAAAAAAAAGCGGCACGGCCGTACCATCCTTTTCTCGAAGCAATTCGGGCCTTTTTCGACCCCCTATAATTCGGTTGTGGATAAAGCAAGAAACCTGAATCTTCAGTAACTAATCCGGCATTGTATAAACACGGAATATTTAAAATTTCAGTCAATTTGAACCAGTAGTTTAAGAATGACAACTTGTTAAAGTTTCTAAATTTTGTCACTCACTGACTCACCGATCATCAAAAGTCCAAGGCACTTCTAGCAGACTTAGAAGCTTCATATTTGGAATACATATAGAGTTTAGTGTCTTAATCATGGGAAAACTTAAATATTTTGTAATTTCGGTCCAGTTTTCCAAATACACCAACTGCATCAATAACTTTGTAATCCCATATAAATATATGGGATTACAAAGTTATTTATGCAGTTGGTGGTTGGTGGTGGTATCAAAAAGAAAGGCTCTACAAAAAGAAGTGAGATCCCATCAAAAACATCCTGTAAAAAACCCAAGTCTCGCAGCTCAGTCTTTCTACCGTCAAAAGTTGTGAGATCCATGTAATACCAAGTCGGTTAATCTATTTAGTGTCTACTTGAAGGACCTTCTGTCTTAAGTTATTACATAAGTTATTATCATGCCAATATTAAAAATATTTAACGTTCTAAACAAATAGATCGACTTGGACATCGCGTGAAAACAAAATGAATCTATACATACATATAATAAAATCGTAGGAAAGTCAAAACTGTACATTGAATATTTTTTTAAAAGAATACATATTCCATGATCTATAATCGATATAGAAGCCAAAAATATAGTTTTTAGAATTTTTGTCTGTTTGTCTGTTTGTCTGTTTGTCTGTTTGTCTGTATGTTTGTCCGAGCTAATCTCGAAAAGTACTGCATAGATTGACTTCAAATTTTGCATGAATATTACTAACAGGTCGAGTGAGGTTTTTTTAAACATATTATCATGCTATCACCTCCGGGGGAGGAGCTGTGAGCCTTTACTTTTCTTACGTATTCCGTGTACTACGACAGCGTACAATCTAAAGACTCATGTTTAAATGTTGTTTTTGAGTAAGCCATTATCTAGCTTTACACTATAAAAACTACGTCATTTACGTAATTTGGGCAGAGAAACTGTTTAATGAATCTTAGTACTATAAAGACAAATTTGATTCAGCGCCATCTATGAGATTTCGTAAAAATCAAATCAATTTACATGTTAACACTACTGAACACAATGTTAAAAATTAATAATTTAAATATAATTATGTTAGTTATTTATTTAACTCTTTAACCCATAATAAATCTTCCCTTCCCTATAAGGTGCGCTTATAATTCGTGTGAATATACTACATTTTTAAAAGTGAGGGTAGATGTATATAATTTTAAGTCAAACTAGACACCATTACAGTTAATCTAATATTGATTGTGTTCATTGGTTACATTTTTAAAAATCTTCGTGTTTTAATAATTCGATCACGAGGCGGGACTCTAATACAAAAAGGTTAGTTCGTTGATAATTATTATTCCTTCATCATTTACATGTTGTTAGTAAAAAATAATATACTTTGACTGTTAATACTTTTGTTCAGTATTTATCTATATGATTATTGCTTGGTAATTAATATATTTTCATGTCGTATACCTAATTATAAACATAAGTGTGATGTGAAACTAGCTGGATTTATTTTTACACACTCACAGTCTTATATTTTGTGTTAATGTTAAAATAGTATTAATAATAGTGTAAATCATAATATTTTTTCAAAGTTAAAAATATTTCCTTTTTTCTGATGGTGTTGCCATCGAATTAAACCGCGCTGTCGTTTCGTTCACAAAAAGTCATGTTATTAGGACCGAATATGTAGCCGCCTCAACTTACGGAAACGAGAGTAACCTGCGTTGTCTGTTAGTTATTGTATAGTCGAATTTAACGTTACATGGAAATTGGAATCTAAATATATGTATACCTACTTATATTAAATCTGTAGAGGTCAATTCTGCACATGAAATATATTTCCTAAATAACTATTATTTTTCATATTCGTGAGCAGAGCAGCAACTCCATTTTTAAGCTTTCGTCGCGTGTGCGTTCTTAATGCGTGTATCTTAATGGTTAAAGCTACACAGAAATCAAGTATGAAAGAAATGTTCTCCATATTATATAAAAAATATCTCCCGACATCATAAATGTCTATCTTTTATGGTTGAGCTTAGGAGTTCAAAGCTTTCTGATTATATTTGTCTACTAGCTGTCCCCGCGACTTCTTTCGCGTGGAATAGTGACTATGGGACCTATGACCATGGGCTCAGGGTGGGGCAACAATAAAAAATCATTTTTATTTTCATGCTCCCACTCCCGCGCCCACTCGCACTCCCACGCCATATGCCACGTTCAGTCCCAATCCCACGCCCACGCCCACTCCCCTTCACAATTAGTACCTACCAGATCAAAGCCAGGGTAAGCGCCCCACCCAGCCCCACCGTGGCTACGCCCATGCTGAATTACTACTTAAGATACAATTATTGAGTAAATACGTACTAAAGTCCGGTCGCGAAGCAGAAAGAATTTCGTACAATGACCTCTTTACCTACTGACAGTGGTCACAAACATTTTTGAATGAAGTGCATGAAATATTTGGAGGAGAAAATGTTTTTTACTAATTTATTAAATAAATGTCCTCTATTCATTTACAATACTTATTAGTTAGTTACATTTTAACTTTTTCAATAACAACGATATATTATATAAAAAAAGTGTGCGTGTACACACATAAGAAGTGAAACTTCTTTATGACCTTATTTTTCAAAAAATAATTTACTATGTAGGTACAATATTACAGAAATACGTTATTCTAACACGCGATTTCGACTTAGGCGGATTTTGATTGGACATAAAGAGTTTGAGGTTTATTCTTATAAATTTTGAATTCACAAAATCATAATTGAACACCAATCAAGCAAACACAAACCTTACGCTCTCAGGTTAAAGGTTTACAATCCCTAAGGACGGCGGTCATTGCACCTGTGCGAGCAAGAAACATTATTTTTACAAGGGAGTGACAGTGACAGGTTAATGTACGAAATTCTTCCTGCTCCGCGACCGGACTTTACCATAAATAATTAAAAGAATTGTTATTAAAATTTCTTACTAAACTGAGCTAAAAAACTTACGTACCAAATTATTAAAGAAAATCAAGAAATGAAATGCCTAACCTATACCAAATAGTTACTACATAATGTAATTAAAAATTATGATTAGTATAATTATAATATCGAAAATCAAAAAAGAAACGCCTAACTAATTCTACGTATGTGTACGTCTACGTAAAATTTCTTTTAAATTATGTCATATTATTTTTTAGGAACCAGGGGGGGGGAGAGGAGCAAATTCTATTTCCTTCCTTTCTTAAACGGATGTTTTTAATAATCTATGGTGTAGCCACTGATCAGCTTAATCGATACTCAGTTTTTATCAAATCTTGCAACAAATCCAAATTAGATCTTTCCTGTCTCACGCACGTAACTAAAGGCTGAAGAGAGAGAGAGCACGTAACTAAACCGTTTAGACGAAGAAAAGTGTATAGAAAAAGGAATAAATAATTTCATAAACTTCCCGACGATCTTTAAAAATAACTTTCATTTTTTTCATTCCCACTTTTACCCCTATGTAGGTATAATAAGTGGATGAACCAATTTTGATACACTTTATCTAAGAACCAGCGTCGGAAAATATTCTGCCTAACAAAAAAAACCGCATCTAATTCGGTTTACCTGTTAGCCAGCTACGGTGCCATAGACAGACACACACACACACACAGAGAAATACATAGCGGTCAAACACATAACACCAGTCTTTTTGCGTCGGGGGTTAAAAATATAATACGACATAATTTAAAGGACATTTTATGTGGAAAATTTACCTATACACCAGGGTAGATAATTTTTGAAACAAAAAAAAATCGCAGTAGGATGAAACCCATTAGAAAAGGATATGATAAAAATGTAAGGAAAAATAAATTACGGTCAATCGGAGTTCGGGAAGTGGGAGGGGGGGGAGCTTTTAAGAGAAAAAAATGGTTTCTCTCGATTTCTCGATAATAATAACACCTGCTAATTTTTTTCTACATATTTTAATTGTACAGAAATCACTTTTCCACAATTTTATTATATGTATTGCTTCACAAGCATTGGCAGACGACAAGCGCTTGTCGCCATCCGTCGCGATTTGAACTGAGCGTTCCCACGGCATGTGTGCGTATGGCAAGCACTGGCGAGCGACAAGCGCGCCGATTCCCATGGCATGTGGTGTGGTGTGGCGCGGTCGGATTTGTGAAGCAAACATGTCGTGGGAATCAGGCTTTAACTTAATTTTTATTCACCCGCATCAGTGCCACCTAAAAAATCTTTATATCGAAATTCGAGCAAAGTTAAGAAAATGAGAAATAAGAGTTCTCAAGGATCGTTAGAGATAAGAGGCTTACTATTGACCGAAAACAACATGTGTTATGCCGAACCTGAAACCGCTTCACAACGAGAATTGCGGCTCACAGCTGACCGCGAACGGCATGTACTATCCTGTGAGACCGAAACCTTCACTGAGAGGGTATAACGTCTCACAGCTGATCGCAAATGGCATATTGTACTATCCCGTGAGACCGAAACCCTCACTGAGAGGGAATTACGTCTCACAGCTGACTAGAGTAGGGACGCGAATATTACCATTATTTGAGACAAGAACGATTAATAAGTTTGTTTAATGAAAGATTAAGAATTGAAACTATTGGTCTCTTGAAACGGACGAATAGCGAGAGGCCCGTCTTACTGCAGACAGATTTCGACATAGTCTTAATGACTTAGAGGTAAACATAGAAGATCAATCTACAAATTCGGTGGTGTGGTCCGACAAATATAAAAGTGGGTTTGCTTATAACCTCACAATTGATTACCTACAGATCATCTTCTGTATAGGCGATATTAACGTAGTATGTTCTTTTTGTAATGCTTTAAAGTGGAGTAAGGAGTCGGCTTTCGTTTGAAGATACGCCGGAACCTTTGAAATCACTACTTTTAAGTTTTAGAGGAACATGTGCAATCTAAACAGTTCTTAGACAATATTAGCTCTTATAGTATTGCGTTTTAAATGATCCTTTGGTGCTCAACAATTATCAGATGCTCCTTTCATTCTTACTTTTAAGATACAAGGTCAAGTTTATCATTTGATAGGATCCCTTTTGCCTGAAGGCCAACCTAAGTTTCTTTAAATATATTTTGTATTCGACTACGACGAATAATCGAATACAAGAAATCAATATTTCTCGAATTTAAAACTGAACTCATTTCACAATTTTAGAACATGTTAATTCATCAGGTTAATCCGTATATATGCGTTTTAAATCGACATTAGAAGCTTTTCCTCAAGATGGTGATATTAATATAAAATTGGTATAAATGCCGATAGACGGAAGTCTATCAGCACTCAGGAATTCCCTGAGCGTGTTATAACGCCCAGGCCACAGTATTACAATTTTTCCTACAGTAGGGCGACGAATGTATTTTCGCATAGCAACGGAGGGGAACTCGTGGGGGGTAAAGTGACGCGGGCCACGTACCACAAACATGCTTAGTTTGTGGTACCGAGCGCGAAAGAAAGTCATCGTGTTTTTAGTAAAGTTACTATGTACACTAACGTAATTTATTACTTAGGTACATATTCTATATCTACATTTAATTTAGATTATTATTTTAATTACTAAGAAATGTAGAATTTAAATCACATTCATTCATGTTTTCCTCAGATATTCGATGTCTATGATTTTCGATGATTTTAAGATTTTCTTATCAGAGTATTCAATTTTAATGTAGTTAAATTTTATAAGAGACAATTAAGAACATTCAAATATAAAGTGTCACGTATTTTTTTTAAACGACGAATGATGAAAAACGACCGAATCGCGGACGAAGTCGCGGGCAACAGCTAGTATTACAATATTATATTAGATTCTTTAGTCTCTCGCGCCTCACGCGATTGAAACTCTCGTTCCTGTTGGTCGCTGGCCCGTCGCGTCGTGCTGTGTAGTGTGATACATACTAATAATCAAATCAAGCGATGTCCAAGTCGATCTATTTGTTTAAAACGTTAAATATTTTTAATATTGGCATGATAATAACTTATGTAATAACTTAAGACAGAAGGTCCTTCAAGTAGACACTAAATAGATTAACCGACTTGGTATTACATGGATCTCACAACTTTTGACGGTAGAAAGACTGAGCTGCGAGACTTGGGTTTTTTACAGGATGTTTTTGATGGGATCGTAATTTTCAAATAAACGAATTGCCAGTCATTACAGTCGAAGTCATAAGAGTTGTGTTTTGTTTCTTATTATTTTTAAATATGCTTATTTCCTGACACAGATTTTTAATTAAGCTATTGCATAGCTTCTATCGCGGGCCTTGAGCGCGGGGATCGAATCGAGAAATTCCGTAACGAAAAAACCTCACGCTCCCCACTCCGACGGGCTCGGAGGTGTGGCTTGAAAGCATGCTATGCAATAGCTTTACCGCGGCAGTCCCCGAGTGCCACACGTCTTTTTTTTATTAAGAACAAAAAACCATGCATCTCTACAAATTAATTATTTAAATATTTTTAGTATATTTCAAGCCATAGGTACAATGATTATTACATCTTCAACCTACCGATATTTCAAAAATAGTACACGATAATATCGTACCGTCTAAATGCGTCTAGGTGTATCAGTTGAGAAATTGCCAAAAGATTAGGGATCTATTCCGTGCGTAGGCGGTATTGATGGCTGAAAAACTTCGCGGCTTAACTATGCTGATTTATCGACGTATAATAATTCTGTATTACGGTTATTGACTTCCAGTCTGTATTCATTACCTTACTTTGTAAACATTTTTATATGTTACGATATTTTATATTTCGCCATTTTATTGGAGTTTATGAATAGATAAAGATTGTTTGAACTAGTGCTGTTTGAAGGTAATTTGAAAAATTATGTGAAAGGTGAAATTAACAATCTATATACATATAAAGCTAATCTATATTATAGAGCTGAAGAATTTGTCTGTTTGTTTATTTGAACGCGCTAATCTCAGGAACTACTGGTCCGATTTGAAAAATTCCTTCAGTGTTAGATAGTCCATTTATCGAGGAAGGCTATAAGCTATATATCATTACGCTAAGATCAACAGGAGCGGAGCAATGCGGGTAAAACCGCGGGGCACAGCTAGTATCTGATAAGTTGGTCATAAGACACCTTTTTTCAAGGACTATTTTGATTCTAGTAAGAGTGTAGACGGTAATATTTTATATTGTATATCAATGGTAAATCAACACATTTTTAATCTTCATGATATACGTAGGTATTACTTTTATAAATACGACTGATACAAATAATAACAGATAAAATGCAAAACATATAAGATTGATGAAAATAAGCCGAATAAATAGATCAACAATCTTACACCAACTGTGAAGTCGTAATATTAATTAAAGTGTTATTTCAACAAAAATAAATACAAGCAAATATTCAAAACAAAACGTATAACACGTATAAATGATTTAAATAACTTGACTAGATACATCAAAAAAATATTTCCTTGCATTATTTTAACCGCCAGAGACGTGAACATGATATAACAATTTTATTAATGACGGTTATGTTTTGATCTCGAAAATATTGCCAACAACTACAGTTTAAAGTGTGTTGACCTCGCGTTTTTTATGTTTCAAAAATATGAGTCGTTAATTAATTTTCACCTAATTTCGCGGTCAGAGACTAAAAATAACGTGTACGTGGAGCGGGCTTTCGTAAAATCACAGCTGTTATTCACTGGACATCAAAATTGGCGTTTTATGTGGTTATAATATGGCTTCGCTTTGCTTTCATTTCGCGATATGGAAAGGATATAGTTTAGGTCATGTTTGTGCTTTGTTAATCTCTAGTTACGAAATATTTCCGATTATCGTCTTTAGTTGTATTAACGTTCACCATAACAACACAATTGCTTCAAGCTTTGAATTGTAGCTTTAAATAGGTAGCTTTTAGTATTAATAAGTATGATCTTTTCCATTATTTACAATCACAGACTATCGTCTAGTACCCTCTTTACAATTTTAACAAAATTGTTTTCCATCACACTCACAATAATACAAGTACCAAATCCGTTCGAAACAGTTTTGATGCAACCGCAATTCATTTAGCAATTGTTAGCAGTGTACACTAACGCAAATTGGTCACACAATACATTCAGAATAGAAATCAGGTACTGGCCATAAATCTGCTTGGACGTCGGCATTCCTGCTAAATATAAACGCGACCAGCTCGAATAAAAACTAAATACGATTCAATTGTGATAGTTATCGATGTGAAACAAGATAAATACAGGAAATTGGGGTCTGATTATGATATTGTTGTTACTTAGGTAAATTATTTGTGACCTGAATGTAAAATGAATAAATGTTCTAAGGTATTTCAAATTGGCTTGTTTTAATATTTTAATTCGGAGTTCCTTTGACATATTATGTCAATGATATGATACATATTTTGAGCTGCAGTTAATGGTCCGGGAGCCAGCAGCAGATTTTATGACCAAGTTCCTCTCAAGCGGTAATTAGTAAAATGCATCAAAGTATAGTATTATGAAGCCTCGTGAACGTCAGCTGGAGCTCGGTTGGGGGGAAGAGCGGTTGTAGCCTCCCGTATCAGCTGACGGTTTTTCCACCAAGATACAGCCAGCTGACATATATATTTATCCACAGTTACATATAAGCTATCATCAGGTAAATTTTTGTTTGAGAGGAAATAACGGAAAATAAATTTTTCTTTAAATTTAACTTTCATGTTCGAGACACCAGCTGACGTATAATACACCATGTTGTAACCAGCTGACTATTTTTTTTCGTTGAGATATTGGGTTAGCTACAATTTGACAAATTTTTAGCTGAGAGGAAATGAATGAATGAATGTATTTTTTTTCCTATGTGCGTGGGAGGCTACAACTGCTCACCCCCCCAACCGAGCGCCAGCTGACGTTCACGAGGCTTTATAATACTATACTCTCATGCGTCTGACGAATTATCTCTTGAGAGGAAATAGTTAACCAAATTTGCACCTGGCTCCCTAACCATAAGCTTGTTAAAACAATAAAAAAATGTAGCGTTGCCTGTACATAGTGTAAATAATACCTGTATATTTTCTATATTTTCTTCAGACCGCCAGCACCTATTGCAGCGACTTCAAAATTTGTTTTTGCGACAATGTCCATATCTCTAAAGGCCAATCAGAATACAGTCTTTATTAAAATCTATCGTTTTAGCGTGAAAATGGATCAAAATTTCCCATTAAATTAGAAATATTATGAGAAAATAAACAATACGTTGTATTAGCATAGTATTATGCTGCGTCCATTGCCTATTTTCTTGTAAACTGTTATTTTTGTTGTGTATTTATGTATTTGATTTTTACAGCGAATAAATTCTATTCTATTATATTATCTGTGATTGTACTAAACAACTTGTAATTATCACACATGTTCTATAATCCTCTGAACATGAGATTAAAGACGCTTAAAAAACACAGTTTCCCGTAATTTCCCTCAAATTAAAACTAGGTTTATTACCACCAGGTGCGTGAAGGTGTAAACTTTTTATTGCCTCTACATACTTGCCTTTAGAATTGTTTCATTAGCCGTTACCGGGAAATGTTCGGTATTTTTACCTACATGGGTTTGATCTAGATTTTTTTTATTAACTTTCCATGGATCTTCATAATAAAAATTGATGAAAAGTACAGGTTTAGGTTTTACAGGTACATTTAATATCAGAAGAAATAACAATTTCAATTGAAATAATTAAGAAGAAGAAGCTACTCTATGGAGAAGAGAAATCATAAAACATATTCTTATTACCAAAAAAATGCTTAGACCGTATTCTATAATGAGCTTTCTGACCCGGGTTTCGCCTGCTTGCTTTTTACATTGAATAATTCCACTCTTTTATACACTTACAAACAAAACATGTTATTTTTGTTTGTATGTCTGTTCATGTATAACATGAACGGTTGCGCAATCGGAAGTCAGGTACGTATGATCAAGAGCTGTCCGGAGATCTGATGTAAACATTATATATGTGAAATTGTGTGTGTGTTCGTTCTACAATGGTCGCCATTTTCAATTAAAAATTCAATTTGTAGTATTGAGTTTTATGGAATGTGTTATTTTCTATTTAGTTTCTATAATGCTTGCGTCTACAGGGCTTTAATTATAGTAAACGGTTAAGTGCATTTATTTATTCAAATATATATTTTGAACTAGAATTGAATCACACGCACAACTCTACAAGGTCTACAAGCCACTATTTATCAGACTTTTTATTTCATCTAAAAATTGCATTTCTTTGCACATAAAATATAATCAACTCTTTCAACGAAACGATGTTATTTGATAGTATTAAAACCATTCAACCAATCCTTTCATACATTTTTTTAATTCAAACGCAGCCACTATAGAACGGCTCAACATCCGGCGATAAAAACTCTGACATATGAATGACAGACGTCTGTTTACCTTCCCAGAAGGTGTGATGTGCGGAAATATGACGCAATGCGAACAGGAATAATTTTTAATCTGTGGCTTCAATTTGTGAAATGTGCTTTTAGGAAGTATATCTAGTATTGTTTATAAGATCTCGGATTGTGGATTGGAAATTAGATTTTAAAATCGGATTTAAAATAGGTATTTACAAAGATGATCGAAGATTTTTTACTATTCAAAATCTTGGCCTTGGTCAGCTAGCTTTAATATTAAAGAACTTTCGCAAAATAGTGCAATGAAAAAATTAAGTATTTTAAGATTTAAATATTTCAATACAAGTAGGTACAAAATAACTAAATACCTACATTAATAGCTTTACGAGCATTCAATTTAACATATACAGGGTGTCCCACCATTGGTATACTAAGCGCGAAGGGACGTGTAGTTTTGCATACACTGATCACGTAAAAAATACATAAACAACAAAATTACATCAAAAAATTTTTTATAATTTTTTCCTGAAAATCCATGTTTTCTTCTCTAGCTTCGCGCAGCCGTCATATACCGCTTCTCTAATTTGAGCTTTTTGTCTATGAAAACATAATCTTAAACGATAGCTCACGTGCTAGTGGCAAAAATGGACGGGCTGCTTCTTAGGGGTGTACACATAGAGTTTTAAGAATTCATCTATTTGGAAAAAAAATGCGGCTGGAATTTTTTAAGTAATTTTTACGTACTCAGTGTAGGCAAAACTATAACCTCCTTTGAGCTTAGTATACCAACAGTGGGACACCCTGTATAAAGGTAATAATAAAATTTCATTCGAATTCTCTCCACTAAAATTACCTCTGGGCGAAGTCCAAAAAGTTTTTAAAGGTCTCGTAAAAAACCTCAACAATTGCATTCAGCAGCGAAATTATTAGCCCACTTTATGAGGACATCTGCCATAATATTGCCGGTGTTACATAACTACATGTAAGGCTTAGTTCACAATGTTTTGCGACTGGGCGATTTTACTTTAATACAAAATGTTAATAAAGATACAATATTGAAGACACAGATCTAGTACATTGAAGATAAGCTTTTACATCAAAGCAGTAAATGACATTGACAAGATGTTTGAATTCAGCCTTGATATTCCTACTGCACTATTTTAAGCACTGTCTAGATTAGAGCTAATCAATACAATTATTTTCAGATATATAAGAGATGTGATGTCGATTCTAATATTAATTTTCATTAATTAGACTAAGTACATATTATTAAGTTTTATTTTAAACGTTTTTAAATACATTTAATTGTTAAGACGCACGTTATCATTACACATATGACATAATATTATAACTTAATTTTGTAAAAATGTGCAGTTAGTCAGTTTTACCAGTAAGGGGACGATATATTTAGTAGAGTTCTACCAAAATGAGGATTTTTTATTTTCACATTCATAGCTATTTCCACAATAAATATCCATAATACCGTGGCAGTTTCGCTAAATATTGTATTCCTACCTATACATCGTACAATTTGTATTGTATTTTCAATTTTTAGTCGCAATTACGATTCAATGTTATGAACACAAGTTTATTCTTCTTTATATTTTCGTATTCGCATCGCACCAAAGTAATCCCGCGCCCACGGTTTTTTTAGTTTTTTTATCTGTTTCTTTTGGATGATATTTAAATTTCTATTACAGTACAATATAGGTATGGCTTCGATCTCCATGACACTGTATTGTCTTTGTAATGTTCCTATTGTTTATACAAGAAATAACACTGCTGAAGAATTACATAATATGTCTGTAATACGAATAGTTGTTTTTGTCATAAGAAATTAATGTAAGTAGACTTATTATCTTTGATATTTAGTTTTATTACATTCACAACAAATTTCTACACAATAAAAATACAGACATATCTTGTTATGAACATTGAAATTTTTTAATAATGTTGTCAAAACTCAGAAATATTTTTATTTCCATGCAGGGTATGGTCACAATCACATCTACAGAATATCTGCAATACTAACTGCCATTTCTTGGCTTTCCATATCACAAATTAAAACATTTTCCAACTTCCTGCCTTTACTTTACATAAAAACATTTCAAGCCCCCAGAGAAATGGCATGACGCAAGGAACTTTAAAAGTATATTATATTATTCCCCAGTGTCCATTAGGATCGATACTTCATAAACAATGATGATCAAAGAGTTTGCCCGCTAGCTGTCCACACCTCGGACTGGCGCCGGCGCAGTCAAACAAACATACACTTAAAATAAACCACTTAGACCAGTAATTTTGCAGAAGAGTGGCTTGGACCTGCTGAAAGGTTGTAATCAAATAGAATCAGTCTGTGAAAAGAAGGACTATAAAAACGTTATACCATCAGTATCTTTGTACCAAATTAGGTTCAGATCCGATCTTTTGATGTGAAAGAGTAAGAAATGAACCCGCAGATAGGCACATCTCTCCGTCCTTTAATCGATATAAAATTACTTCTTTGGACATCTTTTTAAAATTAATTTTAAATATTCGAAAATACGGTTACCTATTGTTTTCCCTAAACATAATAGAAACAATTGTAGATAAGAAAATTATATATAATATAAATTATAAAAAAAAATATATGCTTAAGTCAATTAATTAAAGTTCAGTCAACTAAACAACACTTACGATAGCTGGCCATTATTTACAGACAAACATTTTATTTTATTTTATCCGAACAATTAATAGGGAAGCGTTTCTTCAATCTCGACAGATATATTATTAAATACTCCACAGAATGAAACTAATAAAAAAGCACCTTGACCATAAAATGGCGTGTGGCCAAGTTTACGATGACCCCCACGGACAGGATTATGAAACCTTTTGCAATTCGCGACTGACCTGCCTTTATATCCTAAAAGGAAATACTCAAGCAATGGAAATTTAACCCTCCGTGCACCATGTGGGGTTTAATACACCCCAGCCATACAAAAAATCTTTGTATCTTTTCCAAACATTGTGCGAAAGTCTTGAAACTTCGTGTAGCTGGAGTTGCGACCTTGCCAGACCTCTTAGCGACATTGGTTTAGTAATAGCGTCGCAGACGCGGTAAACGGACGCCGTCAAAGTGCAGCTGGGTGTCAGAAACCCCACGTAGTTCGGGACGTCCACTAAAAGGTGAGCAGTATGGTGTGATAAAATACGACTATTTTTATATAAATATTTATTTAGTTTGTTTTTTTATTATTTAAAATTATCTGAAATTGTCTCTAGGGCTCATTATGGCTCATCACATCAATGAAAATGCAATAATATCCGCACTTATGGAAGAAAATGATAGCGATACGGATGAGCTGTTTCTACCTGGAAGTGAAGATGACTCGGATCACTTGAGCATTCAGTCTGAAAGTGAAAGTGAAGAGGATGTACAGGATATTAATTTTTAAGCTATTGCATAGCTTCTATCGCGGGCTTTGAGCGCGGGGACCGAATCCAGAAATTCCGTAACGAAAAACCTCACGCTCCCCACTCCGACGGGCACGGAGGTGTGGTTTGAAGGCATAGCATGCAATATCTTTACCGCGGCAGTCCCCGAGTGCCACACGTATTTTTTTTTCTTAAAGTCTTACCGAACCGAACATAGTCTTATTTTAGTTGGTAAAAAGTACTATTTTTGTTACATAGCCTAAAGATATAATAAATGTTTATAATATTTGATAAATTTATTTTATTTTTAACCTCTTATAGTCAAGGGATAATAATAATATACACATTACAAATTTACAATAAATAATAGCTATAAAAACGTGGAAAGATTATTGGGTCCAGGAAACCCCACGTAGTGCAGGACGTAACTTTTATCCACGTGGTTCACGGAGGGTTAAATAAATAGAAGATTAAATATCTGTATTAATACATTTTGAAATCATACGTTTACTACCACGACCAAGATAACTAATAAATATTTTGAATCCCAAAGGACATAATAGATTTGACATTACTTCATATTAAATTTTTACACTGTACTGAATATTAATATTTTGTAGTTTTTAAAAGATATAGATGTTGATATAGATGAATGCACACTGTCTCTATAGAAGAATCCTAATTTATTTTGTGCATTACAAAACGTTTTCGTCCTAAGACAGAATCTCTTAACTCAAAGCTCCCGCTAATCACCACACAATCAATTGAAATATTTTTGAAGTGTTTCTTTAGGAACATTAAGAGTAAATTTTCAAGGTAGCGTCATGGGAATACCGTTACGTCATAGAGTAAGGCGACGATTCTGGTATCCTTGATACTTCCCAAAGAAGTTTCACTTCTGACACGTGTGCTTGGCACACACGCTCTTTTTTTACTTAGATGTACTCCCGCCCAATGTTAAGCAGTAATATGACCTAATAATGAAGGAACATGCTCCTTCACAATATAACCCATATTACCCATTAACATTATAAATTCATTTTTCCCTCCATTACCGTACAGACCACCTGCTGCGTATGGACGCCTGGCGTTCACAGTTTGACCACTAACCTTACAATTAAGCTTTCTAAGCTTTCAAAGGATTGTTTGGAGACAATGCTTTTGTTTTGGTGATTTTAGTGACCGCTGAGTAATTGGACGAGGGATTAATATTTGGTAATGTGGATATGCGAATATTAATTGGTAGTATTAATAAAATTTAAAAAAAACATACCTAATATTTGTTAAATCGGTTCCGTAGCCTATTCTGTTAAATAAATCTAAAAAGGGAATTTTCTGGTACATTTAGGGCCGATTTTTCAATGCTTGGATAAAACTTATCCGTTCAATAAAGTATTACACGATAATATTAAAATGTCACGTAAACTGACAAATACGAGCATTTAGGTAGAATACGTTTTTAAAATGGTAATTTTATTCATTATTAGACGAATAAGTTTGAAAAGTTTGAAAACCAAGGATTGAAAAATCAGCCCTTAATAAAATTAATCTTATGTCTAAAGGGAAGAAAAATTAAAGTATCGTATGCATAATAAAGATAATTAATATAAGTAAACTACGAACCAATACTGTAGTCTGAGTGATATACAAATTTTGCATGTTATTTTAATATCTAACAAAGAACTGTGAATCGTTTATTCAGAACCGTGATCTAATAACAAATTTAAATAATGGAAATCAATTCATAATTTGCGGAATAATTTCTTAAAAATCACAAAAAACATGTCGATAGCCTCTTTGAAGTCGATGGAAAATACATTTTTATTAAGAACGATCCGCTTTACACGTTAATAGTTTTACCGCGGGAAGTTTATTTTAACATTTTTTCAACCGACTTCAAAAAAAGAAGACAATCAATTTTTTTTATTTGTCACCTTAGAACTTTCGACTGGGTGAATTGATTTTGATGATTCTTATTTTATTTCAAAGCTAGTTTTATTAGGAACTAGCTTCCGCCCGCGGCTTCGCCCGCGTGGTGTTTTGATAAAAGGTAGCCTATGTTCTTTCTCAGGGTCTAAAGATTGTCTGTGCTAAATTTCATCAAAATCGGTTGAGAGGTTTAAGCGGGAAAGCGTAACAGACAGACAGAGTTACTTTGTACTTTATAATATTAGTAGGGATTTAATTAGTCTACTTCTGACAATTTTAAGGCGGTTCAGTTTTTGTTAAAAGTAATTATATGTACAGAAAGGTATCAGAGTTCCCTTCAGAGTATAATTAGGTATTTCTAAATTCATGTACAATTCTCGAGGGCTTTAGAATAAAGAGGCCCATTTGTTAAGATTACCGTCAAACGGTACACAGCTCATTATTAGAGGTTTAACTTGTTACGGTTTCTTTAAGTGGGGGGTCAAATGTCTTATAAGAATTCTTCTCGGGAAGAAGTATAGCCTATGTTGCTCGGTAAAGATAGCGCTTTCTAATGGTAGAAAAATTGTTTAAATCGGTTGAGTAGTTTTTTACTTATATCGTATAAAACAAACATATGAAAATGTAATATTATTTCAATCTCTCAACTGTTAGGTATGAAGTTTTTGTTTAATATATTTTATCCATATAAAACATACAAAGAGTCGAAACTTTTCACTATAGTGCGCGAAAATATACAAACTCAAACATTTATTTATTAAATTAGCCTTCTTTTAGAAGCAATTTCTAATCATCAATACATATTTTTAACATTTACCACCGATTCGGAAAGCAGTATCTATCGAGAAGAACCGGCAAGAAACTCCAAAGTTGGTCTTTAGTTTACTTTTTACAATAATGCTTATGAAGAAGAAGACTCTGTAACGAACAAGCGAAGCCTGGGTTTGAAACTAGTGATACGACTATGAAAGTACCTACGTACTTATTGTAAATATGATATTTGAAATATACTTTTTTTTGCATCTGTAATTCTGCATGTTTTTATGAATCATGTTTATTGCGTATAATAACAAAATCTTCCACTATGTTTGTTTATTTTCATGGTACATGTTTACTCTAGGAGTAAATATTAATTATTTAAAACCGTAGAATTATACCATTCTTTCAATGAAATCTTTTTTTAGACATTATATCATTAAAACGCAAGCTTTTAGTATTCAATCTTGTGGAGTCATAAATTTTACACAGTATTTCATCATGTAAGAGCGATGTCACACAGTCAGATGTTTAAACTAGTTTAATTTTAAAACCACGTTTTAAATTCACTTTTTGTTCCAAAAACTAAAATATTTTTAAAATTTTTACTTAATGGTAATTCGTAGATTAATTATTAGATTCGTGATTTAAAAAAATAACATACTCTCATATCAGTTTATATTTGTAATTAAATTTGGTCATCATTTTCCAAGCTATGTTACAAACAGACATACAAACAAAGACTAATGCTAACTAAACATAATCTAACATAAATAGGTACCCTCATTTTCGTTCACAGCTAAGCCATTCCACACTATCATTCACGTGTGACAAGGGACTTATAAAATCGTAAAACATAAAACATTCAGGTGACCATTTGACAATATAATTTATTTTTCACACTCATATTTAAAATACCACATAATATACGCACTTATCTCTATTAGGATAGAGTTCAATTTAGTATATTTTTTATTTTTATTTCAGTAACCCAGCAAAGGATAATCACCCTTTTTTCTTAGACCTTAGAGTTCAATTTGATATTTTCCTTTTTCTTGATTCAAAAATGTTTACGGTAATGATCCATTCCATAAAAACATTTCAAAGTATGTCATTATTCAGATTCAAAATAATTTCGCGATGTCACAGGAGGGTAATAGTTGTTTAATTTATTCTCTTGTACATAAATGTTATATGGCTATAAATCTTGAAATAAACTACATATTATTAATGGATATGTGGGTAGTTTGAGAATAATAAAATAATATAAAAAACTGCGCTGTATTTTTTACCCTTGTATAGTTTACCTGTTAGTTTATTTTAAAGAAAAGCTATTGGAAATATCTAAATGAATATCATTATTACTTATTTCAAAAACAGGATCTAATATGAATGTCGTGTGTGTGTGTGTGTGTAAGTGAAATTATAAAATTGAAAAACATAAAATACTATGTACAATATATTTGTATGAGAGGAAACGCGTGTGTGTAAGGGCGACGACTCCTTAACGCTAATGACTTAATGTCATTTTCATACAAGAACAGAGAAATGCATGGAGCGGTGTGAGAGTCATCGAATTAAAAAATATATATATTTTTATTTATACGCTTTTCTGTCGGGTTCATAACGTGCTTGACGACTGTGAAATGTTGTTACTAAAATTTAGTAGATATTTAATCTTATATAAAAATGAATCGCAAAATGTGTTGGTAAGCGCATAACTCGAGAACGGCTGAACCGATTTCGATAATTCTTTTTTTATTATATTCCTTGAAGTACGAGGATGGTTCTTACGTAGAGAAAACGTAAATATGTACCACGGGCGAAGCCGGGGCGGACTGCTAGTATCTACATAATATTAAACCTACATCAGTAATCACAGTACATAATATTATTATAATATTTCTTGCATAAGTGACAATCGAAGCCACTCCATGTACCTAAGCAATATTGAATTATTTACCACTGCATCACCCAGTTCAATTAATATTGAACTTAAAATCGTACCAACATTATATCGCTCATACATTTTAATTGTAATATTATCAGTATTTTTAAAAATAACATCATACTAATATAAAAAATTGCACACAGCAGCGACTCCATTCCTTTGTCCCTCACCTACGGATATTAATTAGAGGTAAACAGGGCTCCTTTGTTAGAATTTCATTTGAACCCTGACGAGAGATGTTCTTTGTTAACTTTATACAAACTAATTAATTAAAACTCAATTTTACTAGCAAATAATAAGATTTGAAACATGTGTGTGATTATAATCTTAGACGTCCTAAATTAATAATTATTTAGGCTTTCAGTATAACAGACATGGCACTAAAAACTTTGAATTATTTATATTACTAGCTTTCCGTCCGCGGCTTCGCCCGCTTTGTCTAAAACATAATAAATTATATACTAAAACCTTCCTCTTGAATCACTCTACCTATTAAAAAAACCGCATCAAAATCCGTTGCGTAGTTTTAAAGATTTAAGCATAGTACATAGGGACATAGGGACAGATAAAGCGACTTTGTTTTATACTATGTAGTAA
Source organism: Colias philodice (assembly GCF_061535455.1). Taxonomy (NCBI): domain Eukaryota; kingdom Metazoa; phylum Arthropoda; class Insecta; order Lepidoptera; family Pieridae; genus Colias; species Colias philodice. Next base: position 11,940,399 of record NC_143095.1, on the reverse strand, counting down.
TGAGCCCATGTTCTTAAAAAGCCCCGTCTACACTAAGTATTTATTTTTCAATTTTTAATTTTTGTTTAATTAGCCTCATATGAAGTATAGATTTTATTAGTGTTTTATTGGCGATAGATTTTCCAATATTTGTTTTCCATACAATTTTAAAATAAACACAAAAATACGTCTTATTTTCACTAGCTAGATATATTCTAGGAATCCGTTCGAATTACACCGTTTCCTTCGCTAATAAAATGATACATCAAAGAGAACTTTTCACTTAACCTAAATCTGGCATGTAACGTCTTAATAAAATTAACAACAAAATGCACACAAAACTAATCTCTATATTAACCTACATAATCGCTAAAATCAGGTGCAAAAATACGCAACCAAGTTGCAGTTGACTGGTGAAACTGACACGCTATTTTGAGCTCTATATCATTAACCTATAGAACAAAATCGCAAATACGAATAAAATATCTAAGAAAACATTGTACAGGTACGGGCGTGCATGTAAGTTCGACATAGTCGCATAACTATTTCAAAGAAATGTTTGCTCTATTTCTACAGGATTTAAGGTTAGAATGGCGTGAAGGTATAAACTGTACGGTTGTGCCAGTCAGTTGACATAGATAATCAATTAATATTCAGTCGCGGTAATTAGTCAGAGTTACACCTTGCTGCCTTTGATTAAGATGGATACGATTCGGTTTATGGAAAACTGAGTTTCAGTTGATATAATAATTAACGGTAACTTTTGATGGGTTGTACTTTAGATAGCTTTGCCGCGCGGATTTCCCTGTAGGTACTTCTATAAAATTATATTAATTGTGGAAAAGTATATCAAAATAAATAATGATAACAGGGTTCTTTCTTTACAGATAAAAAAATGGTGACGTTTTGTTGAAGTGAAACTTCTTTATCGGGGTTGGAAAAAAATGAAGTGTAACATTTTTTCGTTACGCGTGACATTTTTCCGTTACGCGCCGTCTTTTTCTTATCCCTACCACGCGTGATTCGACGTATTTCTGTAAAGTTGCATAGAGTAAATTATTTTTTGAAAATAAGGTCATAAAGAAGTTTCACTCCTTACGTGTACACTAGTAGGTACACGCACACATTTTTTTTATTTTAAATGGGTAGGTATTAAAAGTTTATTAAATTAAGTAGGTAGGTACAGTAGTAATTACTTATACGCACGAAAACACAAAAATCTCAGCAGGTATAAATTGAATCCTGAAATATGAGTTTTGTTTCAAAGAGTAAAATGTAATAAAACGGGCAATGACGAATTTCATCTAGCTAGAACTACGCAAAAAGTAACCCATTTTTATAAAAGACGCCTTAATCCGCGACCTACAACAAATTTCCACCTGTCCCGTAGTATACCGACACTAAATATATTTATAGAAAAACAATTATATATAAACACAAAACTAAAACACACGAATTCCGTAACCCGTTAATAATTCTAGCACACACCGTTAATAATTGACTGCGTTAAAAAATTCCTAGTAAAAAGGAAATCAGTGTTGTAAATTAAACTACCTTGATGGAAAGGAGCCAAATACATTCATTGAGGCAGAGCGAGCGTGGGCGGCGATACTAGCGCCGCGGCGGCGAGTAGCGGCAACGGAGGGTTCGTATCTAGGTGCAGTATCCGAGATGAGGAGTTTGAATATAATAGGTAGAAATATCGCATTTATCAGTAATTGGCTAGATTAAATTAAATTCAAATTGTTTTTATGAAATTTAAGAATAAAATTTTACAGTTAGAGCTAAGAAATATTGTTGTATTCGTCACATTTCCTTAAAATTTTACTGCATAAAAAATCAATCCAAAAACGTAAACCAAACTCATTCGTGATTGGTGAATACAAGACATACAAATTCATATGAGAACCTCAAAATAAAAACACACGTACAGTCAACCTCGCCCAATCTTTTATCTTTTATCTTTTTCAAAGCAACGCTTTTATTAACTGGGGCCGCAATCACACACTTATTCAAACGGACTCTTGTTTTTATAAAGGGACTCATATAGAGTCAAGGGTTATTAAAAGGCAGGTAAAGACAGAATTGAGATAATTACGCTTTCCAGTTGGTTTTTGTACGTTTGTTTGTTTTATGTGTGCGGTTTGATTATTTTTGGGTGTTCGTAATATTCTGAGGTATGAAATGACCTACGATAATTTGAGATTTTTCAAATGACCTATAAATATATTATAAGCATGAAACATGACGACTTTGTTGTTTATGTTTTAACTAGCTTACCGCCCGCGGCTTCGCCCGCTTTGTCTAAAACCTATAAATTATATACTAAAACCTTCCTCTTGAATCACTCTATTTATTTATTTATTTAATCATTTATTGTACCACACCATTTAATATTACAATGTACAGTATAATATATATCTGTTTGGATGCGAAGTACAAAAGGTGACCTTATCGCTTAAAAGCGATTTCTTCCAGGCCACCTAAGGTAGAGGATAGATATATAATACATATAATTAGTGGAACGCGGGTGGCTGAAAAAGCAAAAGAGAAAAGAAAAAAAAATATATATATATATATTATTATGAGATAAAAATAAAATAGGAAGTAATATAATATATTACATATTATTATTATGTTATAGAGAAACCTGTATTAATCATAATAGAATACAATAAAGTAACTATAATATAAATAAATAAAATATTTAATAAAATATATAATAAATAAAAAAAGTATATAAATATAAATAAATAAAATAAATAGTTACAGTTAATATCCAGGAAATGCTATATTTAAAAAATGCTGGTGTAAAAGATTTTTAAAGGACTTAAGAGAGGAAGCCCGTCTTACAGCTAATGGCAAAGAATTCCAAAGTCTGACAGCGGTTACAGCAAAGGAATTTCCGAAGTAATTAGTTTGGTGGGAAGGAAAACTAAGGATTAGGTTATCAACAGAGCGAAGGGAGTAACTATCAGAATCAAGGAATTTGAACTGGGATTTTAAATAGGAAGGATATTTGGGATCGAAAAGGATAGAAAAAAGAAGCTTCAACGTATTTGCATTCCGGCGAAGTCTTATAGGAAGCCACTTGAGTTTTTTCCGAAATTGGGAAACGTGGTCGTATTTACGAAGACCGTAAACAAAACGTACACAGAAATTTTGGAGACGCTCAAGTGTATCTAATTGGTCTTCATTTAGATCAGTGGTACAAGCGTCAGCATAATCAAGGAGTGGGAGAAGAAGGGACTTAGCTAGCATAATTTTGGTGGAAATCGGTAAGAAATAACGTAAACGACGCAAAGAACTAAAAGCAGCGTAAAGTTTTCGGCTAGTTTCTTTCAGGTGATATGACCAAGACAAATTTGAGTCAAGAAGTATCCCCAGGTTCTTAACGTTATCTCTATATTCAATTATTGTGCCGCCAATATATACTTTAGGGAGGTATTCCCAGTCAATGCGCGATATAAAATAAGAGCTACCAATAATTATTACCTGACTTTTAGCAGGATTGATATTTAGACCAAAACTATGGCTCCAATCCGAAATTTTTTGCAAATCGGTATTAGTAGTTTTGATAGCATCAGGTAAATTCTCAAGGGATGACTGGGTATATATCTGGAGATCGTCGGCATACATGTGATAGAGAGAAGACAAATTTTTTGTTATAGAATTAATGAATACAGAAAAAAGAAGAGGGGACAAAACGCCACCTTGCGGGACACCGGAAGTAACGGCACACCAGGAAGATTTCTTCTCCTCCAGTAAAATATGTTGCCGGCGTCCATGCAAGTAACTTTGAAACCAATCAACTACTGTAGGAGATACGTTAAGAGAATGAAGCAGTTGTAGTAGTATGTCAAAATCGACGGTGTTGAAGGCGTTACTGAAATCTAGGAGAGTAAGAACAGTCAACTGCTTCTTGTCCATTCCGTTCCGTATATCATCCGTGACTTTAACGAGTGCGGTAGTCGTACTATGACCTGGACGGAAACCGGATTGCATGGGACTGAGGATATTATTGGTGTAAAGGAAGGAACAAAACTGTTGATGAATGAGGCGTTCAAGGACTTTGGAAAGGAAAGGCAGAATGGAGATAGGGCGAAAATCTGAATAAATACTAGGATTCGTTTTTTTGGGAAGTGGAATAATTTTAGCGTCTTTCCAGACATCAGGAAATTTACTGGAGGCAATGGAGACGTTAAAAATATGGGTTATGACGGGGGCAATTATATCTAGGATAGGGACAATCATATTACGACTAACCAAGTCACAACCGATGGCATTGGATGAAATGGACAAAATATTCTTTTTAACGTCACTAGCAGTAAATCGATTAAAAAAGAACGGTGGATAAGTAGGAATTGGGGTTGATGAAAGATTATTAAGGGTAGACCTTTTTTGATTTGGACAAATAGAAGATGATGATGCAAAATGTTTATTTAATGAGTCAATATCAATATTGGTGGGAAATTCATTTGAGGCGCATTTACCAACTCCTAATGTTTTTAAAAATTTCCATATTTTACCCGTGTCGCCGTTCTCGACGGAGCTATGGATATGGCGTCTTTGTGCATCTCTACACAATGTATTGCAACGATTCCGGATATTTTTATACTTCTCCCGCGCAAAATCGGTTTTAGCAGATTTGAGTTTGGCTTTAGCACGATTTTTTTTATTCATTAGAATTTTTAATTCTGGAGTAAGCCAGGGCGCCGGAAGGTGCTTAACTTTAATACGTCTAAGAGGTGCATGTTTATCGAAAATCTGTATGAGCAAATTGTTGAATAGATTAATTTTATCATTTACACTACTAGTTTCGAATACCATGTCCCAGTTAGTACTGGTAGCGTCAGAGCAGAGACTCTCTAAATCGATCCCACCAAAATTACGCCGCAGGATGTAGGTAGGTTTAGGTTTTGGAGGACGTAGGGCATAGGATAGATGGATGAGATCGTGGTACGAAAACGCATCAGCTGGGCACTGACCATGGCTTGCGACTGATTGAGGATTAGAAACAATCATAAGGTCTAAGAGGGATGGAGCGGAATTGGGGTAGAAATGAGTAGGATTTAAAGGTAAGGTATGCAGGTTATAGGAATCAAGCAGAGAGAGAAGTTTTTTACTACGGGAATCATCCCTTAGTAAACAAGTATTAAAATCACCCATAAAAATTATATGTTGGTAAAGAGGAACAAATTTATCAAGGAGAAGATGAAATGAAGGAAAAAAGTTAACGGTAAGGGAGGGGCTATAAAATACTCCAAGTAGTATTTTAGTGTTAGAAAGGAGAATTTCGAGAAGGAGATACTCGGCCGCATCAGAGGGAGGGGGTTGAGCAGATGCGCTGATAAGGGAATAAGGTATATGTGAGCGAAGATATATCGCGACTCCTCCCCCAGTCCTGCTAATGCGGTCATTACGGATTAGATTGAAACCGGGAAGGGAGTAATTTGAGGATGGAAGGGATGGCTTGAGCCAGGATTCGGATATTAGGATGGCATGGATATTATCAGAGACAAAAGAAGCAAGCATATCAGGATAATGTGCCGGAATGCTTTGCGCATTAATATGCAATACGTTGAAAGATTTCATAGAATTTTGGAAAAGATGGGAAAGCGTAAAATCTAATGGAGGAGAGGAAGTGCTGTGAAAGGAATCGCTATCAGACGAAGACGAGGAACAATTTGAACCATCAAAAGCATTATTGGCGTTGAAAGACATAAAATGAGTTAAATAACACAAGGATTAATAATAATAAAAAAATATAAATACTGTAATAAACTTATAAATAGATAATTAATAAATTTAAAAAATAAAATAAATAAATATTTAAACTGTATTAAAGAATGATGTACAAATAATAATATATAAATACAATAATTAAAATACAAGTTTCTTATTTAACAAAATTGATACTTAAATAAATTTCGTAAAAAAAGAGAACAAATGTTTCGTTAAAAAAAATGAATATATATATAATATATGTATCCCGTACCTTCGGCGCGCAAATATAATAAAAAAAGTTTAAAAACGAAGAACAATAAAATATGTTATACGAATAAAATACATATAATAAAACAAGAAAAAAAACATAATCCGTTTTGTATAAGACAACATTATTGACACTTGGCTGTACTTGACAATTGATTACTTGAATAGTTTCTAAGCTATCGAGTATAATGGGTATGTAACTATAACTACAAGTATGTATATTGTTTACGATTTACGAGTTAGTAGTTACACTGTCGCTAGTCTGATACGATCGCCGCGTATAAGAACTAATTTTAATAGCAAAGTTATTACAAATTCGGAATAATAATAAAAACGTTTAATAATTAATGTTACGGTTTAAGACTTTTAGCGATAGTTAATACAGATACAATAATACAAATAAAACAGTTAAGTAAGGAAATGTGTAAAAGTGTAAAATATACAATCATAATTAGTTTTAAATAGCTTAAACTATGCGTATCAACCATTCCAAAAGGATTATATATATAAAGAAACATACAAAATAGAAAGAAAAAAAAGTGAGTAAAAAATTTAGCAGAAGTGAATAAGATTTACTTAATTTTGGAGGTCTGTAGTCTTCTTGGCCGAGCTACCTTAGAAACCTTGTGATCCAGCGTCGATTCTGAGGAGTGCTGAGGGGCCTGGTTTTCCTGAACTGGGATGGCAACCACATCATCCATGCATTCCACGCGGTGGCGGGAACCATCAGGAGCTATCACTACAATCTGGCCGCCCCTGGTCCAGCATCTGGATATACCATGACGCTTTCTAGCTGCCATGAAGATCTCGTGACGCCTTTTCGTCAAAAATTCCGAAAGTGTTATACCGGAGCCTTTGAGTTTGGCCTTTGAGGCCCAAACATTGTTTTTAGTGTGAATGTCACAGAACTTAATTAGTATGGGTCTGGGCTTGTCTTCCTTCAATAGGCCTATTCTATGGCAGCGGCTAATAACATCATCAGCTAAGTCAGGAATTCCAAGGTGGTTTGAAAGCAATTCAACAATAGATGACGGTTTCTCGTTCTTATCCTCAGCGACACCATGCAGTAAAAGAAACTTACGCCTGCTTCTCATTTCTTGTTCATCCGAAATTTTCATAAGAAGGTCGACTTGCGCTTGCAATGAGTGCAGTTGGGCCAACACCAAGGATCGAAAAGCAGCAAACTCTGTTCGTAACTGAGAATGTGGACCTGCAGTTGGCGAAGATGATGCATTCTGAAGGTCCTTCTGAAACTCGGCCATCCTTTTGTTGAACGTCTCCTCCATGTTTAGGATAGATTGTTTCATGGACTCCATCATATGAGATACAGTGTCAAGTGTAGTGCACAAGTGGATTTGGATAAAATTAAAAGTGCGGTAATGTAGGAAAATACGACGCCGTAAGTACTGGCACTTATTAGTACATAATAAATATAGAAAAAACTTGCAAAATTATAAAAAAACTTAAATAATTAACGAGAGCTTAAAAAAAACGGTTTTGACTTTTTGACGTCCTACCCGCGAAAGAAAAAACTATACCTATTACAAAAAACCGCATCAAAATCCGTTGCGTAGTTTTAAAGATTTAAACATAGGGACATAGGGATAGAGAACGCGACTTTGTTTTATACTATGTAGTGATAATGAAAAGCAAGCTTTTTTTCCAAAACTTACAATTAAACTTCCTACAAAACCAATTGCGTCGTTAAATTATAACAATTAAAATAAAATCGGAAGTTTCACAAGCTATGAATACCTAATATAAAAAAAAAACTGAGAACAAGATATTTATAATGTGTGTGGTCAAAACTTCAATAAAATATAATTAATTGACCAAATTATTCACGCATAAAGAATGCACTTTATTTAGTTCAAAGGAAACTGAATTGATGTTGTCGAAAGAATGCTTAGAACGGTAATTTATAAATCCTAAGTGGTGATCAAAATATGGTATGAATTTGATTTGCGGTTGATTTCTTTTTATGGAGTTGCAGTGGTATATTTACAAGATTTGATGGTGAAAGCATGTTGCAATTTAGAAACTAATTAGAGTTGACCTCTAGAGATGATGATGATTATAGTTTTGGATATTGTTTCGACTCTCGTTTCGTTTCTCGTTTATAGAAAGAAATGATGAATGATTAGCAATGTTTGTATTCTTAATAATGATAAAAGGTATTTAAAATCATATACATATATCTTGCATAGGCAGTTGTTTATTTTTATTAAAATATAACAACTTCTTATAGCGTTAGCAAGCTGCTAGTCAAATCACATGAAAACGGTTCAGCAGTTTCAGAGGAGAGCTACAATATAAACAGATGTATAAGTTTAAATGTTCTTTTAAATTAATTAACAATAACCTTCTTTGACATCAAAAGCATAGATTACAAATCTTAACTTGCATTTATTTCATACTAGTGGTCCGCCCCGGTACATATTTCGCAATAAAAGGTAGCCTATGTCCTTTCTCGGGTATCAAAATATCTCCATACCAAATTTCATGCAAATTGGTTCAGTAGTTTAGGCGTGATTGAGTAACAGACAGACAGACAGAGTTACTTTCGCATTTATAATATTAGTATGGATAATATTAAGGTCAAGTGACCTCCTTATTCATATAAAAAGATATAGGTTCCAAAACATTACCAGCAAATCAAAGATGGGCGATCACATATTTTACAAGAACCTTTTCCTGTGGTGATATTTTTCAGTGTAAACATGGACTGCAAGCGTTATGACGCGTGTCCGAATAGTTTGTCTCTACCCGACTTCCGGGTCAGCACAGGAGTGATGTGGAGACGGGTTTGGGAAAACTGTGGAGTCGCATTGTTTTTGTAATATTATTTTTTTATTTATTAAATAAAAATGATGTATTATGACGTGTACTAGTTTCATTTTGAAAAATAGGTTAACACGTTCAGTACGGCATCGGGTCGAAAACACCTGAAGTGAACTATTCGCGCGGGCCGGAGAGAGATTTCTATTGCTATCGCATGGGCCGGGGTAGTTTACTTTAGGATTTTTTGTAGTGAGAGTGTGACAGATATATTGACTGGTATTCTGCCACTAAATAGTACCCATAAAAGGAAAAATATTGTATCGGATCTTAAAGACCTGATACGGCCTGCAAAGAAATTTTGTCCTTGCAGGACGGATATCGGATCTAAAAGACCCGATGCCTGATAACCCGATAGCCGGCCCTTGGTGACAGGTCAGTTAATTAGTGATGTGCATAATAATTAGACGTTGCGATTTTTTATTGATATCTATTATTATATATCTAACAAAATTTTACGATTATGACGCGGCAATGGATGCCGTGGTTGAGATTTTTGATAGTTAGAAAAAACATTTTTTTCAAAGAGAAAAACAAATTTTGGAAAATAGATTTCACATTTTTATAGTGATTCCAAGAACTTTTTGATTCATCCTCGTATTGTCATAACTGTTATAATGAAGCGCATACTGTTTTTGAGGTAAAAATAAATTGATTTCTTTTAATTATATAGTCGATTCATTTGACATCACTAGCAATCATATTCACTAGTGCCGGGATCAGGTGTATAAGATCCTATAATTTTACTACCAATTTAACCTCCTTTGATGATATTTTTTTAAAAAACGGGTCTAATGTTGTTATGCAGTGATTCAATAACAATACATTTCAAGAAAGAATATTAAAAAAAGTCTTCAACTGGATGACACATTTCATTTTAATGTCCTTTCCACCTGATGCCGGCCGTAAATGAAGTTCACCAACAGGTCTTGTAAGCCCTATGCCGGCCCAACGATAAGTAGCCAAAATCGGGCCCCGTCTTGAACGTGTTAAAATAGAATGGGTTAAAGCAGGTTAAATAAGAATATGAAACTATTTGTAAGTTATGACAAATAACACGATAAGGTTAAATCATATTTTTACACAGTAACTAAAATTATAAAATTTACTTAGACTTAAAAAATTACAGATCCGTATTTTTAATGTAGTAAGATTTTATTTTCGAATTAATTTTACGATATAATTCGACGTTACAGCATAAAAATAATATTATAATAAGAAACAGTGTCCTAAAAAAACACGTACTAATGCCTCAAAAAACTTCGGACATAACCAAAACTAACCAGAGGATCACAAAGCACATTTCGCGACGTCCCCGGGGACCATCGAATGTTATTATGTAAGAACATGCCCGGGCCTTTATGATCACCTCGGATTTCACGGTTAACAGGGCTGTCACATGGCAAAAAAACGTAAATAATATTAGATAAATATTTATATTGTGGAAATTTGGATAATATTTTGAAAGTATGCTTTAGGAAATTTGTGTAGATTACGCATTATTTTATCTCAATGATATGGATGTTCTTCTACTAAATTATAAGTGCGCTTATTTGAAGGTCATGCAATGCAAACTAAGAGAGAAAAGCTAGTTCTTTCTTTATATTTAAATTACGAACAAAATAATATACCTCAATCCACACTCTCTTACTGTTAAGTTATGAACATAGCCATGAGATTTGAGAAACGTTTCAGAAATTCTGCACTGCCCTAAATGTAATTTCCTACATTGATATATTTTATTAATTTTCAATTATTTTAAAGAAATTCCACGAAAGAAGATTTTCATGTCTTTTCCATTTAATCGCATTTCTTAAACATTAAATACCTAGATAATAATAATTATTTTCCCATTACAAAACTTAACAGTGCCAACCCTATATGCACGGAAGTGAAGTCCGTGGATTCTTTATATTTATATTCACCTTGTCGCAAGTCCGGCAGATTTATTCACTTCTTTAGAACGCGCGCACTGACCGTGTCTGTGGCCCCTTGTAAAGATGTACGCACTGTGCTAAGAAACGCGACGTTTTCTTGATATAGACTGGAATTTGTAGACAATACTGGAACTTGAAAATGGAAATATTTAGAACTTTGTTCATCTTACTATTGGTCCTTGTTCGAATCTTTAAACAGAATCTTCTGAGATGCTTTGTAATTGTTGAATTTATTTGATGTCTGTGTTATTTTTACTATAGTCATAAGATGCTACTCTCGGTTGTTTTTTTTAATTGTACCTAAATTTAAATTTGTGAAAATTTATTCAACAGTCAACACGTATCTAACTATCACTATTCAATAGTTTTAATATTTTACTTCCTAGCACATACAGGAAAATATAATAAAAATGAACATTATATCACCAATGCAAATATTATTTTTAAATATAATTTAAAAACAAAAAGCGGCGTTTACAAACACATGCAGTAAACAGTCACCCCAATCTGTATGATATGTGTTGCGGAAAATTTTGTTTTTGGCCGAACCCGCGCTGACAAATGTAGTCTACTCCTACTGAAAACGGGGGAATTCACTGTTACATATTTGTATTTGATTTTGACCAGTTTAAAAGGATATTTGTTGCAATTATTCCTTCTATATGTTTCTAACTTATTAGTTTCTGAAATTGAAAATTAAATGGATTGAAGCGTTTTAAAGATTAATGGAAATAAAAATTCAGAAGGAACAGACAACGATTATAAAAAACATGGTATAAATAAATAAATACATATTTCAGGACATTTTCACACACGGCACAATCTGATCTCATGTGCCCATACTAAGCTTTCGCTCGTGTTAAGAAAACCTGATGGCTGATAAACATACATATATGTATATATATATATATATACAGTGTAAACTCTATATAACGACACTCCATTTAACGTCAAACTCCGTATAACGTCAAGATTTCTCGACTTTGGTTGGTTTATATTGTTGTCTATACAATAATACACTCCATATAGCATCACGCTCACTCTAATTAACGACCACAATAAGACATTACCACTAGGAACTAGGACTAGGTTGTACTGACTAAGTTGCCGAAATCAATGAAAATGTAGTTGTGTACATTCTTTTTTACTGACATACCGAAGATTCTCAGAAATGCAGTCGTAGAAAAATAAAGAAAAATTCTGCATGCCGAAGAAAATGGACGATCTGCCAAAAAATTGAAGAAACCTCAATATGAAGACCTTGATCAAGCGATGATAACATGGTTTCATAGGCAATGTCAAAATAATATTCCTGTCTCTGGACCAATCATGCAATTTTCCCTTTCTCTCCATTTAACGACCACTCTCTATAACGTCGAAAAATGCACGGTCCCTTAAGTGACGTTATATAGAGTTTACACTGTATATATATATATATATATATATATCTAATTTTTAATAAATAGGTACTTAAATAGCCCACAAATATTTGTCCCGGATGGGAATCGAACCCACGACCTCTGGCTGGGAAGGCTCACTATATGATCACTACCAACCAAGCCAACCGGCCAGTCGAATGAATAAAATGTACCTAAAAGTTTAAATTATTATTCTTTTTTTTTTTTTTTTTTATTACTACAACCGGCAAAGGAGCGGGCGGTACACTTGATGTAAGGTGTTCACCGCCGCCCATAGCAATTGCAACGTTACCTAGGTACCCTTGCGATTGTTTTGCCGGCCCTTGAGAGACGCATAGGCTCTTTTTTTGAAGGCATCCATATCGTAAACGTATCAGAATAACGCCATGAAATTACCTACAACTGTTTACAAACAAGATACTTCGAATCAAAACAGATAAATTATCATTCCCATACACAATTAATTCATAAGCTACACTGTAAGCACCTATATTGTAATCCAGGCAATACAAAGTGCAATAAATATAAAGAACGACCTCATAATATCGGGATGACCGTTACGCCTCTGGCGCCCTTGTCTTGTTTACAAAGCCGAAAAATAAATATCATAAAGGTGGTCTGAAATTAAACTAAGAGACGAACAATAGTGCTACCCTCCGGTGAAAGGGTGCAAGTTTAATTTCGATTTTTAATCATTTGACGCTTTAGATCTTAGTTTAGATTGATAGGTGGGATTTGGGAAAGTATTTATCTTAATTTTTGGACTGTTTGATTGATTTGGCTATAAAAGTACTGCGATGACTCTTAATATCTACTGCTCTTAATACTGAAATGTATGAGTATTGAGAAAATCTTGTTGATGCATATTTCTAAAGGTGGAATGGATAGTTCCAATAAAATGACACATTGTATTGATGTTAATATGTATTGATGAATAGATGGTCTGATTTTTAAGTATGTTGTAAGATGTATAGTTTATAAAAAAATGTGTGTGTGTGTGTGTTTTTTTTTTCGTATTAGGGTTTTATTGTTTAACGAACATATACATATAAATTTAGTATTTACCAGAAAATCATTACTGGTCAAAATATTATGTTTAAATGTAGACAGGATAGAGACAGATTCTTGTTTTTTTCTGTAAGCTTTGATTAATTACTTTTCGTTACTAGATCTTATAATTTTAGTTTTATTGTGTATCTAATTTACCTCTAAAATGTTGCTTACAATTTTTTATCCCCTACACAAATTACTAGTTAACGAAATCATTACACACAATATTACGTCCGGCAAAATCAATTGGCGACTCCGCAAATTCGGCAAAAGCAAATCCCGTTACATTCAGGTATAGGGATTAGGGGCATAGTGCGGGGTATTAGTGCCCCTTAGTACCCCGTGTGGGGCTTGAGCGATGGGGCATTAGGGTATATGATGGATGGGTATAATCGTAGAATCAACTTTTGATTGAAGTTGCTGGATATTTCTAGATGGTTTTTGTGAGATGTCCTTTTATGGAAGCTACAAATGATACAGATTATACAGGTTACAAATCATTTATATATAGGTACCTAATACTTAAGTGGTATCAGCCCGTTCATTCAATATAATCTTTGATTAAATAATTTTTAAATTCCAAAACTTGAAATGTCAAAAGCATCCAAGTTTAAATAACTTGTTTTGTACTTATTATAATAGCAAGCCATTAGAAATTTACCTATCGACTTACAGATTATCATTTTACCCAAAACTCATTAGAAGGAGACAATCTTCATTATTTACCTCAGCACTAATTAATTCCTTGTCATGGTTTTTGCGTTGAATTATCATCAGTGAAAAGCGAAACGGGTGATTGGAGATCCAATGAGCGAGAACGGGATGGATATACGTCTCGGCACCTGATTACCATCTTTCGGCAATTAGGAAAGCACACAAAACTCCACCCTTGCTCTGTTCCCCTGGTAGGTGATGTTAATATTCAGTCGTAAATTAGTTGAAAACTTACTGCCAAGGTGGTCGTACATTTAAATTTAAATGCAGTTTGGTAATTCAGATAAGGTTGACTAAATTTATGTGTCTCTAGACTTGATGCGTTATTTTTATTTTGTTTACAATAAACAACCAATGGCTAAAAAGATCTCATGTAACAACTATTTGCGAGAGAAAGCAAACTTGCACAACAAGAGTACGTAAAGGGTCATCTATTATACACACACAAGATGGCACGCAAAATCTTAGAATGGCTAAAGTTAAAAATATAAAGATAAGACAAAAGAATTTGTGTAAAACGTAAAAAATGAGTGTATTTTCAGAAGAATGAACAAATTGGTCGCGGACTGAGTACTCTACTATTGTCAACGTAGCTCTATACATTTTAATATAGAAATTTTATCAAACCAATTTGTATCCAATACAAACCATTGGTACTTCTTAGAGACAGATGCTGAAACAACGTGGATTTATATGGATACCTAATGTACCACATTTTTTCTAATCAACCGTCAATTTAAACCGAATTTTCGGGTAAATCAAAATTAAAAAACACCCAAATCATTGAAATGAAAATTTTAATTAAATTAACCAAACCGCTATTGATGTTTTATCGAGAGAAAAAGTTAGGCAATCGAAAAGGTCGTGTAATTGTGAATTCCTGTGAAATTGGTCGTGATGGACAAATTTAATTTAATTTTGAACATCTTTCTTTACCTAAGGGATATTAATTACAAATTTATTAGAGTACCATGTTTAATAAAGTGGGTAAAACTTAGGTATAACATGTTCGAAAATTAATTATATGCCTCTATCGAGAAATGTATGAAAGTTCCTAAGGAAATAAAATATTTCATAGGTGTACAATACCTATGCTTATTAATAACCACATTGCTCATCATATTTTTACAGAATATTACCATATTCTACACATTTCGAATAGTACTACTCAGTACGACATAATTATTAGTCCAAGAATTCGAGACTCCAATTCCATATGTATTTCGATAAAATTTCATTTAACAATTACCTATTTAATTAATTGAAATCATATTGTTTAAACACCGAACAGTATTTAATAACATCACTTGAACATTACTCTGATTGAGACACAACTATCGAATCGTGATTCGCCCTTTCCCCATCATAATGCATCATTTCCAAAAGATCCCGTATCGATCTTAGAGCACCTCGCCACTTGAAACATGGCCGTTTTGAAAAATTGGGGGAAATGCAGCGAGCGATATTTGGTGGAGTAATAAGAGGGTCAGTTATGGATAGGGTAGTTTTTGATGTGACGTCATCATCAGGTAAAGGTAGGAAAATATTGAGTGGAGAAGGAGGTTTTGAAAGTTGATAGGATTTCATCATAAGACAGACATTTAGATAATAGAGATTAAATAGATACTATTGATTGGTAAGAAGAATGAAAGAAAAAAAACATTTTTAAACTTGTTTCCTTTGAAATGCAGGTAAAATTAGAAATCAGAATGATAAGACGATACATCCTGTATGTCCGATGACAATCGTATAGACTGTAAAGACGCATGAAAACTAGCAGCAGACGCATAAAAAAACACTCTAATTAAAAACAAAAAAATATACTTCAGACTTTTTAAATTTTTACTGTTGATATATTTTTGTTAAAAAATAAAAAACTATACTTACTTTAAAAATAACAATAAAGGCCAACTACCTCATCCAAATTTCGTTCATCATCCACCTTTTTATCTTTTACAATGGCACTCGATATGATTGCCCCGAGCGAGGGTAAATCGTTTAGATTCTGCCCCGGGGCCTGACCGACAGATGTACGGCGCTATTTAAATAGTTTTTTGTTTGCAATTTCTAAATTATTTCGCCACTTGAGTTTTTTAATCAGTGGACACGAGGGGTTTTGTGTGAGCTTTAAGTGGATGTATTGAATACAGAGGTATCAATAGGTAGATTGATTATCTGTGTGTTACCTACTGTTGCAGATGGTACGAAGTTTGAAACTTCTAAAAATTATTAATACAAAGATGTTAAATATTCATACGCATATAATATGTATTGGTAAAGATAAATGTGAGTCAGGATTCTATAAAAAAAATCTGATTCTCTCAACAAAAACTACAAAGACGTATGAATTCAAATTTCTATAGAAAAGATGCAGAAACAAGTACCTAAAGTATTTCTATACTGGTATCAGGCATTATCTATATTTCGCACCCAGAAAAGGCCAGAAAGAATTATTGTTAGAATACAAAATATTCTAACAAGACATGTTGCACCAAAACCAACAAAATCGTCACCTCTCGTCGACACAGAATATTATTAGACATTCAATTTCCCGAGTCTCGCTCAGCGAAACATAATTAAACTGTCAAAGAGTCCAAAATTGCTTTTCACACACCTGATCTCGAATTAGTAGGTAAAAGGTATGGACAGACAGACAAACTTGATTATGTCACCTCCATCAAAGTCCAGCGTGATTGATGAGGCAATGAGAGGAAAAAGAAAAACTTGATGAGCAAATGTAAACCTTAAGTAAATATGAATAGACGATCAAAATCTGCATCGTATTCTTATGATTATAGGAGTGGAAAAGTTAGTGTGGACTGCAGAAAATTAACTTTATGGTTGAAGGAACCTGTGTTGTTTTTAAAAAAATATTGGGGAAAACATGTTTGTTATTGTAGAGATAATATTATTTTATTTGAAGGCAACATGAATGATAAGATTTTCAATTTAAAAAATCAGTGTAAAGTTTTTAATTATATTATAATACGTTTCTATTTGCTAGGAACATTTGAGAATTGCCCTATTTGCTAAGAAAATGCAACACTATATGTAGGAAGAAATAGTAGGCTGATCCTACTGACCCAAAGAAAAAAATCGATCAGTCAAATATAAATAAAACGAATTCAAAAAGCAAGCTACTATAAAAATAGACAACAGCTCTTTCTCTGTCAAGAAAAGGACTAAATGTTAATAGCTGGCGGTTGTGATACACCGCTGATTGTTAGTCACTTTTTTTTAATTTGTGCTAAATGTTTACCCCTTTTTTCTATACAAGCTGATACCCTAGCACGTGCTACAAGTTCCTGCATACTATATCATGTTCCAGGCTATCTTCTCCGGTAATTAGTGGTCCATTAATCACGCACAAGTGCGCCGTCCGCGGTTAATTAGTTATGTAGGAATGTGCCAGCATAATAAACGGTAGCTTTGTTCAGTTATTCTTGGTCGCCAGGTTCCTGGATTTTTGGTAGAACTGTAAGAATTTATATGGGGCTGTCAGTGGCTCTGGAAGTTTCTGGAAGGAAGTTTTGGGGGTAAACACAAGCGATGCTTATAAGACTTTTACGTGAAGAAAAGGTTAGAAGAGTTTGATTTTTGGAGCTCTCAGGAACTACAGTTTCGAAGTAAAAAAATATATTAAATGTTCGTTAACTGACTCCTGGTAGAAGTCTCTATAAAATCACGTCATGATCCATAGAAGAATCATTTTTTGAAACTTACTCAGAAAAAGCCACTTCATGACTTCCTTGTGAATGAAGTTGCGGGCACAGCTAGTCTATCACGGAAGTTTAATCATAATATTCATTGCTATCTATAATAATTCTAATGTTCATTAAGAGGTAACCATATTATTATACTCGTAAACTAATATCACGGGAATCATAAATTAAAATCACCATTGCTCATGTAATGTATTTCTTCTAATTAAACTAACAGATAGCTTATTATTTATATCCGAGACAATAGCAAGCCGTCGCCCTTTGAATTACAATAATAGAATATTTATGTTGTTTTGTTATGTCTTGCCATCGGTGCTTTCAACCGCGAGATGTTATTTTTTAATTCAGTTAGCTAGGAAGGTGTGTGATCTTTTCGTATTTTATTCAGTTTTTGGTAACATGTAAACTTTCATGTTTGCCACTGTGGAAATCATTATGTAAAAACTTTAAATCAACAGAAAAGCTTTTCAAAATTATTATAAGCCTACTATCTACCTACATACTGTAATTTAAAACATGTTTTATTCCTTTAATTTTATTATGATGATGTTTAAACATAATAAAGTTTCATAAAGTTAAATGAAAAGCTACACGTTCATTGATTATTACCAACTTCACCTGGCTAGCTGAAGTGGCTATTACAATACTACATATCCATACTAATATTATAATTTATGCGAAAGTAACTCTGTCTGTCTGTCTGTTACTCAATCACGCCTAACCTACTGAACCAATTTGCATGAAATTTGGTATAGAGATATTTTGATACCCGAGAAAGGACATAGGCTACTTTTTACCCCGGGACATAGGATAGGTTTTATCCCGAAAATCCCACGGGAACGGGAACTATGCGGGTTTTTCTTTGACTGCGCGGGCGAAGCTGCGGGTGGAAAGCTAGTCTATCTATAAAAGTCAAATTAGTTAGTCATGTAACTCATGTACATAAACACTTTCTTGCACACACGAAATATTCCAACAAAAATAAACATTGTTATAAAATACATTGAGGTGAATATCACCTTGTAAAGTGACACTTTATTTCAGTTTTAACATCCTGATGGGCCTGTTTATCCCATTCAACATTCACAAAGAGCATACAGCGGAACGTCTAGACTCGTTTAAACATCTCGATTACTACAATAATATCATTTAAATGTTAATACAACGACCACTCGCAGTCTTTCGTATTAGACAATTATACGGGCATAAAAACTATTTTAATGCAGTTAAATACACAGTAATGTGGACTTTGTTGCATGGTAATAGAGTGCGTTTAATTGAAGTGGCTTGTTGAGTGTTGTAAACGGTGTTGTTTTGTTACGCACTGTGCAATGGGATATTGTTAAGGTTAGGTTATTTATATAAAACTTAAATGGTTTAAACGTATTAAAGTTGAAAAAATATAACAATCTCAAGAAGAAGCTAATGTTTATTGAAGTGAAACTTCTTTATTGGGGTTAGAAAAAAATTAAGTGTAACATTTTTTCGTTACGCGCCATCTTGTTTTTATCCCTTACGTACGTACCTTACGGACGTATTTCTGTAAAGTTGCATATATTATTATAGTAAATTATTTTTTGAAAAATAAGGTCATAAAGAAGTTTCACTTCTTACGTGTGTACACTAGTACACGCACACATTTTTTTTATAATAATTACGTGCATCCAATGCTTTCTTCACATTTAAATGATGTTTAGAGATAAAATAAATATTTAACTAGGTATGCATCCAATGCTTTACAAAAAGTTAAAATTATGTTAAGAAAACGTAAATGTACATTTTTGCACTTTGAAATTAGAAATCGTTGCGTGATTTTCACTTTAAATTATCGTTTTCTTTTCAGCATTGTACCTTCGTGTTGCTTAATGATTAGAATGAAAAAGTTTACTGTATTATGTATGTATGGTTTTCACGCATAAACTACTGGACCGATTTTGATGAAATTTGGCACAGATAATCTTTAGACCCTGAGAAAGAACATAGGCTACTTTTTATTGCGAAATATGTACCACGGGCGAAGCCGGGGCGGACCGCTAGTCTTAAATAAACACGAGATATCGTCGCACAGTCAGTAAGTAAGCACAGGACACGTTTTTGCCGATAAAATCGCAGCACACCCCACTGATGATTTATGTATTATTTATTGTTATATCCCTTATCGTCTATCGATGCAATAACCAAGGGAAGAAGGGAGAAAGTTATACATTTAAATGTTTTTTGATGAAACAGCCAACAGGGTATTTGGAAACTTTTTGGTTCTCGATCTGATTGAGATTTTTGTCAGAAATAATTTTACGTGTATTGTTAAAGGTAATGTTATGTTAGTTTTTTTTCCGTAACAGTGTTCATAAATATTCATTGGAAAGAATCAAATGGGAAGAAAGTAAAATAAAACAATTGAAATAATCAAAAGCTTATTTAATCTGTGTTTTGTCTCAAATTACAATTGTATATAGGCGCTACTTTTTTTCTGAGCTAAAAGAAAATTTTAAAAGAAAATTTTAATATGAAACTAGCTTTCCACCCGCGGCTTCGACCGCGTAGTCAAAGAAAAACACGCATAGTTCCCGTTCCCGTGGGATTTCCGGGATAAAACCTATCCTATGTCCCGGGGTAAATAGTAGCCTATGTCCTTTCTCGGGTATCAAAATATCTCTATACCAAATTTCATGCAAATTGGTTCAGTAGTTAAGGCGTGATTGAGTAACAGACAGACAGACAGAGTTACTTTCGCATTTATAATATTAGTATGGAATAGAAGAATAAATTCAGTACATCCAAAATCGACTATTTGAATGGTTTCACAAAACTTGTGTCATAAAACTTGCAATCTAGTTAGTTAGCTATAGATAAATAACTTCTCTCACTATTTACCAAAACGCAATTTATTCCCCATCCAAAAGCTATCAAAACGAATCATAATACAAGAATAATATGAATCTTTCACCTGATTTAATCACAAAGAGTACAATTATAAAATTCGTTAATTACACCGAAATGAATCGGCTCCCATTTTCACGGTCGCGTCAAAGAGTGAGGGTGCTTGCCCCTACCCTAATGTTTATTATATGTACGACTGATATGGCTGAGACAAAACTTAATAATATTTGGTTTATTTATATTTATAAGGTGATTAATGTGGTTGAAAAAAAAACTTAACAATATTGAATAATAGGCCAGTGGAAATTAACATTAAATTCGCAAAGCACGATGTAGATTTGAATTTTTGGTATGTTGTTTGGATCAGTTAGGGTGATGTAAATCCCAATTTGCAACTTCGAAAAAGTTGTGCTCGCTGCGCACCACGTGATAAACTGCGAAAATTTTGGACTTTTTTCACTTTTTGCTCTAAAAGTCATAAACTATGCGTTTCCGACAAGTATGATTCAGTACATAAATTAAGGTTATTAAATTTGCAACAATTTAAGCCTAACCGTAGCTCTCTAAACCTTATAACGACTAAACTGTGGCCATTCGAAGATGGTTCATTTTTCCCGAAATATTGAAATTTTTAGTTTTGCTCCCGTTTGAAGCAAAATATTGGCAAAAACCGCTCGTTCTATGAGAAGTTCGTATAATAAAGTTGTAGTGCATTTAATTTTCTTTCATAAGAGCATAGAACAAAGTCTGTGAGACAAATATTTCACACACAATATCTGAAAAACAAAAAGAAGGTAGAAATAGATTTTTAAAGAATTGAAACTGAGAGCATATAAAATCATAAAAGAATAATACTTTTTCATTTGCAGGATAGGTAATTAACAAAATTACAAAATTTGGGAAAGTAGGAAAAAAGATTATACGCAAATAATAAACTGCGAAAATTTTGGACTTTTTTCACTTTTTGATCTAAAAGTCATAAACTATGCGTTTCCGACAAGTATCATTCAGTACATAAATTAAGGTTATTAAATTTGCAACAATTTAAGCCTAATTAAAGCTCTCTAAATTTTATAGCGACTAAACTGTGGCCATTCGAAGATGGTTCATTTTTCCCGAAATATTGAAATTTTTAGTTTTGCTCCCGTTTGAAGCAAAATATTGGCAAAAACCGCTCGTTCTATGAGAAGGTCGTATAATAAAGTTGTAGTGCATTTGATTTTCTTTCATTAGAGCATAGAACAAAGTCTGTGAGACAAATAGTTCACTCACAATATCTGAAAAACAAAAAGAAGGTAGAAATAGATTTTTAAAGAATTGAAACTGAGGGCATATAAAATCATAAAAAGGATAATACTTTTTCATTTGCAGTATAGGTAATTAACAAAATTACAAAGCTAATTAAATTTGCAACAATTTAAGCCTGACCGCAGCTCTCTAAACCTTATAACAACTAAGCTGTGGCCTTTCAAAGATAGTCAGTTTTTCCCGAAAATTTCAAATTTTTAGTTTTGCTCCCGTTTGAACCAAAATATTGGCAAAAACCGCTCGTTCTATGAGAAAGTCGTATAATAAAGTTGTAGTGCATTTAATTTTCTTTCATTAGAGCATAGAACAAAGTCTGTGAGACAAATAGTTCAGTCACAATATCTGAAAAACAAAAAGAAGGTAGAAATAGATTTTTAAAGAATTGAAACTGAGGGCATATAAAATCATAAAAAGGATAATACTTTTTCATTTGCAGGATAGGTAATTAACAAAATTAAATTTTCTACAACTTTATTTTATGACCTTCTCATAGAACGAGCGGTTTTGCCAATATTTTGGTTCAAACGGGAGCAAAACTAAAAATTTGAAAATTTCGGGAAAAACTGACTATCTTTGAAAGGCCACAGCTTAGTTGTTATAAGGTTTAGAGAGCTGCGGTTAGGCTTAAATTGTTGCAAATTTAATTATCTTTGTAATTTTGTTAATTACCTATCCTGCAAATGAAAAAGTATTATCCTTTTTATGATTTTATATGCCCTCAGTTTCAATTCTTTAAAAATCTATTTCTACCTTCTTTTTGTTTTTCAGATATTGTGAGTGAACTATTTGTCTCACAGACTTTGTTATATGCTCTTATGAAAGAAAATTAAATGCACTACAACTTTATTATACGAACTTCTCATAGAACGAGCGGTTTTTGCCAATATTTTGCTTCAAACGGGAGCAAAACTAAAAATTTCAATATTTCCGGAAAAATGAACCATCTTCGAATGGCCACAGTTTAGTCGTTATAGGGTTTAGAGAGCTGCGGTTAGGCTTAAATTGTTGCAAATTTAATAACCTTAATTTATGTACTGAATCATACTTGTCGGAAACGCATAGTTTATGACTTTTAGAGCAAAAAGTGAAAAAAGTCCAAAATTTTCGCAGTTTATCACGTGGTGCGCAGCGAGCACAACTTTTTCGAAGTTGCAAATTGGGATTTACATCACCCTAACTGATCCAAACAACATACCAAAAATTCAAATCTACATCGTGCTTTGCGAATTTAGGGTTTTTTAGTGTCGATTTCTACTGGCCTATAAGTTATGCGTGCAAATCAATTGTATTTAGCTTTCGACAGATAGGTAGGTATGACTGAAAAAACTAACATGTTGTATTTACAGTTTAAAATACCATAATATTATAATAATAATATATTACCTAGAATATTTTTTTGTAACGATTATATCTACATCATTGACTTGTTTCCATTGTGTATATGTTGTACAAGTCAAATCGGACCTAACTGACATTATTTCTTTTTTCTAACACAAATAGTATAATTATGACCATATTTTAATATCCACGGTGGACCCATTTTTGCCGCGCGGGTTATATAAGGGCCGGTGCACACGGCGCAGCTTCGCAAGCCGACACCTGAGTACACTCCTGTATGTTTGTGTGTTAGGGGATGAAGTTGGAATGTATGGAAAAGGATTTTTTTGTGTTTTTTGAGTATGGTTATTATAGTGAACTGTTCAGGGAAAAGGAAGGAAAAATACCCATTAACTGGGCGATTAATTTATAAGATAAGTTATATTTTGTAAAAAATGTCATTGGAATTGATACAGCCAACGGTATATTAGTAGGAATAGATTAAAAAATACATTCATAATGTAACATTCTAGTGTGGAATAAATGCTCTTATAAGAAATCTGCTTAGTTGTTTTCCGCTAATTTTCTTAAAATAAAGCACGTCATTTCCAAAATGACACTATACATTAAAATTACAAGGCAAAAAAATAAATTCACCAAAAAAAGCTATCTCCACACTAACGTCGCAATTTAAACAGATTCGATAAGGGAGAGGGGATTTAGAAAAAAAATTGTCACAGGAACAATTACAAGGCATCTGTCGGTCCGTCTGTGTGTCCGTACGTATGGGCTCAATATATGTTGATTGGATTCACACGTTGGCATAAATTTAACACATGTGGCGGTAAGTCAGGGCTTTTGGGAATAGAAAAAAGCTTTTTATACATAATTCTATATTAAATAAATAAATAATAAAATAAATATTATAGGACATTATTACACAAACCGACCTAGTCCCACAGTAAGTTCAATTAAGGCTTGTGTTGTGGGTACTAGGCGACGATAAATATAATATTTAATAAATACATAATATATAGATAATAACACCCAGGCCCAAGAACAAATAATTGAGTTCATCACACTAATATTTGCCTTGACTGGGGATCGAACCCGGGACCGTCGGCTCAGTAGGCAGTTACTTTACGCCAACCGCGTCGTCATTCATTAAGTATATTAAATGAATCATTAAATTTTACTACATAGTTTATAAAATTGCTTTCCGCCGACTGTATGTCTGTATTTCTTTAAAAGTACACATTGGTTTTGATGCGGTTTCTCGAGGAAGGTTTGAACATACATATATTTTTTTTTAATTTTAGACAAAGCGGACGAAGTCGCGGGTGGAGAGCTAATTGTAAATGAAGCTGATGGTATTTTTTTATTGATTTTTCATTGTATAAGGAGTTGGATAGTAAGGCCGTGATGCTTATAAATTATTTTGGTCTACACCTTTACTTGCATAGTATCATATTATAGTATTTAGCTGTTTATTTGATGGAACGTTTGTCGGGTCAGCTGTTTATTTTTTGCTATACATATCAATCAGAAACTCATTCTGTCTCCTGAACATCACATCTCACACGTGTTTAAATAAATAGCGAATTAACATGAAGATGACACCTTGTTTTATGATCGCCGTAAAGGTTTGTGACGTGTGTCGCAAATAGCCATTGATTTACGTTCATAATTTATGGCCGCCATTAATTATACGTCATCGTTAATTGTTTTATGTTAGGTTATAATCTACGGGGAAAGGACGTTTCGTTCTAGAACATAGGAAAGGTTAGGGAAATAATCAAATAAATCAGTATGGGACAATTTTTTAACCCTTTGACCATGATGACAAAATAAATAAAAGATGTCATAGTGTGAGATTTGATACAGTGATGTCATTTTCATACTGTAAATAATTCTGCTTTAAGACATTATTGAGCGGGGGCAGATAAAGGACAATACCTATGCTAAACCCAGGAAAATGCCAGAATCATGACACAGACAAAAAGCTACCAATGTTTATAAGCCTATCCTAAACATACAAACACTTATTTTAAACAATTTTATTTGAAAAAGCTATACTTTATTATATCTTTTGTCGTTTATAATTTATATCTCTGGTTGTAACTTGTAACACATCAAGATTTTTACAAGAAACACGTAAGATAATTTATACCAAAATCTCGAACATTTCGTGGTAAATAAAAAACATATTAGAAGATATTTTTGTTTTACGCTCCGGTCATTGTTTATAAAACATTTTATAACCACTTTATCGGTTTCGTACCTTGATCTCGATTTTTATGTTTAAATAACAACCAATATAAGTTTTATATGAAGATAAAAATGTATGTTTCGTAAAAGTAATCAATTTATTGCGTACTAGCTTACCGCCCGCGGCTTCGCCCGCTTTGTCTAAAACCTAATAAATTATATACTAAAACCTTCCTCTTAAATCACTATATCTATTCAAAAAAACCGCATCAAAATCCGTTGCGTAGTTTTAAGGATTTAAGCATACAAAGGGACATAGGGACAAAGAAAGCGACTTTGTTTTATACTATGTATCTAGTGATATATTTAAATAGTAAACAGGTGGTCGATTTTTTTTTATTTATGAATTTTGCAAAAAGAATTATTCCTTTGATTGTAAAATTAAGGTAGAGTTGGACTAAATTCGTAAATATATATAATTTAATTTATTTGAGCTTTTCTACATACGATATATTATTATAGTTTTGGTTTCAAGTACACTGAACATAACGGTGCCGTGTCGTCATTCAATTTTTCAGTATCGAAGCTGATTGTTTTTCAAATGATATGCTATTTCAAAAGGTGCTATGATATGCTATTTCAAAAGGTGTAGGTATGCTATTTTTTGTTTTATTATTTTATATTATTAGTTACCTACTCAATTTAAACAGTAAAAATTCATAATCAATACATATTTACTAATATTCGAGTCAAATTCAAATAAAAATACACCCAACAATATTTAATTCCAATTAAAAAACAAGTACAGTCGCGACGTAAATAATTTCAAAATCAGTATCGCAGCTGCCGCGTCCGGTCCAGCGAAAGAAGTCGCAGGTTCCCGGTAAAAGTACCGGAATACACGGACAGTATTTAGAAGCAATGCTAATAAATATAACATAAGAGCTGTTAATACCTAATTATTGTGTGAAAGTATGTGATTCGAGCTCATAGCATATAAAAATAATTTGGAAAATCCAAAAGTGCACGCCTCATAATTTTTTTTTAATAAATATTTATTAATTATTATTTTTGTTTATTTAATAACAATTAAACCACATCGAATCAGACCCTGAAAAATGAAAGGGTTCTATTCCTGAGCATACTCAAGCGTAAGAGAAAAAAAAAGACTCGATTAGTAAAGTATTTCGGTCGCTATCGTGTTAACAAGAAAAAGGATCCGCACATACAGACACACGGACGTCCAAGACAGAACTTTTTTAAACTGTTTTTTAACTAGTTTAAATAACAAAAATGACATCAAAAATATCATGAACGTCAAAAATAGTGTTTTTTCTTAATATGTGTGTGTATGTATTATCTTACAAGTGCAATGTATGATACATAAAGACATTTTAAGTTTGAATAAAACCGGCCAAGTGCGAGTCGGGCTCGCGCACAAAGGGTTCCGTAGCAGCAAATATAATAAATTACAGTTAAATCAACCTATCTCAAAAACTATAAGAGATACTTTGATCAAACCAAAAATCGTTGAAAGAGTTAATTAGCATGCATCACCTCTATTTTTTTTAGAATTTTATACCCCGTAGTTATAAAAATAGAGGGGGGGGGACATACTTTTTACGACTTTGAGAGCTGATATCTCAAAAACCGTTCACTTTAAGAAAAATGTTTTTTAGAAAACTTTATATCATTTTAA
This sequence comes from Colias philodice, assembly GCF_061535455.1. Lineage (NCBI taxonomy): Eukaryota > Metazoa > Arthropoda > Insecta > Lepidoptera > Pieridae > Colias > Colias philodice. Next base: position 11,913,335 of record NC_143095.1, on the reverse strand, counting down.
AAGACCTTTCCATTGATACCCCACACGGGTATGTACATCGAAAAAAAAAATTTCATCCCTCAGTTACATGTATGGGGGGCCCCACCCCCAATTCTTTTTTTTACTATTTAGTGTCATATTTTTGTAGCGGTTCATACAACACATATTCCCATCAAATTTCATCACTGTAGTACTTATAGTTTCCGAGTAAATCGGCTGTGACAGACGGACAGACGGACAGACGGACAGACGGACATGACGAAACTATAAGGGTTCCGTTTTTGCCATTTTGGCTACGGAACCCTAAAAATCAGATGTTTTGCGCGAAGTGACAGTAGTACCCACCTCAACGCTTCGCGTATGAGGCGTGCAATATGAATGTGTAAAATGTGGTCATTATAGAAATCACTTGTTTCTGCAGTGGGAACATATATATACGATCCGTTTAAGAGCCAGCGCGCACGAGCAACTTTGTCTCCGCAACTATTTTGTCTCTCCCATCAATTTGTATGGGGAGTTGCGTCGCTACGTGCGCGCACTTTCATACTAGCCCATGGGTGGAGAGACAAAATAGTTGCGGAGACAAAATAGTTGCGGAGACAAAGTTGCTCGTGCGCGCTGGCTCTAAGATGATGATGATGATCAACATCAAAGTTAAAATTTAAAAATATACTTGAAATATTTATGTCATCTGTAATGATATTTTTGTAGTGTGTGTCAAAACAGTAATTATTTCATTCACTAAAATATTATTTATGTTACAAAGGCAGGCAACAGTTACATAAGCATGATTCCACGTAATACCTACTGGTGTTATTCATATCACAACTACAGCCTCATATAAACCAATCTTCGCAAGCTTCATTGTTGTTTCACATTAATTATTATCAAAACAAAATGATAAAACGCTTTAAGTTTTAACAGCTCCATACAATTCCAAGTACACTCGATTACAAAACTCACGTGGCAAAGGCACCAGGTGGTGGAACCGCACGCATCTAAATTTAACGTCTTTATTTGTGTTCCCGACTGTACCGACTCTAATTGGAAAATGGCGATTCTAAAATATCACGATTTATTCTCATATTATTAGGTTTAAGGTTTTACGTTACCCTTCCGTTGTTGTGCAACACCTGGCTTTTGAAAATACATTTAACGTGATTTTATTTTTAACACTAAGTAGTATTGTTATGGTTTTTAAATTAAGGGAGATGGGGCGTTGACCTGGCTTATTAGCTTACTGAAACAATGTGTAAAATGTGTGTAATAATTATAGCTTTGATATTTTTACACTTCCTCAAAAAAACCTCAATTTTTACGAAATTAACGTTGTTGGAATTAATTTAGTTGTAAGTTAAAAAATAGAGCGTTTTATGCATAACGTATAACGTAACATAACTTTTCCGATTTAAAAATCGTCGCATGGTACTCCAAAAATCGCCAAATACTAATATTTTTTTTCCTAAAACTTACTAAAAAGACGAACCCGTTAATGTATACCTACTTATTTAATAAACCATCTTCGTTAAAACTGTTTCTTAGTTCACGTTTAATATTTCTAAGTATCGTAAACTTTTCCAATCGATACTAATTATACACAAATCGGTTTACATCTACCAGCCGTGTTGAACTTTCAGGGCTGCTACCAGCGAGTTTTAACAAGATATTAATAAATTTGTGGTAATATTTTACTTGCTGTGCCGCGCGGTTTCATCCATGGACGAAATGAAGCATTTCTATGGGTATCTCATGACGTGTTATTATAATGTAAGTATATAATATAACCTGTATTACTGTAAAGTTTCATCTAAATCCGTCCAGTAGTTTTTTCCTAACAAACATATAGGTATTCCTACACACAATTTGCATAAAATTATGAGTAGGATTAAGTATGAGCTAAAAACTAGGAATCAATTTATTTAAAAAACTTAAGAAAACACAACCTCAGGTCTTGAACCTGAGTTTAACTTTAAAAGTTAAACGCATACCCTCAAGCAGCCTTAATCACAAAACTCCACGGCAATTAAACAAGGGAAAAGATAGCACATTAATATTTGATAACACAATTAATTCGCCAGAGGTTGGTCTCGTAAAATTTTCAATTTGCTCCCGCAAAAGTTTCACCTGATAAACGAGGATTCCGCCGATAAGCTTGGGTAATTACATTGAATCACTTACCGAGGTACGCTATTATAATTTTGTAACGAAGTTACGCTTCGCCTTAAGATCTTTTTTGTAATTATTTTAAGACGGCGACCCGCTTCGCCTTAAGAGATTTTTGTTTCGAATTAAATGTAATCCATACTATATAATATTATATATATTAATATTATAAATGCGAAAGTAACTCTGTCTGTCTGTTACTCAATCACGCCTTAACTACTGAACCAATTTGCATAAAATTTGGTATAGAGATATGTTGATACCCGAGAAAGGACATAGGATAGGTTTTATCCCAGAAATCCTACGGAAACGAGTTTTTCTTTGAAAACGCGGGCGAAGCTGCGGGTGGAAAGCTAGTTTTTAATAATTGTTTTTGTTGTTATTGATAAGGCATACCTATATGGCATACTTACACCTTATTTTTAAGAATAAGAAAAAAAATTACAGATAAAATATTTATTTAATACAAAAATAAAATTGAAATGCGTCTTCAAATTGATTTTAATCTATCATAATATGTTTTGAAACAGGTTGTCTTCATAGGAACTTTTGGAAAGTGGATGATGATTATAATATACTAGCAAAAATACAGTCGTTGACTACTATTAAATTAAACACAGCAGCATAAACTTTAAACATTTTACAGTTCACTAACCGTCTAGAAAACATTTTATTTAACTAAAGGTGAGTTAAATTAGGAACGAACACAATGCCTAGGTATTCCAAACATGCTCAAATATAAACTGCGAGCAAACGTGGTCTCATTGTAAACATTCAGCGAAAGGATTTATGGATACTGAAAATATTGTAATTGGATAAGTAAGTAAGGTGGGTACATGTTAAAAAAAATGTCCCTTCTAACTGAAACATCTATTAATTACACAATTCCATAATATGATAACAATTTAAGTATGTATTAAATAATTTAGAATAGTAGATATTTATTTGGAAAGATGAAATTTTCATAAGGAGCCAGAGTTAGATACGTTTCGTTTTAATTATTTTATTTATACCTGGGAAAAAGTATTAAATATTCCAAATTACTAAAAAAATGAAACATATTATAGTACCAAAAACCACACTAGTCTCTACTAATCTATCAAAGTATTCAATAAAATGTGATCTAAATTTACCTCAATCCCACCGAGAGACTCGTCATAAATATTTCAAAGGAAAAAAATAGCCCGAAACATTTACTTCAACAACAAGAATTCTTATCACGATACTAAAACCATCCAGAGGACCCAATCCCCAAAACAACGACACAACAGCATTACACAGTTCACCTCACACAAAACGAACAAACAGACAGACCATTTGTCCCGCACGCAATGTAATTAGACAGCAATCATTGACACCTCCGCTGAATACTGGCCAGAGATATGCTGAGAACGCAACACCGATTTTAAATGGCTGAGAGGCGCCGTCACCTTTAAAAAACCGGAGACGTCGTGTGTGAACATGAAAATATAAATACTCTAGTTCTAGATATTATAAATTGAAGTCCCATGTCCCCTAGTGGGGTAAGGGGCAGATGCATTATACATCTGTTTCACTGATCGATTTTCTTTAGGGACAAGTAGGTGATAGGCGTTCTGTGTCCTGCCAGACCGAGATATTTTTTTAGACCCCTGGATTCTACGCTCATGCGTCAACCACTGTACCAATGGAGGTTGTCTAGATACTATAGATTACAGATATTGCTAATGGGAAATAGGAATGCAATGTAAAATTTGACAATTTTTACTATACCTGTGTCTATGGTTAATTCCAAAGGAGCTTATTTAAATTCAACTGCATTGTATTTTTCAGTTATAATATTGGTAACTGAAAGAGGTCTTCCTGTGTTGAAATAGGAAAGAAAAGAGATATAATAATAAAAAATGTTGTGTGGTTTTATGAAACCACGGTAAAAGTGAAACTGTTAGAACGGTTCCGAACACTGCTTTGTGTAGCGCATGTCGCGTGTCGGTCGGCTGCCGAGTAGATATACCTACTCGCCAGCCGACCGACATGCGCTACACAGACCAAAAAGTTTGAGACGATGTAATAAAAGTTTCACTTTAATAACTTCTGTTTCCATTGCACACTTCTTTCATAAAATTTAACCAAAACTCCATTTAACTGCGAAATAATTAATAGAGTAGCAATTAAATGCTATTTAAGTCTAAACCCTCTACGAAAAGGAGATGGAATAAATGAACTCAAATCAAAACCATACCCTCTGCAATCATTTGGACATCATGACTGATCTGCACATGCTCTTCGTATTGTCTTGCTTATATAGCGGAAGCCAGATATTTTTCACCAGGCAGCTACACGACAAGAGCATGCAGTAACAAGTAACAACGCCTGTCGACAGCGACGCCAGTTATTTATCGAGGTAGGTGTCTCTCAAAAGGTGAGTCCTGAATTAAATCACCCATTCAGTAAGTTGATTTACGCATTGGTGTACACTTGTCATTATTTATTTACTATCGACTCCGCCTGCGAATTCTAGTCCAGTGTATTTGCCAAGACTGTTTCGGTGGCAGGATTGGGATGGCGATATTGTGTCGATTTATTGCAGTATGATAGATTTGAAATTAAACTAATGGAGAACAGAAATATGATTTTACTTTCATAGCCATTTTTATTAAGATGAAAGCGAACTTTATAAAATTTGTTTTTTAGCACAATTATGCATCAGACAACCTATTTTCATTGACCACCAAGAAATAACTTCAAATCACTGTATTGAAAAGTACTGCAATGGATTTTATCTAGCTAGTTTCTGTCACCAATTATCCTTGCGTTTATAAAATTAATTCTCAAGTATGATTACCTATATAACTCGTGAAATGCAAAACATACTACGCATTCACACTAGTAGTAGACCGGGAGATACTGACACAAAATTTCGAGTCATTTGTAACAAGGATGGCGGTTCTACAGGGGTCTTAGTACGCAATGACAAAAAGAAAAATGATGGTGTGAACGCTGGTACCGGTGGCTTAGTCGCGTGGGCGTTTGTCGAACTCGTCGGAAAAATAGAGAAAGTCAAACGATTTGTAACACAAAAATTTTAGAATTTACCGATAGCCCATAAAAAAGTAGTAGGCGGTAGTGTCATGCCATACTTTTCCGGTGTGACTTACAGCCCGCCATACCGATGCGAATGTGTTGATTTAAATAAAACAATCATTCAACCATTTGTACCAGGCTAACTTTTGCACAGATAACTATCGTCGTGCAGCCATTTACGAAAATCGCCATGCCATACTTTTCGGACGATTCCAAATGGTCGCCATACCGCCGAAAATCTGCAAAAAATTTTTATTTCGCCAAACTTTTTGTACCAGTATTGCATTTGGATTTTTGGAGAGTATTTGATAAAATGTGACCATTATTATATTTGCCATACTTCTAGTAGGGGGAAAAAGTGCTGTCATACTTGAAAACTTAATTTATTATTAATTTATATAAGTGAAGATTTCCAACACATAGATCTTTGAAATTTTGTATTTATATTTGTTGATCCTCAAACTTACAGGAAAAATAAGTGCCATACTGTTACAAATCGTTTGACTTTCGCTATTTTCCGACGAGTTCGACTAACGCCCACGCGACTAAGCCGCCGGTACCAGCGTTCACGCCATCGTTTTTCTTTTTGTCATTGCGTACTAAGACCCCTGTAGAACCGCCATCCTGTTACAAATGACTCGAAATTTTGTGTCAGTATCTCCCGGTCTATAGAAGGAGTAAATGACATGAAACCAAACACATAGAACAATAAAATTATAAATATTTTTCTTCCGCAGCTACTCCATCATCCGTACAAGATTTAAAATCTCCACAAACTTAAATATTTATAATAACCAATAAAACGTTGACGGACAGACTGACAAAACATTAGCAATTTACGGGCCAGGTGTGAACGCTCCGTGTAAATAATCGAATAAAATGTAATCATCGTTCTTTCGGCGTGAAAAAATAAATATATTTAGAATGAAAACAAACACGGCGCGTGAATTACCTGTTGGTTTTAGTTAAAGTTTGATGCGTTTGCGCTCAATCGCTTTGTAGCTGGATGGAGATTGCGTGGTACTTGCTAATTTAATTGAGATACCTTTTCAGTAGAAGTTCTGTTATCATGTAATAATTTCGTAAAAGTAACAACATAATGCAGAAGTAGTATTCTTTAATATATAATGAATACTACTTGTTTGATCATACCTTCATCATGTAGCAAAATTAGGTAAATATTAATTATAGACACAGTAGCCCATAATAATATGTAACAATGTGAATACTATAACATGTAATTTTGTGTTCTTCGTCTTCACTTCGCATTCTATCCACTTTTTGTCGTGTATAAAAGATCGTGCGTTCTTTCAGCAAGCTTTGTCTTTGGCAAGATTCAAAGATACTAAAATCGTCGCCTTACTTCATGATGTGACGGTATTCCCATAACACAACCTTGAAATTTTACTGTCAACGCATCTAAAGATGTTTTTTCAGTTCAAAAATTTGCAAAGTTCAAAAAAGTTCGTAGCAACAATAATTCCAAGTATCAAAACTACACGATCACAGCAGCCATGTGTTTCGTGTTCATGCGCTCACAATTCGATCACCATTACCTGGCTACACCTACGTATTTTTATACCATCTATTTCTACAGCGTTTAACGCGTTGCGCTATCGCTACTCTCGATTTTATTAGTTTTGCTTGCGTACGCGCATTATGGCTTTATGGTTACGTTAAAAATAGGTAATGAAGATTAGATTGCTTTATTTCACGTAGTGTTTGTTTCTGTTGTTTTTTGAGATCTTTAAGCGTAATTTTCTTGATGAAAAACTCTATCTTATTCAGTTTGATCGAAGTTTGGAAATAATTCGAAATTAATCCTTTTTCATATTCAATCCAATTTGTAAATTTTTATTTAACTTACTATTACTCTCTACTAAGAGTTACTACCATGAGTTAGTTTTGCTCTACAACCATAATATGAACCAGTAATGTACCAATTTAATATTGAAACTAAACGTACTTACAAGTATAATAGGTCAACACAGAAAAATAGACCAACTATCAAAGTTTCAGGAAGCAACCATTCTTAAAATTTCGTTCATGTAAAAAAATTTTCTATTCTTATTATTATTTCATCACACTACATACTTTGTAATATTTATAATATATCTTATGAGATAGAAAATTAGGTCTCAAAATAACACAACCTGCAGCTGTAAATACGAAGTAATAACAGTTAAAGCCTACTTAAAATTCGACTAAGATAAGCCGTATCTCGTATGCTGCAATTAAGCTCACCTGCTTTGTCAACGCAAACACGATTACACCTAATGTGAAACAGTCGAAGGGTTTCGTTAAAACCTCGGAAATAAAGCCGTAGTGATGTAGTATGTGACGATAGATATGATTATTGTAATATGAATTAATTAGGACGTTAGAATGACCGCCGCCTCCTTGGTACAATGGTTGACGCGTGAGCGTAGAACCGAGGGTTCGATTCCCGGTGGAGATGAAGAAAAAAATGTATCGGTCTGGCAGGACACAGAAGGCTGATCACCTACTTGTCCCTATAGAAAATCGATCAGTGAAGCAGATGTATAATGCATCTGCCCCTTACCCCACTAGGGGACATGGGACTTCACTTTACGAAGTAAGAATTATTGAATTATTAAACTATATTATTTACGTCTTTTAATGACTTCAAACGGTGAAGGTTTTCAGCGAATTTATACAGATAAAAAAATTTAAGTACCTACATGTATGTAATAATTTTTTGGTCTCTAATTTGGTATTCCTACAATTGCAATGTTACGATGACTTTGAACTGCTCTTCAACACCTGCAGTATAATCACGTTGTGATGAAATTCTTAGATGTCTTGGAGATTTCCTTTTAATTAAATTTGTGAAATAAATTGTTATGAAAATGTATTACTATAATATTACTACTAATCTCTGAAACTTTACCAAGTTAAGACAGGACCGAGAATGATGATTTTATCATTAAAGTTTTATTTAAATTCTATAAATCCAAATAAAACACACATAAAATTTTTTTAAACACTTATATTACCCGAATAACACAATTCAACAAACTATCGATAACACCGAACAACACTAAACGCATTAAGGTTGTCAGAAAATGAAATTATACAAAGATCCGCCTCCGCACTTGCAATAATACACTGTTAATTTTCTTCAAATACTCGTTAAGTTCTGTTTAACGATATTAAGCTTTATTTCTATAGCAATAAGTGCGTGTATGCGTTACATTTGGAGTGATGTTCAGACAACCTGTTTCACGAGTCAGTTAATCCCTTTTATCTTAAGGTGACAAGCTGCGGTTTATTATTTCTGCTGAGATATGTTTGTAATTTCCTTTGTGTTAAGGGGATATTAGTATGTTATTTTTGGGACTGTATTGATTTTGTTTTAAGTCATATAACGTAATTATTTCAACGTATAATATATAATAATAATGTTTAATATTTATTAATGTTTATGACAGGACAGTTTATTTCTAACAAATTGAGTTCTTATTTAATTGCCTCGAGGATAAGTTTTCATCTAGAAATAAATAACAATGAAATAAATAAACACATCGTGATGCTTCCAAATTGCTCAGCTGACAAAAAATATTTTGACTTGCATAATATTATTATGGTAAAAATACAAATTGGGCTCATTTTCTTTTAAACTTCAGTATTTTATATTGGTACATAAATTAGAACAAGTCAGTGATAGAGTTCATAGAGTCAGTATGTGTATTCTTTTATGAATAAATCATAATATTAGAATACTGAAAAAATCATAGGTAGGTACCTAATCATTTCAAAATTACAGTAAATTGTGAAAATAATTCAACTTTTCTTTGTATAAGGCTGAAACTAAAGGTTATCCAATGAAAAAAATTTAATTATACCGTTCAATGCTGCTACCTATAACTGTGTGTCAAATATTATAATTCCCATATTCTTATATAGGAACTATTTGCACTGATACCACCTGCACAATTCCATCACCTTACTGCTCGGCACAAACAAAAATATTATCGTCACTATCTCGATGCATGGCGTTCGACAACTGTGCGTTTTGCACGGCATTTCCTGCCTAGAACCACACTTGTGTAACAAAGACCCACATAAGACTACATAAAAAAGAACGCTAAAATCGCTAGTGATGTCCGCACCACGATTGAAATATCGATACCGTCTTAGCGCATTGCGTTAACCTGTTGAATTAATGGTCGATTAGTCTTCATTACGCTGGCTTAAACTGGCTTCTCACTAATAGTAACTAATAGTCGTGTTATTACTGGCTTACGGCTTGTCACTGTACATATTAGTCAAACTATTGCAAACGTTTGTAGTTGGACAGGTGCGGTGCTGGACGTTGGTGTGCATTGGTCTTGTTGGTACGTGAAAATAACGTTTGATGTTTGCGCCTTCTGGAAATTAATTATACATTCTGGGATTTAGAGATAGAGAGATGTTACAGTTCGATTTGTTTTGGTACCGAAGTGTGTATCATATTTGTGCATTGTTTATTTGATGCCTACTAAAGTCACAGTTACATCGAGTGTCCTCCTGACCAGAATATTATAAACATTGCCCTATTTATTATATGTTCCACAACGTTCTTGCTTAAATACTAAATAATAGGTATACATACATCAAACTTTATTTAATTTGAACCAAAAAAATTCTGTGTCAATTGTGTTTCCAGTTTGTTATTATTGTGGAGTCAAATAAATGATCTTTCTTTCTTTCTTTCTTTCAAAAATCCTGAAATACCATACACCCGTAAATAAACCTTCTAAACCCATTTGCATGTTGTTATTTGACATAATTTTGCATGCAAAATGCAATATGTAGCTACACCTCCAAGCGGTGCCATAACGAGCGCCGTGTGATGGTACCTATAGCCACGTTGCCTATTCAGTTTTAGCTCTGCTATTATAATTTAGAACGTTTTAGTGTTTGGTATTGATAGAGATGTGATATTTTCAAAATATCTTTAATGAATTATTGAATTTCATCGTCTATGATATTAATTCTTAAAGATTCGGAAACCCTTTAAAAAATGTTAGGTTAAGACAAGGGACTATAGTTACCTATAAGGAACAAGAAAATTTGTTTCGAAATAGGTGCACAGCTGTATAGATGATGCTATTAACCTTTATTTCCCGCGAAAATAAAGTCTAGAAAAAACACTTTTAAATAATAAGGATGTACCTAAAATCAAAACACGGTAGGTAAATCACTTACATATTTGCGCAGATACCAAAAGCAATATTTAGTTTCAGATATTTCAATTTGTTTCTAGGTAACTAACAATAATAGACACAGAGTGAATACACAAAAGATTTCCTTGTTAGTTTTGGCGGGAAGAGGTAACTCAATTCTGAGGTAATGTTTTAGAACTGTTTCAGTATGGAGGTTACAATATTATAGGGTGAAAATTATTGAAAAATTAGGCAAGATAAAAATTGACTAAGTACTCGGATGCACATCCATACTATAATATACTATAATAATATTATAAATGAAGACACAAAAGATACACACCTCAGGAGTTTTTTTTCACACCGCCGCGAGGCGAGATACTTGCCCCCCTAAATTATAAATGCGAAAGTAACTCTGTCTGTCTGTCTGTTACTCAATCACGCCTAAACTACTGAACCAATTTGCATGAAATTTGGTATGGAGATATTTTGATACCCGAGAAAGGACATAGGCTACCTTTTATTGCGAAATATGTACCACGGGCGAAGCCGGGGTGGACCTCTAGTATTTTATAAATATTAAGTAAGTACTTACATAATATTTTTAACACGAAATATAGTTAAGATGTATAAGATGTATATTTTTGATTGTTGTAGGAAGGTTATCTCAAAAATAATCCGTTTTTCTTTTTCCATTGTCTAATCTTTGTCTCTACTTCATACAAAATGTTGTCCATTAGTGCATTCCATAATAACCACTTTTAACATAATCCCACTTGCCTAAAACTAAAAGCCAGACTTAAGATGAAGATTTTAATTTCATACTTATCTAACAAATATGTAATCTGTGGAGCAAACATTTAACTAAGCCGAGTGCACACGTGTGCTATTCACACCTCAGAAGTTCATTAGACGTAACTAATGTGCACCTAATTGAGTCGTGCCGTGTGTTCTAGTGTTTATGGTTTGGCGGGAATTTTGACAAGATGAAGTCGTTTGCGCGGGAGCTTCGTGGGTATAGTCTGTGGTTTACCAATCTGTGGCTTAGGTAAATTAGTTAAAATATTATAATGATGTGTGTAAATGATCGTCATGTAAGTACCTATACCTAATAAAAATGATCTTGAATTATGTTTGTTTTATGGAGATTTGAAGTAGTTACCTAGAGGTAGTGATTTTTGGATTTTTGCATTTATAATTTTAATAGCTGACAATGAGAACATTACGTATACAATTTTCAAACTTACTGAGAATATGCAAAAAAATAAAAGATACGTAGACTTAAAAAATGAAAAAATCAAGATACACATGATCAATTGTAGTTCACAAACACTGTGACAGGATAATTTTATACATATTATAAAGAAAGAGGTGGTACGATTATTGTAACTCTTTTTGATTGAGACATAAAATTACATACCTATTAGACAGTTTATTCAAAATTTAACAAATTGCTTAGTGACATACAAACAGACGAATAAATAAATGACGCCGTTACGACTAAATAATGGGTCATAATAAATTAATTTTATCATATATTAATGTCACTAAAGATAGTCCTTTGATCTTTGCGTTATATTTTGATCACCATTTTAATAAGCGATTTTTATGTGTCAAAATAACTTTCTCTCTATCGTATTTTTAGTTATGATAATAATGTCTCTTGTACACTTAAAATATTAGTTTCAATTGCTAATATTGTTTTGATCTGAATCTGATCTACATTTTAATAAGTATAAAAAATAAGTCACGATTATTTCGGAGAAATAGTTAGGTAACTGAAAAATACATAATATATTTAAAGTGCTTTAAAGATATACTTACCTATTGACATTTTGGTACACACGGTACACATTCAATTTTTATTTATTTGAAAAGCAGTGCAGATTTGCAGCTCAAAAAAGAGATAATATAATAAAAGTGATATACGTACCTACTATAAGAATGATGAATCGATAAAACTGAAATCCAAATACGTATACATAGTTTTCAGGAGTTTATATTTAACTAATATATTATTATAATTCATATTCAAATAATGCATCGAGCACTGATGAATGGACTG